>NC_133355.1:2000400-2600400 GCF_030506205.2 Paramisgurnus dabryanus | reverse complement strand
CATCTAAACCAGTGGCGTAGCCATGGGTGTGCCAGGGTGTGCCGGTCCCACCCACAGTGGCAGCTGACAAACCTAAAAATATAGTCTCAATAAAAAAAAGTTTACCAAACTTGTGCTATTGTTGTTTCCTTAGAATATATGTTTAAAATCAACCCTTTCATGCATAAGTAAAAAAATATTTGAACTGACCCCTTGTGTCCGTGGCGACATATCATGATTGAACACTGCAGCACCATAATAACTAACAGATGTATGCTATTTGTTTTATTTTGTTTTTCCTTTTTTATTACAATATTCACCAACTTGCTTATCATGTCAACTATCTGATATTCCGATTCTTCATTTAAAAGCATTTATAAATTATCTTGATCTATACCAAAATGAGCATTGCAGTTCGGAGAGTCCTGTCAACCGGATTTACAACACCTGAATTCCCCAGTGTATTGTTTTACTAGTACTTATGTGTATTTAAATGTCTGAAACATAAAATAAACATTATGTGGTTGGTTGAAAACACTGCATATTAGTTGTGATATATGACAAGTGCTGATCGTGTCCGTCTCTGGCTCAGCGCCAACCAACATGCAAAAGCCGTTTGAATATTTCTGATTCCGATACTGACTTTTGCCCGGCTTACTTGTGTAATTAATTGTTGCATTTGGATCTGCCTCCGTCTTCTCACTCATAACATCATGGTTATATGCTTATGGTTAATAATTTTGCACAGTAATATGACAATAAATGTGGCACACCCAGATTTTCGGATGCACACCCAGAGTCTCTTTTCTGGCTGATCTAAACTGATCTTTATTTGTATGGGGTTTTTTAGACGTGGACCATCCTAAATGCTTAATCTAATACAAAAAGCTCCATCCACATGTGCGTCTGAAATTTTAAAAGAGTTATTAAAATAGATAAGACATAAAACCGTTTTTCCTCGTGCTGACTGACAGATCTGAAGCATGCACAGACGCGTGAGCGGCCGACCCTGATACATATCTACACAGAATTACAGTTTTAAAAATATCTGATGTGTAAGATTATATTAGACCCTTGCATTACAGTAGATTTTAAAGCTGTCTGTCTTAATGTCAATCAAACAGTAAAAGAAAAAAGTTGAACATATATTTTTCCTATAGTATTGTTTTTGACTTTGTGTGTGTTAAATCTATTAGTTAATCTATAAGTTATTAGTTAAAATTTGGTAACAAGACGTTTGCAAATAAGAAAATACAAGGTATATGACATAGTTTTGTTCAAATATTTTGATATCAAAACACACAAATCAGAAAGTGATTGTTTCTCTCATGAAGTCCAATGTGTATCAAAGATATTTCACCTCCCGCAGGTGTGTCATACATTTACATTTATGCATTTAGCAGACACTTTTACCCAAACTGAATTACAGTGCATTGAAGTTATAGATTTTATCAATATGTGTGAATCAAACCCATGACCTTGGCACTGTTAACAGAAAGCTCTCTACCAAATGAACTACAGGTTTACCTTACCTCTCTGACCTCCTGGAGGTGCTGTGGATACTGGTTTTTGGCATGACGGGCAGCTGCAGGCGACTTGTGGTGTGTGATGGTAATGATGTTGCTGGAAGCCCCATGATGAGGCAGATGTCTCTGAGATGCAGGTGAGGAAGATGGAGTAAGATGAGGAAGAGGAGAGAAACTCTGTGCTCGACCAGATGAAGCCTGAGAGAGAGAGAGAGAGAGAGAGAGAGAGAGAGAGAGAGAGAGTTACACACACACACACGTACACACAGGAGGGTTTGAATCTCTCTCAGGTGGGCTGAACCGACTTTGACAGCGAGCGTAGGTGCTAAAGCAAACCAAGCCAAGCACCATCCCGCATGTCTGAAATCTGGCCAAGGACAAAAATACACAACAAACAACACATTACAGACTAGAGAAAATATAAATGGGACATTTAATGATGCAGTTTGAAGGTGAACCGCTAACAGACACTAAAAATACAGCAAACTGGATTTCTGGAAAAATCTCCTGTATGTTATTTCAATGCAGCATCACTATAGATAGCAGTGCATTGAACATTCTGTAATTTACTGTAAGCACCAGAATACTTTATTATAAACACACACAATACATTTAAGTCTTTAAGTGAGTTTGTGTGTGTTTTTTACCTGTGTGTCCAATGTGTTTTGAGTTCGGTCAACACACAGATGCTCCTCACAATCCTTTAGTTTCCTCAACTGTAAATAACAAGCCGACCAATCAGATTACGCCGATTCAATGACAACTCAAAACACATTTTTCAAGCATCTCCAGTAGACTCTGTGAAGTGAGTTTGTACCTTGGCACTGCTGTCAGAATGGCGTCTGCTACAGGCCTGAATCTGTGTCATCCACACGTGCTGCTCTGTGCTATCCACCGCTGGACAGAGGAATTATGACAGATTCATGTAAACATGAGAGACAGAAACCACATAACACTTACAAAAAAACTCTTACAACCCTTACATGGTTTTACTACAGTTCAAAGCAACAATATAGGTACCACAATATAACCATGGTATTGCTACAAAAAATTGGTTAATTTTCATAAAGAGACAAAAGATTAGGGCGGTCAAAAGATGAATTGCGATTAATTGCATACAAAATAAAAGTTTGTGTTTGCATAATATATTTGTGTGTGTGTGTGTGTGTGTGTGTGTGTATTGTTTGTAATTGTTATGTATATTTAACCCTTTCCCCGCCATTGACAAGATATCTAGTCATTTAAGAGAAAACATTTGGATAAAATGTTACTCTTTTTAGTGTTTCTGATGAGGTTTTAGGGTTATCTGTAATACCGCGATTATCCACTAGATGGCGCACTGACCCAATTTATTTAAAAAAAAATGATTTTACACTGAGTTTATGTTTTGATAATCGTTCTGAATCTGATCTCTGACAAAAAAATCTCTGAACACTTTACAAAAATGCAATTATGTAAGCTTTTTGCTAAACATTTTGTATTTTTGAAGAAAATGCTCATATTTAAGAGTTTATAGATAGGATGAAACAGGTTTTCCTGTTTTGTTTGTTTGTTTGTTTATTGTTTGTTTGAAAGCAGATGGTTTGTTCTTTCATTTGATATATTTCTATGTTTATATATTTATAGAAGAAAATTTTCCTGGAAGTTTTTTTTTTGGAAACTTTTGTGAAAATCACAAAAAATGCAGGTGGGCATCTTTTCAAAAAAAGGTTACACACATGACATACATGTGTACATATATGTATATTTAACTCTTTCCCCGCCATTGACAAGATATCTAGTCATAAAGAAAACATTTGCATAAAATGTTACTCTTTTTAGTGTTTCTGATGAGGTTTTAGGGTTATCTGTAATACCGCGATTATCCACTAGATGGCGCACTAACCCAATTTATAAAAACTTTAATTTTACGCTGAGTTTATGTTTTGAATCTGATCTCTGACAAAATTCCTTTACAAAAATGCAATTATTTAAGCTTTTTGCTAAACATTTTGTATTTTTGAAGAAAAATGCTCATATTTAAGAGTTTATAGGCAGAGGAAAAATATAGATAGGATGAAACGGGTTTTCCTGTTTTGTTTGTTTGTTTTTTGTGTGTTTGAAAGCAGATGGTTTGTTCTTTCATTTGATATATTTCTATGTTTATATATTTATAGAAGAACATTTTCCTGGAAGTTTTTTTTGGAAACTTTTATGAAAATCACAAAAAATGCAGATGGGCATCTTTTCAAAAAAAGGTTAGCAGGGAATACACACATACATGTGTACATATATGTATATTTAACTCTTTCCCCGCCATTGACAAGATATCTAGTCATAAAGAAAACATTTGCATAAAATGTTACTCTTTTTAGTGTTTCTGATGAGGTTTTAGGGTTATCTGTAATACCGCGATTATCCACTAGATGGCGCACTAACCCAATTTATAAAAACTTTAATTTTACGCTGAGTTTATGTTTTGAATCTGATCTCTGACAAAATTCCTTTACAAAAATGCAATTATTTAAGCTTTTTGCTAAACATTTTGTATTTTTGAAGGAAAATGCTCATATTTAAGAGTTTATAGGCAGAGGAAAAATATAGATAGGATGAAACGGGTTTTCCTGTTTTGTTTGTTTGTTTTTTGTGTGTTTGAAAGCAGATGGTTTGTTCTTTCATGTGATATATTTCTATGTTTATATATTTATAGAAGAAAATTTTCCTGGAAGTTTTTTTTTGAAACTTTTATGAAAATCACAAAAAATGCAGATGGGCATCTTTTCAAAAAAAGGTTAGCAGGGAATACACACATACATGTGTACATATATGTATATTTAACTCTTTCCCCGCCATTGACAAGATATCTAGTCATAAAGAAAACATTTCCATAAAAACGTGTTCCTGATGAGGTTTTAGGGTTATCTGTAATACCTAATTTATAAAAAAACTGAAGCAAAAAATGATTTATTAATTTTACACTGCGTTTATGTATTGATAATCGTTCTGAATCTGATCACTAACAAAATTCCTTTACAAAAATTCACTTACTTGTTTTTTTTTATTAAAAAAAATATTTTTGAAGAAAATACCCATATTTAAGCATTTATAGGCAGAGAAAAAATATAGATAGAATGAAAGTTTTTTTCCTGTTTTGTTTGTTTGTTTGCTTGAAAGCAGACGGTCTGTTCTTTCATTTGATATATTTGTATGTTTATATATTTATATGTATATTATATACTTTTGTGAAAATCACAAAAAATGCTGGCGGGCATCTTTTCAAAAAAAGGCTGACGGGGAATGAAATAAATACACACATGTATTTATTTTATTTACGTGGGTGCGTGCGTGCAAGTGTGTTTGTGCATGTGTGTGATATTTAAAGTGTTAAGGATACCCAGTGAAACAAAATGTTTATTTATCTTCTGCTCACACTTTGTTTTCTCTATCTGGCTCAAGACTACACTACCAAACATATTGTATATATATATAATTACCAGTGCTGGAAACTTTGGGTCTTATTCACTAATAATACAAAAAATACAAATCATTTAATCTTACATGCACACAATCCATTCTCACAAAAAGATTAAAAACTTTGGATTTATAAAAAACTTTTTATGCAAAACATATGGATGAATGATGGTTTACACACAGTTGGTGAATAAGAACCGGAGTGTATTTGCTCTGACAGACCTCTACACCGTATCATTCATTTCATTCAAGTTTGCATTAACATGTAGTCAAATATGATAATAAAGCATATTTTGCATGCTGTCTGAGAGGAGAGCTCTGAGCTTGGCGTTTTAAAGGAGGGATGCTCTAAAAACTCATGGCACAGAGGTGAGGTACGGCTATATAAACCCAAACTAAATAAACATAAACTATTTAATATATTCTGATGTGACCAAAAACATACCTCTGAGTTTAAAGAGCTCTCCATTGGCTGAGCTGACGATGAACATATGAGGTGCTTCATCACTCGATGTTACAGATGCACCAATCAGAGGGAGAGAACCTCTGGGCTTCTGACTCCGCCCCTGTTCATTCACAAAATACTGCAGCTGACCCAACTCAGGGTCTAACACGAAATACCTGGACACAGAGAGAGATTAAATCTAAACTAGAGAATCACCAGCTATATCACAATATGATAAACCACAATATTAACAAAGGATGATGATGATGTCATAACCGGATCGTGACTGTTAAACTAGCAGTCAACATTGAAGTGCTTCATTATACAGCAGTGCAGATTTGCTTTCTATTTTTGTCACACTGCAGATACTCCTGCGTAAATCATTTCAATTTCAGAAGAAAATCATACAGAAATGCACTGAAGACTTCAGATAAAAGCTTTGCTGAATACTTCAATGTAAATGTAAATAACACACACACACACACATCATGCATTTGCTTTACCAAAACACACATAGATTGAGTTTATTATTGCATTTTAAAAAATTTATGAAAAAAGAAATAGAAGCCCACAGATGTTTCATTATCACCTCACACTTTAACCAGGTAAACCATTGTTTAATCAGTTACCTGAAACACAGTGCAAGACTCTTAAATGAATTTTACACTAAGCTTATTGAAATCTATTCTTGGATGCTTTCTTATAAGGCAGCATTGTAGGCAGTGGCGGATCGTGACTTCTTTTCCAAGGAGGCACAAATGCGAAACTCTATAAAACATCGTCATGTGTGTGAAACGTCATGTCAAAATATGTGTTCTGTGCATCATGTGATCGCGTGTCATGTCAAAATATGTGCCTTCTATAGACGCTTCGTAAGGGTTTATGATAAAAGAGACGCTTAGATACTCGCTTAATCTCATGTGTAATCCGAGTGTAGTGTTAAATTAGTGTCTTGCGTGACGTGAGCGTTTCTTTTATCATGAACCTTTTTGACGTGTATGCAGCAGGCACTTATTTGACATGACACCCTGAATACATTTCCGAGAAGCCACCGGCTGCCACTGAGTAGTTTATAAGCACCTCACATTATTTTGGAACCAAGTTACTGAGTCTCCTATTTACCTGTAAACTCTATCACAGGTTAACTCTTTCCCCACCATTGACAAATTAACTCGTCAATTAAGGGAAAACACTTCCCTGCCAATAATGAGTTTTTCCCACTTTGACACTTTGTAGGTGTGAGCAAAACTGTGCCATTTTTGTGTGTGTCCTTTTAAATGCAAATGAGCTGATCTCTGCACTAAATGGCAGTGCTGTGGTTGGATAGTGCCGATTAAGAGGTGGTATTATTATTATTATTATTATTATTATTATTATTATAAGATCCCCTTCTGACATCACAAGTGGAGCCAGACCTATTTTTTCACATGCTTGCAGAGAATGGTTTACCAAAACTGTGGCCTAGTCCACACGGACACGGTTATTTTTATAACCGTGACTTTTTACGCGGTTCGGCCGTTCGTCCACACGAAAACGCAGTATCAGGGCACTGAAACTGAACATTTTTGAAAACCCAATGCTTTGCTTTTTAATGTGGATGGAGATTTCTTTTAAACCAAGCATGTGTGCACAGGATTTGTTTTATGAAAAACTTTAATAAAAATACCTGTGTTCGTGTGGACTAGGTCTAAGTTACTGGGTTGATCTTTATCACATTAGATCAATATTATAGATACAGAATATATATTAGATAAAAATTAAAGTGTCCCTTGTTGGAAAATATATTTACATTAGCTCCTCCCACCAATGTCTGGTTGGACTAAAGTTTAAAAAACAAAACTTTACGTCTCCAGGCTTGTACACCGCGATGTCAATGGTTCAAATACGCATTTTACCGACCTCGCTTTTCTCTGTTTTCCTATCACATATCACATTGAAAAAGGCATTGATTAATTTATTAAGAAAATGTACGAAAAGTGTTAATAAAGTGCCTAATGAGTGTTTATTAAAAATAAAAGGTTTTTGGGGGGGGTACACTGTAAAGAAAATGCAGCATGAAGTTAAAACAACTTTGTTTTTTAAATCAATTCAACCTACTATTTTAAGTTTTGGCTTGTAAAACATTTACATAACCTATAAAATGAAGTTGAAATTGTTTAATTAAATTTTTTTAATATATGTTGATTTGACAAAAATGCTGCATATTTTCACAGTGTACGGTTAGGGGTCGGTGTAGGGAGGAGTTTTATTCTCCTAATAATAAATGTAATAATTTTATTCAATATAATTATCTATGTTTTTATTGCATACTGTTAATGAACAAAAACTTTATGGTGCAAATACTATCTGTCACTATAAAGTATAGATAGCATTTAATTACTATCTATGCTGGTGTGAATAGATATTGCTATTGTAACCTACTATAAACAGCATATCGCGTGTAAGAAAATAAGCTTTTGTCAGAGCCACTGATGTAGTGTGCAGTGCTCCGACATATGGGTGCAAACGCACTTTCGGCAACCCAAATTCGAATCCCGGCTCAAGTTCCCGTATCTCTCTCTCCATCCTATGCTTTCCTGTCCTCTCCTATTATTGATCTAATAAAGGCAAAAAGGGCTCAAAAACATCAAATATATGCTATTGTCATTTAGTGCAAATAGCCGCTGCCAAGCCAAAATTAAATGTGCAGCTTTGTAAAATGTGAAAAAGTAACTCTCAAAGACTTTGTATTGACTGCAAAATAAGACAGCACTTGAGTTTCTCGTCTGGACGCTCAGCTCTTTAGATCTCTGTAGTCTTCAGCCTTTAGGCATCAATGGCTTCAGAATGAGCTCAGACCTGGCGAGTACATGTGATCATATTTACAAAATCTAAATCTTTTGGCCCAGATGAGCTCACAGTATGAAACGAGAGTTTATACACGCAGAGACAGGCAGGTGAAATTTACAGGCGTGACTCACAGAGTAGAAACCATAGCTGCTCAATGTCTGTAAATCATTTACTTTTATTCAAGAGTCAACAGAGGCTCCACAATATAATAAAGTTGATGAATCACCTGTGTGTGTGAGCATTGAAGAAACTTCTTTACAGTTTTGTCAAGAAATACACCAAATCATTTGTAATCAGAATTACAGGTAATGACACTGAAAGAGAGACCCAAATCTCATCTACAAAGGGAAAATATCATTAGGGGCGGAGCTCTTTTTTTTACCTATAGTAAACATCCATAGCAACTGCTTATCAAGACCTAGCAACCATCCAGAACACCCTAGCAACCACATATACCAATGCACTAAAAACACTTTACCTGCTACAAACACAAGCACTGTGATATTGGAAACCATGGAGGTTTTATTAACTTTCCTGATGACATCAGCTTTGTTTCCTGTGGATGTTTATCTTTATTATTGACACACATATAGTAGCAAAGCCTCTTGAGTTATAAAAACACAAAAACCTAAAACTCTTCTGAAAACTGAGGGATAAAAGTGTCGTGACATAAATATGTCAGAATTCATCGCCCACCGCACAAATCACCTGAGAGATTCAGTCGCTGCTGTCGAAAGACACAGGCTTCCCACTAAAAACACTTTATACTTTGTTAATATAATAATGTTGATCCACATTTTATTATGATAACAACAACACACGAAACCTAAGTGAGAAATGCTGTGAGAAAGCTTCAGGTCATCCATCGAGAGGAATTAAGTCACACAAAAATCTCCTGTAATCTGAGAAACACCAAGAGTCGAGTTACATTTCTGCTCGCCAGGGTAATGTTTAAAAGAGTTACAACCTTTGTTAAACTAGCCAGATTTCATTTAACCTGACTGAAAACAAGGTCATGAGAGGCAGATATCCAGTCAGTAACTTTTTTGTTTTAAGTTTCGTACATTTGTTTCACACTGGGAAATGTTCAAGGTCCATGCTAATGTGTGCGAATTTACAGAAGTCTTAACAGAAACATAACAAATGATCTCAAAACAACTCTGTTGTTTCTCTCAAGAAAATATTGACATAGTTTGACAAAAATTAAAGTTTAGGAGAAATAAAGTTGATATTATTAAATCAGTCAAAGCTAAAAGTGTCCTGAGCTTTAAAAGAGCAACATTTGAAATAAAACTCTTCATAACCACATCTGATAATCTCACAGTAACATAACAGACAATAAAAGTGAGAGCTTTCCATCCTGGTCAAATAAGGAAGTCATGCACCATTTAGAGAAACATCTGATCTAAAGACGTGATGTATCCACAAACACAATCCATCTGACCACGTGAAACTTCATTTACTAGTTATTATGATTTATGAATATCATTCAGCTTGTGTAGTAAGTAAGTCTGAATAACTTGTGTTTGTTTCATTATTAATTTCACAAAATAACACAATGACTTTGGTTTCAGATAGATGAATAAACAACGAAATGATTTAAACATTGATCTGCTTCAGTTTAGATGTAAACACACAGATATGAGTACGAAACAGGAAGTGCAACACTTTAGCAATAAAGGACTTCTGGAAACTTCATTACATCAAAGATAAGAATCCAGAATATTACAACACATATCAAATTATCTTTGACTGATGTGCATGAGCATTGTGGCTTATACAAGTATGTGAGCATGTACAAATATACTGTACATAAAATACAAATAAAAACATTCTACTAGTTAATACAAAATAATAGTTAATACTAGATACTAAAGGATACTTTAGTACAGACTAACAAATTGTAGTAATTACCAATACACTACAGTATACTGTAAGTATTAAAATGTGGACTCATTGTCGGTACCTGTTCTGCCAGCCCTGGATGAGATTGGTGTATTTGCTGAGCACTCCCTCTATCACGCGCTTCTGTCCGAGTCGCGGAGACGCGCAGTTCCCCGCCGAAACGCGACCGGGACCCGGAGACCCGAGCGAGGCCGAGCCCGTCCGACCCGCGACGCGAGCTTTAGCGGCGGGCTGCGACGAACACGGGGTCTTCTCCATCGCGTCGTGCGTCTTTAACCGCATCTAAATCATCATCTCAGATGCGCTGCAATGCGTTTCCATCGCACCGCGCGCTCGCGTTCGTCTTTCCGGTGCCATTGCGCGGCTCTGCTCCTCCAGCGGTTTTCTGCTGGAAATCTCAGACCCTCCCTCCTCCAACCCGGATATTACAAAGACATCTGAACGCGTCTGAGCTCCGCGCGGGGCTGATCGACGCGTGCGCGACGCGCTGCCTCTCATCCAAAGGCTGATTCACCAAATATTTTCTGAAACGCGCACGCACACGCGCGCACACTGTACCTCTACACTCTTGTGAAATGGGTCTGAATAGCACCAGATGAGGCTTGTTAGCCCAGCAGAACCATTTACAAGATTTATAAAGAACAGATTATTCCTTACTACCATAAGAGGAACCATTTCTTGTTTCATAAAGGTTCAGTTTTGTGGGGGAAAATGTTTTTTGGCAAATAATCAAGAAAGATTTTGGAAGTTGAGTAGGCTACATTGCATTATTGCAACACAGTGTTCTCTGGTTGTATCCTGCACATTTTGGCAAATGTTAGGTTAACAGGGGTTTCCATGCATACAGTAAATACCATGCACATTAAACATGGCCAAACCATAAGAGCTTTAACACTGAGTTTACATAATGAATTTGGCATAGATGTAACTCTTAATTTACCAATATAGGACTAATGGATAGAGAAGATTTCATATGATGATGTATAGGGTTATAGAGGTGGGGATGCTGGAGTAAACATAGTTTAGTTAATAGTTATGATAGTTTATAGTTAAGATGGGCATGTTCCTCCTGAAATGCTTTCATTTCTCCTACATGTGAAATAAAATCATAAAAATATATTGAACCTGGATTGTGAGTCACAGATAAAGATTTTTTGATACAAAGGATTGACGCACCAAAATAAATCATCATAAAGGACGAAAGGGTGCGGTGTGAACAGAAAATTAACTGATGAAACCCGATTGAAGTCTGTTGGCTGTACTCACCACTTGGTTGTTTTTACTAGCATTGCTAGAATTGATCCGTTTAACTGTAAGTCTGTGGTTCTTGCTGAGGTTTACCGCAGTGTCAGTGTAGTTTACTGTCAGGACAGCAACACATCAGCAAAGAAACCTTTTCTTCAGATGGTGAGATCTGGACAAGCAGTAAAACACACATTATTCTGTCAGGATTGTGCTCTCAGAATCCGGAGAAATGTTTTGGCATATAAAGAAGTACACTTGATAAGAGGATATATTTGACCTGAAGGTCTTCAAACATTGATCCCTGATGACACATTCAGTTTCTATCCATCGGCTGAAGACACACAGTACGAACGAAACAACAAGAGATGTTTGCATACATCACAGAGAGAAACACACAACTTGTCTGTCTTCAGAGACTTTATAATGAACTCGGTATGTTCTTCAAACTTATAAAATGGAAAAACGTTTACATAAAAGCCAATTATCTTCTTAGTCAGGCAGAAAATGTGACCTATGATGTCCTTTAGTCCATTCTGTCTGTTGTTCATGGAAAGATCTTTCACAGGAAAGTGAAGCTGTTGAATTATTTCTCAATCGTTGTCTCCTCTCATTGTGTAACTGTGCTAATGAGAGAATAAAAAGAGTGCCGTGACCTCTGGAGAGATCTGAGGAGGAACATCAGAGTTTCTTAATGAGCTGAAGACCTGACGTCTCTGTCCTCCATGCTTTAAAAGTAACATGGTAATAAGGTCATGTTTTAATCTAAAAGTTTAGAAACACTTGACTGAAATGTTTCTTAAAGATTTTCATTTGTACAGTATGTCAAAAATAGAATTGTAATAAAAATATAATATATTAAATATAATAATCTTCACAGTTCTACTGGACACTTGAAAAATGATTTAACCTGAAAGTATCTTTAGGTTTTTAAGCATTTCACGTCTGACTTCAGGACATGCAGGCGTGAACGATCTGATCTTACGACACTTAACAGAGGTAAACCATTAATAACCAACCCTTCGGTTCAGGGAAACAGAAGAGGAAGTAACATATTTGTCCTTCCTGCTGCCAGAAATGATTTCCCATCATGAGGAACTAACACTGAAATAACAACAACATGAATCGTTCCACACACAAAGAAAAGATGCTGTGACTACTGTACATGATGCTAGTGGCTGTGGTGGGTAGTTAACAGATATGTAGTTGCTAGGGTATTTGTTCACTAGCCCAGGTTAAACACATCTACCGACATCTCTATGATTTCAAAAAAAAGTAAAAAAAACTTAAAGTGGTAGAAAATTCTTTTATCATTTACTTGTTACAAACATGTATACATTTCTTTGTTGTGATAAACACAAATGAATATATTTTGAGGAATGTTTGTAACCAAACTGTTCATATGGACCCCATTCACTTCCATAGTACGATAAAAGAATACTATGGAAGTGAATTGTACTCATGAATGGTTTGGTTACAAAAAAGACATTTATACATGTTTGTAACAAGTAAATAATGACAGAATTTTAATTTTTGGGTGAACTATCCCTTTAAAGGGGCCATGGCATGAAAATCTGACTTTTCCATGTTTAAGTGCTATAATTGGGTCCCCAGTGCTTCTATCAACCTAGAAAATTTGAAAAAGATCAACCCAGTAACTTAGTTTTGGTAAACCATTCTCTACAAGCATGTAAAAAATAGGTTGTTGGCTGTCCTTATGATGTCATAAGGAGCTCTTATTATAATAACACCACCCCTAATCTGCACTATCCAATCACAGCACTGCCATTTAGTGCAGAGAAAAAAAGAGTGAAAGAGAAAATAATTCACAACACAATTGAGTTTCAATTTCAACAAACCACCATCATTGTGATCAGTGTTTGCACTTTATTCGCTCATTTGCATTTTAAAGGACACACCCAAAACGGCACATTTTTGCACACATCTACAAAGTGGCAATTTTAACATGTTATAATAAATTATTTATATGATGTTTTGAACTAAAACTTCACATACAGTATGTGCTCTGGGGACACCAAAAATTTATTTGACATCTTAAAAAAGTCATGTGACGTGGCCCCTTTAAGATTCTAATTTCACTTAAGTATGGTTACAATAGACAATAGAATCAACAATGAAAGTGATGCATGTGTTAATCAGAAATTAGAAAATCCTGAATTAATATTTTATAGTTTTTTTTTTCACATTGCTTACACACAATTTCTAAAACTATGGCTCCATTTCTCTACACACAATACCACCAAACATGCACATCAAATGCAAATCGACACACAACTTTTGCAAAAGCAAACACAATGTTATCATTTATACCATATATACATATACATAAATGGTATATAAATATATATAAAATAATTAGCCACATACACCAAACTACACACACAGATGTGTAAATTGTGTTTTTGCTTGTGCAGTGAAGTGCACAGGAGATGGTCACATACACTTCTGTACACAAATACACCTGTATATACTGTGTGTGTATTCAGTATAGATGTTTACTATAAACAAAAAAAAAATGTATTTTGAAAACATTGTATAAAACTCCTGTTTGGGTCTAAGCTTATCAACACCAGAAGCAATGCTCTCTCTGAACTAATACAAACTTACACAAGTTGCTTCCTCTGTTTCAGTCTATAAAGCAATGCAGAAAACTCACTTGTACCTACAGGCCTTTCCTGAGTGAATATTGACTTTTTTAATTTATTTTTTTATTTAATATATTTTATTGATTATTAATGTTTTCTATGCTAAGTCTCTGTACAGCACTTTGGTCCACATTTAGTAAGTTAAATTGTACTAAATAAACAGTGGGGGAAGTAGCGACACCTGCTGGACTTACAGCTACATAACGTCATAAATATTCATGTCGTGTAGTATCTGATGTTTATTAACATTAGTGCATAATATAATAAAGTTTTTTAATTAAGATAAGACTGCAGACATGTCTAAAGTGATCACTTCAAAACTTTACACTAAATATTTTTGAATACATTGGCATAAAGTTGTACAAAGCATTTTGAATTTGAAAATATTATTCTTTTTAACCTTTTATATATACACATATTCTTAAAAATGTATTTCATGGGCAAGTATATAGTTTTCTAATTGTACAATCCATATGGCAAGAATTGTATTATTATAATATATTTTAAATATATGCTAAATACAAGTTAATTTTATAAAGTTGAAAATATATTTAATTTAACCTATTTAAACGTGTTATTTTTAAAAGTTTTGTAACATAAACAAAGTTTTTTCTTCCAATGCGACGTGAATATAAATATATGGAGGGCTAAATATTTATTTTAAATGCTTTTTAAATGCTTCATAACTAACAACTTCTCTGTGGACTCAAGAAAGATGCTTGTGACGTAGAAATTCATTTTTTACCCTACATCACGAGACGATGGGTGGGTGGTGACTTTTACCATGTTTTCAGTAATGTGCCTGTAGACTACTCTTCCCAGAATGCATCTGATCAGGTGATGATGCTGATGGTGTTTTCATTGGCGTGACAGCATCACGGTAGCGCAGCATCCACACACACGCGCGCGCGCGCGCACCCAGACAGAAATGTGAGTTGTTGAGTTGATGTGTTGAGATGATCGTCATGTTTCCCGGTGTCGTCTATGCACTGCTGGCCGGGTTCCTCGGTGCCGTGGCGAGCTCGTCCGCCAAACTGTCTCTCGGTACCGATTATCTGAAGGGCGTGTGTGAGACGGGTCTGCGGACGTGGGGTGAGCAGAGGAGATTCACACAAGACAACGAGACCACCGCCTGTGACTGGGTGAGTTTGAATTATTGATGGCACGAGACTGGGCCGGGTTCAGATGATGGATCACTGGACGGACGCGTTCAGATTCAATGTCAATGTCTTAAAATAATACAGCGCGTCTGCTGGGAGATGATGATGCTGATGCTGCGGTTACGTCACAGACACGTATGACCTTCAAGCCCGAGCGCACGTGTCATCTTTACTCTCGTGCACATTGATGTTCTGTATTCATTGATTATTAATTCATTTATACACAACAACTGTTCAAATCGTATTTTAACGCATAATGTCTTTGAATGTTGTAGAGTAGCAGTGAGTATAAATTAATTTGGTCTCTCTCTCTCTCTCTCTCTCTCTCTCTCTCTCTCTCTCTCTCTCTCTCTCTCTCTCTCTCTCTCTCTCTCTCTCTCTCTCTCTCTCTCTCATAGTTACACATCCCACTCAGACTGTTGTGTGGAGGTCTGTTGTTCACCTGTAATGCTGTGATGTGGACGTTCCTGGCGAAGGCTCTCCGTAGCTCCTGTTCATCTACCCACACCACTGTGACCACAACGGCATCCAACTTTATCTCATCTGTAAGTAAACACATTATACATTATTGTATAAGAAAGAAGTTAATTTAAAGGGCCAATGTGGGTTTTTAAGTGGCATCTAGCAGTGAGATAAAGGAGTCATAGCGTGAAAGTTTGACTTTTTCCATGTTTAAGTTCTATAATTTGGTCCCCAATGCTTCTATCAACCTAGAAAATGTGAAAAAGATCAACCCAGTAACTTAGTTTTGGTAAACCATTTTCTGCAAGCATGTGAAAAAAATACGTCATTCAGATTTCGCCTGATTTGTGACATAGCAAGTTGAAATACAATAATACCGCCCCTTTATCTAACCACTGCAATGCCATTTAGTGCAGAGAGAAAGAGAAAAAAGAATTGACAGCACAAATTAATTTCAACAAACCACCATCATTGCAATCGTGTTTGCATTTCATCAGCTCATTTGCATTTAAAAGGACACCCAAAAACTGCATATTTTTACTCGGACCTACAAAATGAACATTTTTACATGCTATGATAAATTATTTGTGGGATATTTTGAGCTAAAACTTCACATATGTACTCTGGGGTCACCAAATACTTATTTTACATCTTATAAAAATTCATAATATTTAATATAATATATAAATTCCTTTAAAGCCACAATATGTAGATTCTCACCACTAGAGGTCGCTATTACGCAGGAATTTAAAACAGGTGTTTTTTATTATTATTATTATTATTATTATTATTACAAAAATAATACATTGTGGCTTAAATAGACAAGGGTGCAAATAACTGGCTGGAGTTTTAAATTAATTCATTCCCCCCACCCTAAATGTTATGAAAAATACATGAGGTAAGTGGAAAAATATTTTACATACTACAAAGTGTTTGCAAATAATGTTATACAAATAGATGTTTACAAACCTGAAGAGGTACAAATTAGGCCTAATACTTTACTAATAATCACAAAAAACTTTATTAGTTTGTACAATGATTGTGTTATTGACAGTTTGAGTTATTTAAAAAAAAATGCCTGCATTAATAAATACCTTTAGTAATTTGCTTTGTTGTGTGTTTTTTCATCAGGCATTTCTGGGGCAGCTAATATTTGGAGAGACCCACATTGCTCTGTGGTGGGTGGGCATTTCACTAACTCTCTCTGGTCTTCTGGTGCTACATCACAATTCTCCACATCTCACCCAATCACACGCCAACAAGAGAGACGAATGATGCAAACATGTCAACAGATGACACAATGCCTGTAGAGGAGCGTTTATCAGATTAATAGTCCGATGGATTTTATAAACATATCAGATATAACTCCAGGTAAAAGTAGCATTAACCACAACAACATTATTTAACTTACTGAACTGTTTATGTCAGATTTAGGTTTTTTAATTGTTTTAGTTCAATGCACCAAAGTTGCTCAATATATTTAAGGTTAAATTTAAAGATTGAGAGTTCTGTATCACACATGTAAAAAATCTCATCTCATGCCAAAGACAAATATATTGAATCAACTGGTGCAGTAAAATAGATCAGAGGAATCTCATGAAAACTTTGTCTCATATTTCAGCCCAACATCAAAGAAATTATATTTTGCATAAAAATAGTCTATTTTAGCATCATTAAAATATATAATGAAGCACATTAACATGCATTCTTGTCATGCAAAAAAATGATCTTATCACTGTAATGCATGTTTCACTATAATGAGCTTAATAGTCATAAAAACAATGTCACTGCAAGTAATGCATTAATGCTGCAAAATGTAAACATATATAGGTGGTTTCCCGGACAGGGTTTAGATGTGTTAAGATGTCAGTGCATGGTGTTTTTAAATGAAAGCAGCTCAAACATGCATTTTATTCTAGGACTAAAAGCCCTGTCGGGGAACACCACCCCATAGTTTTGATTTTGGGTTAAAATATCCAACCTGGTGAGATTTCAAAAAGACGACAAAGTTTTTCTCTCTAAAGTAAGTCATAATCGATTTGACAAGAAATTTGGTAATATATAGAAATGAAAGCTAAATATTCAGTCTGGCTATTTTGATATTTTATAGCCTTCATGACATCACTTCCTGTCACTTGTGCCTGAGTTTCCCCCGAGCAGAAATGAGAAAACATCACATAGACTCATGAAGTGAATGTTCTTCAACACTGTGATCTGTGTGTGTTTGTGTGGAGGGAGACGGCGCAATAATAACAACAAACCTCTCCAACTGTTGCAATATCACATGAGACGATGCTTTTTCAGATATAGCTCTCATATCTTATGCATGCAGGCATCGAGTGATGTGATATGAGACACTTTCTGTAGCTGTATGAGTGAACACAAACCAAAATCTCTTCTTCAGCCTCATCTACAGACGCGAGATGTTAGATAAAAACTGCTCGTATCATCTTAGAGTCAACATTTACTTCTGTAAATAGACACAAACATCAGATTCAATAAGAGAAAATGTGTGTGTCATCAGAATAAGTGCTAAGTGCATTTATTATAGCATGTCCAAAATGACCCTATTTGGGTGGGAGCAAAAACGCGTTTTCTCAAGTTAACTCGTCAATTAAGAGAAAATGCTTCGTTGCCAGTGACGAGTTTAAACCATATTTAAGAGGCGGTTAAAAAATTAAATAAAGGTAGGATGAAACTTTTTTATTTAAAGCAGATATATTGTATGTTTATATATTTAAAGAAGATAATTTTCTGGAAGGTATTAAACTTTTGTAAAAATCATAAAAAAGGATGGCGCTGGCTGGCAACTTATTTTAAAATGCTGGTGGGGAAAGAGTTAAATGCAAATGAGCTCCAGCTCCTAACTTCCTTACAAACAGTGCTTTCAGTTCAAATTGATCTGATCACAACTCGCTGAGGGTGGAAACTATGGTAATGCAGGGCTGTAAGTGGGCGGGGCTTTATCAATGTGACCTCACATTAATAAGCGAATCAAAACGGCATGTCTAATGAGACTGCTTTGGTTTAATGGGGATTAAAAAACAAGGAGCGGGTGGATTTTTTCCATTGTAGGGTGATTTATGACATTTATGGATTTGGCATAATAGGTGCGCTTTAACAGGAATAATGTTGACTTTAAAAACTATGGGTGGAGTTAAAGGAGGTGTCTGTCTTAATGGAGAAGGCTGAAGGATGAGGTCATGATGTTTTTTATTTGTTTACTTACTGTGACTTCTTGTTCTTCCTGTGTTCTGCTGGGTCTCCACTTGAATCAATACTGTAGTTGCATGAACTCAAGAGACTCATAGAGCAGCTAAATGGTAGATCTTGTGAAATAAATGGACTAACATGCGTCGCATGAAAGTGTAGACATAATGCAAAACACTTCCTGAATCTATTGTAATGTGTCAGCATTAAGTCCCAGGCAATGTGAAGTTCATCCTGCTGTGTTTTTATTATTATAAACACATTATATCCAAATACAGTTTCTCATGTTACATAAGGGCGTATCTGACAATGAATATCAAATGCATTGTTATAAAAAATAACCAATGTGTAATAAAACTACACACTGTATGACATTTCCTATTACTGTTATGAATTTATGATAATTATTGGTTGATGTAGAATGATGTTAAAGTTCAATTCTTCATTTTAATCCAACAAATAATACAGAATATGGATGCATTCAATGTAGCAGTAGACAACAAAAGCATTCAAAGTGAATCATGACCACATTTTATTTTATTCTGCATTAAATTGTTTAAAATAAAAATCATTGTCGAATTGCATTTATAACTCTAAAATATGAATTATTTGTCATTTACAGGAGCTTTACTTTTGTCATTATCAGTTAGAAATGCTTTAATAATGAGGGACCAAATTAATAGATTATGATACAGAGAGTCAAATCTTGGCTTATCTGGTTGTGTTTAATAAATAAATGAATGTCAAGGCTGATCACAATTCATTATTCATCTGTTTATTAAAAACACTGAGATTTTAGTAGAAACCTAATACATTTTAAATAGTGTTTAAACATATTTTCTTATACACTTATGGACAAATTAAAGATTTGTAAACTTATCCTTATAAAATTATAATACAGTAATAATTCATTAAAGTATATACAGAAACAAATCTATTTTGTTTGATTCAATGCTTTTTGTGGTGACATTAAAAACAAAAAAGATTCTTATCACAGCTTTCACAGTCTAGACCCGATATAGTTCGGCTATGAGTAACCCACTTCTAGACCGAATAATAGCAGACGACTCCGAGCCGGATCCACACCAGAGCTGCTGACTTCGGCACGGATCCGTCTGCTGTTTAACTTGAATCTGATTACATGCCGTTTTTGCCAAAATAACTTGAGAGATGTCTGATATTCCATCATGTAAACAAAGTTAACATTGATTGCTGTTTGCTTTATAAATTTTTGGGCTATTGTTATTAAACCATAGGGACAGCCTAAATGTTGCCTTTGCCAATGTAGCTTAGACGTCTGGACTGTGTTTGAATGACTATTAGATGTCTTTTGAATGCACAATTACAGTATCCAGTAATAAACAATATAATGTTACTGTTAGATTAAACAATGTACTGATGTATAACCTGACTTAAATGTGGAATATTTAGTGTACCTTTTTACACATTTACTAACATTATTAGTCTTTTAGTATAATAAAGTCATCAAAACTATGATACAACAATTGGAAGGATGGCAACTTAGTATGTAGTTATGAACAGGGTTGGGGAAAGTTACTTTTAAATGTAATGCATTACAATATTAAGTTACTCCTCAAAAAAGTAACTAATTGCGTTACTTAGTTACTTTTCATGGAAAGTAATGTTTACTTTACTTTTGCGCTACTTTTTTATTACTTTCGCGCTACTTTTGCATTACTTTTGTGTTACTTTTTCTTTCTTGGCTGAGGCTTGATCTCTTTCAGGCCTTGCAGGTGTTTTTTATGATCGCAAAAATGTCAAGCTCTGCCCTGCCATACGTTAATATGTTCAGTATTATTCAGTCCATTATTTTATTTTTAAACTGAATTAATTAAACCGAAAAGTAACTCGCATTTCTTTTTTTAAAAGTAACTCAAATATTAATGTGTACATTTATGAAGTAATGCTTTACTTTACGCATTACTTCAGAAAAGTAATATTATTACATAATGCGCGTTACTTGTAATGCGTTACCCCCAACTCTGGTTATGAACAAATTCCCTGACTTTTTCCTGACTAAAAAGCTGAATTTCCAAGCCATATGTCCGGGATAAACTGTTAGTTTATAAAAATGAAGCTGAAATGCATGAAATAAATAAACAGTGCTGATAAAAAGCTGTTTAAATTGTAGCCAGCGGATGCTTGACCCAGGAATTGTATTCCTTACGTCAGAATTTAACAAGCGGATTGCATTTTGATAAATGGAAACTAAAATTAAAAGGAACAAACAAAAATCCCTGATATTTCATGACTTGAACAAAAAATCCCTGACTTTCAATGTCTGGAAAAAAACGTTTAACCATGATATTCAAGAAATCCCATGACCTGATGAACCCTGTATGAGCAATGATCAATTTGTCTCCAGTAGGTATTGGAAAAACTTCAAGCATTAAAGCCTATAAAGATTTTTAAGATTATAAGAAACACATTGATATCAGTCAAATAATCCTAAACTTCTAAATGGAAACAAGCTGTAAAGTAAAGTGCAGTATAGTTTCATTATAACATTCCCATCAAATTAGTCACAACACTTGACTTAGTTAACGCTGGTTAGATTATTTCAGTTAAAGGGTACAATTAAGGATTCATTAACAAACACACAAATGGAAAAAAAGAGATTTATTAAACAGACTTTCAAAATGAAAGCATCCCGACTCACCCAAAACAACATCAAGATATAAAAAAAACATGCGCGCAAATCATTCACAGAGAAACAGAATAAATGAAGAGAATAACAAATGTCAAGTCTTGTGAGATATATATCAGTTGTGTCATGTCTCGCCCCTCGAACCTCAGCAGCAATGCATGCTGGGAACAAATGACCAGAAACCAATCCATCCAATCACCTTTCAGATCCAGGAGTTAACTTAATACAGAGATATAAAGATATGCAAACATCCGGCTGTCAGTCTCTACAGTTTATGAGCTGCTGAGGTGATAATCTGATCTTCAGGCTGAAAGATAAGGTCTGTCTGATGGTCTGGAGAAGTAACATCATGTGAACCCTGAGGTCATCTGAAGCATTGTGCTTAACAAACACTAAACATAGCAGACGACAGGACTCAAGACTCGTGTTTGAATACTGCAGTGAGACGGTCTGAGCACCTTTACAATGAAAATGTCTTTCTATAGTCATGTGATATCCAGCAACTGCATTCATGAATAAAATCTGAATCATATTTCACCCCAGAATCAAATAAATACATTTGTCTTTTTAACACTACAGAGATAAATTATTTTCATGACAAACAAGCACACAATTCTCATAACAGCATGTCAATAACCAATACTGAAAAAAATCCATTTTGAAATCTCAAAAGTAAAATGCTGCACTACGGTAATGAGAATTTGTTTAAAAATGTGGATGATTGTCAAGAAAATATTTGATACATTTCATATGCTAAATATAAAATATTTTAACTGGACGTGTTTTTTTAAGATTCTTTCATTAGTGTCTGAGATCAAGAAAGACAAAACTTAGAGACATCTTTATAATATATAGTCCAACTTCATCCTTTCTGTGTCGTGTCCTGGTCGAAGGCTTGTGTGTTATAGTCTGATATCTCTACAAGTGAAGGCATTTCTTAATCGATCAACTAATATAAAGGCATTTAGACGAAGAAAACAGTGTAGTTACCATTCCACACATGATGGATCTAAAGTCTGGAATAATCTTGTCAGCCTCCAGATTTCATTCACACATTTGAACTTCATCCATTCATAAGCATTGTATTCATCTTTAAATGATACTGTTTATAGTGTGGGTCATATGAAGCCATCAAATATAATTATGATGTGAACACAAACAGTTATAATGTTTGCTTTGCCCCTGAGTACATCAATGTTTCTCTCTGTGGTCAGTTTTATGTGTTCTTGATTGATTATTTCTCTGGGTGAAACGTGCAAGACATCAGTGAAATCTTCAGGTTAAAAATAAGATCTTCAAGAAAAGAGGAAAGCTGATTGTTTGGTGTTAGATGTGATGAGCTCATGTCACAGAGAAACCAGACCCCGTCTCACACCACATACTGGTACAGATTGGCCTTTCCTTGATCCGGTGTGGCGAACGGACTGAACCAGGAGATAGAGAACGGGTGACCGAACACCACCTTCATATTCATCCACTTTGATTTCTTCATCCATCTTCTCTCCTCCTTTTTCAGCTGCTCGATACCCTGTGAACATAGCACAATAATTGTAATTCAATTGGTCCTAAAGTTGGTGCCCACCATAGATTGGGTGAGACATCTTAACCTTTGACATCATCATCCTCATCATCATCAACATTTTCGCTATAATAAGCATGATGAGAGAATCTTAATTCATGGGTCATGACATCAAAGGTGAATGATCAGGAGAGGTCACTTACGGTTTCATCATTACAGATGGAGTGAATCTGCGTTCCAAACATCACAGCGGTGAAAATGAGGAAGAGCAGACCCTCAAAACACAGGATGATGAGGAGGATGACTGTCGCTGGAGGAGAGAAGCTACTGCACTCTGATGAGACCGGAACGAGACAAGACAAGAGTTAATATATGTTGGGTCGATGCTGGAAAACTTTGTCACTGATCAATGCCAACAATCTGATGCCAAGACAATATCGAAGACAATGCCTCATTCAAAACCGGTTTGCTCTTTTGAGCTAAAAGAGAGATAAAAACACTCACTTGTCCAGTCGTCTTCCAAACAGAAGACAAAATGAAACGCCACCATGAGGAGGGCATGAAGAGAAATCAGAGCAATGTACATCTGTGAAAGAAAATTAAACGCATTACATATGCGAGACATACTGTCAACTAACTAATGTGAACCTATTACATAATTTAACAAATTGGGCAATGTTAGATAAAAAAAAAAATCACAGATTCTGTGAAAATATAACCATGATATCTTTAATATTGAGTAAGTACATGTCAAAGATTAAAATCAGTGACTGAAATCAAACTTTGATGCTGCAATTTAGGGCAGCATAGCGATTAATCACAACTAATGGTGTGCAGAATAAAAGTTTTGGTTTCAAATGTATAATTTCAAGAAAAAAATGTATATATTAAGTATTTATATATAATATAAATTATATATAAATTGGGGCTATCAATCAATTAAAATATTTAATCTAGATTAATCGCATGATTGTCATGAGTGATTAATCGCAACTATCTGTTCTTTATTTATCTTAATTTAAGACTTTTCAAGTTTTTAATACCCTATGCAAATGCATGTTTATAATTAGTGAAAAAGTCTGCAAAAACAATTTTAAAAATCCAGTATAATAATTATGTATATATATATATATATATATATATATATATATATATATATATATATATATAATATTTTTAAAACTGTAATTCTGTCTATGTGTGCATGCTAGGAATAGGGTCAAACAGAATTTGCGCATTGCGTTAATTGCACGTTAATAAAAATTTGTGCTGTTAAAATGTATTTATGTTAATGCGTTATTAACTAATATAAATATAAAAATGTATACACGTAAATATTTATTAAATATATTCATGCATGTGTGTGTATTTATATATAAATATACATAATTATTATACACAGTACGCACACAAATATGATGTAAACAAAACTTTTATTCTGCATACGATTAGTTGCGATTAATCGACTCAATATTAGATTATGACAGACAGGGTCATATACTGTATAGTAATTCTCCTGTTATTCGGATGTGTTTGTGAGCAGTCATAATGAAACTTACAGTGAAAAGCACAAAGTATTTTTGATTGTTTTCTCCGACACAGTTGTTCACCCATGGACAGTGATGGTCCATCTTCTTAATGCAGCGTTTACACACACTACACAGAACAAACACACATATACACACACTGTTAGAGGAGATTTCTATAAATACAGAAGCCATATGATGTTTTATGTGTGTGTGTGTGAGTTACCTGCAGTGATGAGCTCTGTCGGGTTTAATACTGCAGCATTTAGGACATTTATAAACCACCTGTCCCGGCTTCAACTGTAAACTCTCAATAAACTCTTTAGTGGCATTTCCCTTTGGAACGGCTCCCTGACATCAGAAAACAAAAGAATGAGAACATTTATACTAATTTTCAACACTGTTTGATTATCCAGGGTGGCACAATAGTCTCAAGTCATTCACATCAAGCAAAGTTGTCAAGTAAAACACAGTATAAGATGAATGTGAATATTAAAAGTCTTTGGCTCTATGTGGCTGTTAAATTAAGTGCTTTAAAGGTAAAGTATGCAATTTTCTTTGGTGTTAAAGGTACACTGTGTAACTTTTAAAAAGGATCTCTTGACAAAAATGCAATTATATATACACAACTATATTATCAGCGGTGTATAAAGTCCTTACAAAATGAACTGTATTGTTTTTATTACGTTAGAATGAGCCGTTTTTATCTACATACGCTAGGGGTCCCCTTACATGGAAGATGCCATTTTGTGCCGCCATGTTTCTACAGTAGCCATGAACGGAAAAACTGCTCTACAGAGTGTGTTTCATACCTACATTGTCTCAGACGATGATGCGTTTCTTTTATGGTGGCTACCGTAGCTTCACTATGCGTTTCGAAACGGAGGGGTGAGCTGTGGACTGATTGTAATTCACAATCTCACCACTAGATGCCGCTAAAATCTACACCGTGCTCCTTTAAAATATTTTCTCATAACCCATTTTAATGGTAATTTCTACTATTAAAGGCACAATATGTGAATTTTCAGTCGCATTTTCAAAACAATAACCAAGATGATGCTTGATGATGCTAATGTAAGACAATTTACCATCCAGAGATCTTTGGAAATTGAGGATATCAGTGAAGTAATGTTCACTCTAGGCGGGACCTAGCCATTGTTTAAAACAGGAATTTCTCTGGATTCACAAATCTTTGGGAACTTTTCGGAAAATGTTAATAAACAACTGCATGAAATATATCACACTGTGATATGGTTTTTGGATATTTTATTACAAAAATCTTGCATACTGTGCCTTTAACAATCTGCTCATAAGCTGATTTAAGTAAGAACTGTAAACACTGTATCCCTCTGAAGAAGATATTCAAATATTGATCTATTTGTTTGAATAATACACAACAGCATCACAAGATCAACCAACATCATACATTTGTTGGTTGGGCTATCTGCCAGACGTACACGTGTCTGTTACTCACCGGGTCGGTACACATGGCTTTGAAGTGTGATGACAGGGCGAGAAAGGCGAGCCCGTTAAACAGAGCCCCATTAATGATGCTGTATGCCAAGTTCTTCGCTGGCAGCAGCATTACAAACACGACAACAAACTCGGCATAAATCACCAGCAGCCACGTGATGACACCACACGCGATGCCGCAGCAGTCACGGATGAACCACATGTCATCTGCAGAGCTCATCCGTGGAGACGGTGGGACGCAGTGCTCCGGACGCAGATAACCGGCCTGCCGCTCGATGTCCCGGCTGCGGTTAGCTGGGGAACTCTTCATTCTTTACACCAGAACACAACCGCCTCATCCTGATGTACAAAAACACACATACAACAGGAGAAATTGACTGATCTGACATCAGGAATGTTCATGGCATGCACAAACAGATGAGTTAAATATCACTTTATTGAAAGTGATTTTTCTAATAATGCATGTTAACTTAAAATTAACCATAGTTTATTGAGGTTTGGTAGTTAAAACTGATACTATGGTGAGTTAGTGTACTAACCACTAATGGAGACAAAGGTAATGAAAAGATACAACTAATTAGATGTAGTAAATACAAAGATCTCTGTGTGTGTGTGTGTGTGTGATTGCAGATTATAGAAATGAATTTGAGCAGACTTGCACATAGAGCTTGAATGCATCATGAAGCAGATTGTGTAAATGTGGCGAGATGCTGATATCTGCATTATTAACATACGTGACCATTAATAACTTCTTATCAGATGTACTTCACACACACGCACGCACACACACACAAAAATACAAAGCTTTAGAAAAAATAAGAAATACAATTATTCACTATTGTCACAGTGGACTTTGACAGGGTAATGCGATTTACGTATTGATTTTCTACACTTTATTGTGTCTCATTGATATTTACACACTAACACATCGTACACATACCACATTTGTCTTAAAAACACACACCGGACACAAGAATATCTTATATATACACATCTTTTCTATGCACAGTATTATGTACAACAACCATATCACACACATACATACATCAATACATTACACATCAGACACTACACAAACAATAAATTATACACAGACACTCACCTTGTTATGTAGCTCATGTGGTAAATGTTTGTATTAAATACCAATATGCAGACTGTGAGTAAAATTTGTATGTTGTACGGTTCCCTACCTTCGGTTTCGATAGATGAGGCGCGACAACCAGGAAGTTTCGGTCACACACCCAACGCACTCCATACTTCCGCTCTCGCGCGTTACATTACAACATAAAAGTCTAAGGGCTTTAAAAACTAAAATAAACCAAGTCATTTTTAACAAGTTAATATTAGCAAAATATATTATTGTTGTATCCGAATGTTTAATTGCAATTTTAATATGATGATTGTTGAAGATGATGACAGCTGACTTACGAAGAACCGAGTGTAACCCAAAACGTAAAATAAAAACCAAATAATTTAACCTGAATGTCTAAAAAAAATGTGATGTATTTTGTGCACAAGCACTTTGAATTACCTCTGTGTATAAAATGTGCCTCTGTGGGACCTTTATTTTAACATGTGTCGCGAGCTGATGCTGTGGCTGCTCTCCTAGCGTGACGTCATCACGCAACATGTCGGCAGCTGAGCGAGCGCGCGAGGTGAGCCCAAAACACAATAAAACACAATAACAGCAATAACAACACGCGTTTACATCCGCGTGCTTCGTGCACTTTCGTGCATATGCTTGTCTGGCGTTATGTTATAAGTGCACATTACTAATAGAGGATAACAATCACGTTTTTAAGTTTGTGCAAGCACTGCAAGTGATGCTTGTATTCATATGAGTTTATTCAGTGTAACAAAATGCATTGTAGCGTTACACGTAATTTACTACATTTAAATGCATTATTGTATACAATAGTGTAAGTAGTTTAAATGAATAAATGCATTTGGTTGCTAGATGGTCCGCAATCTTGTACTTATTAATGCAATATACAAGTGAACTGATGGACAAGTGAAGGTCTGTGCAGTATCCTCTAAACTTCATTTAACCTGACTCTTTTTTCCTGACTCTAAGAGTTGAGTTATATATTATTGTGAGTAAAGGCAGTTTGGGTTTGACAGTTAGTTGTCAGGTTTAAGTTATTTGTAACCTGTATGTTTTATTGTGTTGTTAATACAGATCATATCAGATGGCTCTCCACACTCCAGCCATGAACGTAAGCATGTCATTCTTCAAGGTCTCATTACAGTTATGTCTGATTTGTATTACATTGGTATATCATATGTCATTTATTTGTGCTCTTGTCAGAGTTGTTTACACCTATAAAGAGAAAACAGATGGAAGATGAGGGACTGCCAGCCACCTCCAGCAAAACTTTAACAGGTGAGTCCACGTGTAATGTAATGTCTGTCAAAACAAGCATCATTCTTAAATAATTGTTTTATACAACATTTGTAAAACAAATAAAAAAATAAAAGAACACGAATCTGTTTTGCTTGTGTTTCATAAATAAAATCTTATTGCCAAATAAATATCAAAATAAAAAGATAATTAGATGCCAGTGATGGTAAATTGTTTAAATTTATTTAAACAATTTATTCACAGGCAGTGGTGTAAAAGCACCAATCTCTGCCATCTCATCTCCATCTTCAGCGTCTGGTAGAGCTAAGATGAGTGTCTGTGGACCCGGCAGTAAGACGGCTTCATCTTCATCCTCCTCAGTTCTGTCTGCAGCAACTACCCCACCCAAAATCCACCGCGCACGTAAGACCATGAACAGACCTCCGTTTCCACAGGTAAGCACCTTTTCATGAAACATGCTTGTTGTCATGGTGATGTCAGATAAATGTAAAAAAATCTCTATTTTTCCTCTGTCAGATAAAGTCTATAGGGTCGATTTTAACATCTACACCTGAGGAACCTCTCAACAGCAGTAAAACAGCCACTGACGCAGGTGTGTGTGCGCGCGCGTGTGTGTGTGTGTGTGTGTGTGTGTGTCTGTCTGTGTGTGCGTGTGTCTGTGTGTTGGTCTTGTTCACAATTCACATTATTCTATGCTATTAAACTTTTTTTCTCATATTACTGATAATGAAATCTCATTTTGTAGTATTATTACCCATTATCATTTTAAACTCAATTATAACCTAGTTACATTTAGTTTGATGTGACTTTTTTGTTTGTTTTGTAGTTGGAAAGAAGCGTAAAGTTGTGTTGGTCTCAGATGACACATCGCCCTCTTCAGGAACTCAAGAGAAAGTTCCCAGACCTCAGTCAGAGGTGAGCCGAACCCCAGACGCTCAGTTAGATTGAACTGTTTATGCTTTATCTAAATATTTATTCATTATTTGTGTTTGTCAGCCTTTACTGGCTGTGTCTCCACCCGTGGAGAAGTTGGAGCCAGTTGCGACTAAAGAGCGTGATCGTGTTTGGCTGGAGGATCTTGATGATGAGGCAGATGAGGAAGATTTCCACCTGCTGTACAACACTTATTCAGGAGATGATCTGATTTACTCGGACAGCAAGGTCCTCTTTCTTTCTCTTATTATTTTTGTGTGCTCATAATGTTATTATGATCGTGAGATATGACTGGCTTTATTTTGCAGTCAGATGATGGGTTGACAGAAGAGCCACAGGAGGCGGGGCATCTCTCTGAACATGTGAGTGCTTTTAACCAATGACAAAACACAAACCAGTATGTTTACATTCATGAGAATTTTCTGCTTTAAGAGAGTTTGAAAGGTTAAAGAGTTATTACTTTGTGGTCACACCAGATGTGAATTAAGCTAATAAATCATGGCATTTGCACATAGTTGGACGTTTGAACATTTTGAGTTAATCCTCGCATGAAATTTGCGTCAATCGCGCACTAAATATTTGAATAAGCTCAATTTGTCGGCTTTTTTTATTCCTGTTTCTATAAAAGTATGAAGATGTGTTGTACAGCTCCAGGTGTCCACATACAGTGGTGATGATTTTGTCCTCCATTGTTGTATTGTCGTATTTCTGCCTTCGCTCACTATGTCGTAATCACGTCACTACTAGAGCAAGCTCCTGATTGGTTAACCTAGCAAATCAAAGTTCAGATTTTTTCAAATGCTCAGTTCGTGCAAAATCCTCAATTTGCGCCGCTTCATTTGCACAAATTGCACCTGCATGTTTGCGTCTTTGCATTGACTTAACGTGTAAATCATTAACGCTTCATTCGCTTCTGGTGTGAACGCATCAATATTGTAACTTCAATGTTGTGTTGTTAGAGCTCTGGGTCCGACAGACCCCTCGCTGCTCTTAAGAAAACGGGAGGAGAGAGAGATGAGTCGCCATGGAAACGACAAGGAAAGGGTAAAGGAAGAGATAAACCCCCTGTTGGACAGATGGAGGCAGATAAAGGTGAGATGGACACAAGATGTGTTTGTGTGCATGTCTATATGTGAGGTTTGGAGGATGTGAGCAGATGTTATTTTGCGTGTCAGGTGTTGCGAGCGCAGCTTCGGTGAGTGGGACGGACTACACTGAAGTTCCTCTGGATGCGCTGAATATTTCTGCAGGCGACAGATTCTCTCCGAATGCAGGTGTGTGCTTGTCAAGAGACAATCCTAATCCTTTACTATTCTTTTCTAGAAAATATTTTAGTTCAATCTAAAGGCTGTGTTTGAAGTCACATGGGTAATATTATCTATAGATGGCAGTGATGCAGAAACCGAACATCTAGAAGAGCTTCCTTTGTGTAGCTGCCGGATGGAGGCACCACGTGTGGATGGATTCAGTTCTCGCTCCAGTCGAACATGTATGGCCATCGAGAGCGTCAATGGAGAGGTGTGTGTGATTACAGATAGTAAGACACAGATCTGCTGATTAAAAATGTTAGTGAAATGTGTTTTTAAATCTCTGTGTTTTAGTTGGTGGGCTGTACCAATTTGATCGTGAAAGGGGAGACGATGCGTCCGTCCAGCCGTGTGTCTCTTATGGTGTTGTGTGAGACACATCGCTCACACATGGTCAAACATCACTGCTGTCCAGGCTGTGGATATTTCTGCCTTTCTGTAAGATCCAGGATTTTGATTAAAAATATTTCCCATCACATCTCTATAATATTTAAAGGTGCTTTGTGTAGATTTTGGCGGCATCTAGTGGTGAGATTGTGAATTGCAACCAATGGCTCAGTCCATGGCTCACCCCTCCCTTGCATAGAGAAGCTACGGTAGCCACCACAGGACAAACATGTCATCGTCTAAGACAACGTAGTGACAAAACGTCACGTTTGTACGTTTAGGGCTACTGTAGAAACATGACACCTACTTCCATGTAAGATGACCCGTGTTGTGTGTAGATTAAAACGGCTCATTCTAAAAACATAACATACACTACTGATAATAAAATTAATATTATATTTTATTATGGTGTATTATTATATGAAACTGCATTTCTGTCAAGAGATCCTCCTAAAAGTTACACAATGCACCTTTAATATAACGCATTATCTTTCAGTTGTGATGGCTAAATAATTATGATAATAATATAAATTTGTGACTTTGCGTTGCATTACATAATGTAAACATGTCGATTTTATTCTTCCCTATTCAGGGAACGTTTCTCGAATGTTGTCCGGATGTTCGTATCGCTCATCGATTCCACCGCGGATGCGTGTCTGTGCTGGGTGGTGGGCGGAGTCGAGGAGGAGTGGGCGTTGGCCTGTTGTTCTGTCCTCACTGCGGTGAAGATGCATCAGAGGCCCGTGAGGTCACCATCCCCACAGCGCCACCTTCAGGCAGTAATGTGGTGATGGCGAGCGCGTCATCCACCACGGCCACGCCCTCCCTACTTCCGTCTGCTCTCGCTGTCACATCACAACTGCTAAACAACGACAAAAAAACAGGAGAGCCAGTCAAGTGAGAGATTTTTAAATGTAAAATTAATTTGTACTCTTTATAATTACAGCTTTAAATGCATCTCATTTCTCTTTCATCCAGCGCGAGGATGCGTTGCCGTGGAGATGTCAGAAAAGGGGCGGACCTACAACCTCCAAATACCACACCAGGAGGAGGCGGAGCAGGGGATCCGGTCGCTCTGGGTGATGGCGGTGTGGACAGCGTAGGACCGTCACTTGTCCTACCCAATGGAAAGCCCATTTGCCCCAGCGCGCTTCCCCCCGGAGACAGAAGGGCGGCGCTGCAGAGAGCAATTCTTACACAGGATACTGAAAGGTGACCGCATACTTTCACTGGGACTGAATACTAGCATACTGCTTACTGTAGTGTATACTATTGTCTCTTGTAGAGTATGCAGTCAAAAATATTGCTCATTCTCACTGGCTATGTTTACATGCACAAAATGTTGTCAATCCCACTGAATTTAATCCGATTGCAGATACGCCAATACAGTTTACTTGCACCCTAAACATTGCAATCTGATTAAAATGTTTGTTTACATATACACTTTATATAATCCCAACCAAACGTCTGTGCAAGCTCAAACCCAGGGTTGCCAGATTCACATAACAAAACCAGCCCAGATACCAATAATTAATCAATGAAAGACTTAGAAAAAATAAACTCACTGAAACACTTTAAAAGGAGCCCAAATCTGCATCCGGTTCAGAGAATACTACGATTCATGCATACTTTACGTGCATACTACACCACCCCTTTCAATACGGTCGAAATTAGCATCTGATTGAGCCATCAATACGATTACAGACGTATTATTTGGTTGCATGTAAATGTACCTATTATGTTGTGATCTGTTTGACTCTTTTTGGTTGGCTGTGATTGGTCAGGAGGAAGAAGTTGCGCTTTCATCCCCGTCAGCTCTATCCGGCAGCCAAGCAGGGTGAAGCTCAGCGGGTTTTGCTCATGCTCAGTATGTACCTGACAATTCTTAAACAAACCTTACATCTAATGAACTCATTTTTACAGTGTCCGTCTGTCTTTATCTCACTTTTCAGTGGAGGGCATCGACCCGTCGTATCAGTCAGACTCTCAGAATCGGCGTTGTGCTTTGCATGCAGCTGCTCAGCGGGGTCTGCTGGAGATTTGTTACCTGCTTGTACAGGTGAGGCTGCACACGGAAATACAGAACTAAAATAAAAACAAATGAACATCCATCAACACCCACATTGAGTTTTTGAACGGGAATTTGCTGTTATTGATTACATAAATATATAATAGTATTAGTTGTTTTGGTTTGTGTCAGAGCAAACATCCGTGTTTCGTTTTAGGCAGGCGCTAAGGTGGACGCCCCAGATAAGACCCTGAGGACCCCTCTGTTAGAAGCAATAGTGAACAATCATGTGGAGGTGGTGAAGTACCTGATCCAGAACGGAGCCTGTGTTTACCACGCTGTCAGTAGCACACACACACAAACACACACACACACAAGCCTTACACAAAGCTGTTGTTGTTCATCCTCTTTAACCAAAATCATGGTCTTGTTTTAAAGAAGTCGCTTTAAAGTTTTCACTGAAGTGTTTGGAGTTGTGAATATTACATTTAAAAATAGTTACAGCAGTTTAAGTTCATAAAAATTAAGTATATATTTTATTTTAAAGGTGCAGTGTGTAATTTTTTGCGGCATTTAGTGGTGAGGTAACACATTGCAACCAATGGCTCAGTCTACTGCTCACCCCTCGCTTTTGAAAAGCATAGAGGAGCTACGTTAGCCACCACCGGACAAACATGTCATCGTCGGAGACAACTTAGTAAAAAAAGTTTGTACGTTAAGCGCTTCTGTAGAAACATGCCGGAACAAAATGGCGACTTCCATATAAGGGGACCCTCGGTGTATGTAGATAAAAACATCTCATTCTAAGGTAATAAAAACATAACGGTGCATTATAAAAGGTCTTTATACACCACTGATCATACAGTTTTGTATAATATTTTGCATTTATGTCAAGAGATCCTTCTTAAAATTACACACTGCACCTTTAAAACTCATTAAAATGAAAATGTTTTACTCCCAAAATGCTAAAAAAAATAAAGCCACAAGTCCCAAATAGTTCTGAATTTGATCCAAATTTCAATGTAAAATCAGGTTTTTGTCACACTTTTAGTGGTTTTACCAACAAAGGCCACTAGGTGTCAGTGGTTTGCTGCATACTCACAAATCACAAATTAATAATTTACTATCATTTATATTATCAATTATAAATGAAAAAGGTTTTGAAATACATATTTTTGTATATTCTTACAGCTTTCCAATGAGATATAGTTTATCAAGAGTAATTATAAGATGTTACAATTATGATAATACAATAATTCATATGAATTATGAGTGAAATTTAACAAAATGACTGTCACTACTAAATTTCTATTATCAAATGGCTTTAAAATATGAACTTCATTTGAACTATTAAATATGAAAACTACATTCTTAGAGCTTTCTAATGATATATAGGTTGTCAAGATTTTTTTTAAGATTTATGATAGAAAATTACAATTATAATATATATAATAGTTACAGGGTAACTATTTAAAACTAAATTTCTATCATCAAATGACCTTGAAATTTGAAACTGCGTTCTTACAGCTTTCCGACAATATATAGTTTGTCAAAATTATTTCAGGTTATCTTATAATAAATATTTAAAAACAACTTGGGCTCACTTGTTGGCCGGTGACATTAAAAAAAATTACTCGTACTATATCATTATTTTGCAAAATGGTGATGAAATATGAGAGCTTTCCAACCATATACAGTTTATCAAGATTCGTGCTGGTTAAGATTAAGAAATGAATGTTTTAAATATCTAATTCCAAGCGTCCCACCTGTGGGACAGTAAGGGTTAAAGCTTTATGTGTTTGTTTTTGAGGAGGAAGACGGTTCTACTGGGCTTCATCATGCTGCTAAAATGGGAACATTTGAGGTGGTGAATCTGTTACTGAGCACTGGACAGGTGGACATTAACGCACAGGTGTGGATCAGACTTTCTCTAAGTATGACTGAATTCAGTTTAAGATTTCTGATGTAATGTTCACGTCTCTGTGTTGCAGGACAGCGGCGGTTGGACGCCCGTCATCTGGGCGGCTGAACACAGACACATAGATATCATCCGAGCTCTGTTGAACAGAGGAGCGGACGTCACGCTCAGAGATAAGGTAAATGTCTCATATGCCGTCTTAATATCCTCCGTCTCTGTTTGTGACGCTGTCTTTTTGTCCGTACAGGAAATGAACGTTTGCCTTCATTGGGCATCGTTTGCGGGCAGCGCTGAGATAGCAGAGCTGGTTCTCAATGCAGGCTGTCCTCTCTCATATGTAAATATGCATGGAGACACGCCGCTACACATCGCCGCACGAGAGGGATACATCGACTGTGTCACGTGAGTCAAAACCCAGCAGCTAGACGAAATGCTTGTTAACTAAACATTAAACTAAAAAGAAGAAGAGACACGTTTATGCATCTTATCTGTTTGTCTGTCGTGTGTCTTTTAATTTTAAGTTTGTTCCTTTCACGGGGCGCTGACATCGACATCATGAATAAGGAGGGAGACACTCCCCTTTCCCTCGCCCGCTGTGACACGCCAGTCTGGGTGGCGCTCCAGATTAACAGGAAGTTGCGTAGAGGAGTAGCCAATCGTGTCGTACGCACAGAGAGGATCATATGCAGGTCAGTGCTCGAGATTTGCGTCTCGTAAAAATTCACTCCGAATGAAACCTGACTGTGTGCGTTTCCTTAGTGATGTAGCACAAGGGTACGAGAACGTCCCGATCCCGTGTGTAAACGGTGTGGATGACGAAGGCTCCCCGTCCGACTACAAATACATTGCAGAAAACTGCGAAACATCAACCATGAACATCGACCGCAACATCACACACCTGCAGGTGCCACCAAACACACAAAACTGTACACACACAATACAGATGTACATGGCAGAGTATGAAATCTGTCTGTTTGTGTTTCAGCACTGCAGCTGTACAGACGACTGCTCTTCCAGCGACTGTCTCTGTGGACAGCTAAGCATCCGCTGCTGGTATGATAAGGTAACAAGAGATTAAAAACTGAAATATTGAACCTCAACTAGTAGCGTTCCATTACCCTTTAAAAAGCACCTATGGTCCGATTCATGTTTTTACATTTCCTTTGGTGTGTAAGAGTGTATTAGTTCATGTTAGCGATATGCCAAAAGTTCAAACCCCAAAGTAAACAATGACATGAGTTATCATCTCCAACATAAATCTCTTTTCTTGGACTACAACAAACACACGGATTGTAGGCAGTCACAGTTTACTTCCTGGGATTGGTGATGTAACTCCTTAACTCCTGTTAGCAATCGAGTCTTTCAGACATGGTAAGGAGCGTCACATTTCTGGCTGACATCAGAGGTATTTAGGCCAATCACAACGTACAGATTAGCCGGCCAATCAGGAACACAGAGCTTTTCAAATCGATGAGTTTTATACAAAATCAAAGTTAACTCGTGTTAGATATGCATTGTGCACGAATCTTTTAAACATGGTAAGGAGCGTTACGTTTCCTGCTGACGTCAGAGGTATTCGGGCCAGTCACAACATACAGGGCCGGGTTTCCCAAAAGCATCGTAAGGCTAAGTAGATCGTAAAAACGATCGTACGAATCATCTTAGAATTACGGGCTGTTTCCCAAAAGCTTCGTAGCTTAAGTTGTACTTGAAAATCATCGTAGATCTAAGAGTGGTCTGGAGTAATCGTTCATTCATAAGTGCATCGTAAGACAACAGTGTTACAAGGTCACCTGCAGGACAACCAGCATATTGCACTCCTGCAATAACGATAATGTAATGTTTTAAATGTAGGCTATATTTATTTATTGGGGTTTTCTTTGTTTATTTGTTTAAATTAATATAATATATTTAAAATTCAAACGAGACATAAAATTTAAATGACTAAACATAAATTAATTAAGGAAACAGTATTTGGTACAATTCTGGTAAAAGTTGGTACTAGCAAATTGATAAATGGTTCCTACCAATTGCTGCTATAATTCATCTAGGCTACAGTAAAAAAAATTTTTTTTGAAGGGTATGGCATCTGATTAAAGAAACCAAATAAATATTTACGGTACAATGCAATAATCCCTAATAATAAATAAACATAGATAATAAAAACAAATAATAATAATAATAATAATAATAATAGGCTAATCTAAACTATAAGATAAAATGCAAAAGGCATTTTGCAGTGGGACGAGTCCTAACTAAATACGGAAAAGAATATTTCATTATGAACCATTTTAAAACATTTAAAAGGTCATTGAACAATAATAAAAAATATTATAAAAAATATTAGTGCATATCGGCTAAAGATCATTAGCCTAAACAAACTTCTGCTACAAATTCGAGTCATTCTATTGGTGTAATTTCAGCACTTGACAAACGGATAGCGACTCGTAAGTAGCACTTAAAACTCAGCTGCGAACGATCCTTTCACGTGCATCTTTGGGAAACGCACGTAAATGATCAACGAATGTTCGTTAAGTAGCTCGTAGAAAGTGCTCTTAAGCAGTGTTTGGGGTAACACATTACAAGTAACGCGCATTACGTAATAATATTACTTTTCTGAAGTAACGAGTAAAGTAACGCATTACTTTATGAATGTACACATTCATATTTGAGTTACTTTTTTAAAAAAGTAATGTGAGTTACTTTTCAGTTTAATTAATTCAAATAAAAAATAAAGTAATGTACTGAATTAAACTGAACATATTAACGTAGAATTACTCAATCTGTGCGCATGAGTGGGAACAGTTTGAGTCAGAAACGGGGATGGCAGGCTAGAGCTTGACATTTTTGCGATCATAAAAACCACCTGCAAGGCCTGAAAGAGATCAAGCCTCAGCCAAGTAAGAAAAAGTAACGCAAAAGTAACTTAAAAGTAACGTAAACATTACTTTCCAAGAAAAGTAACTAAGTAACGCAATTAGTTACTTTTTTGGGGAGTAACTAAATATTGTAATGCATTACTTTTAAAAGTAACTTTCCCCAACACTGCTCTTAAGTGCTAAATTTAATCGTTATCGGGAAACCCAGCCCAGATTAGCTGGCCAATCAGGGACAGTTTTGTAAAAAATCTGTTTCAGTAAGAGAGTGAAATCTGGAGCTGCAATGTACAGTGTGTGGAAAATAATGTTTCTTTTTTTACGATAAACCACACAAACACAATGTATTATATCAAATACACAAAATAATATTGTTTTTAGCAATTAAATAGGTGTACTTAAAATTGCAAAAAAAAAAAACGACCAATGGAAACATGTCAATTTTCACGAAAACTTTTATATATTGCAAAAAAGTTTTTACGCTCGCATGAGGTGGTTTTTCAGTCGATTTGGAAGAGATTTATTTCACGAAACTGCAGTTTATTTGCGTTTTCAGGTCACCTGATGTACAGTAGGTAAGTCACATGAGTATTATTTGAAGATGACACAGTATGAACTAAAACCTCCCAGAAACACCTCAGTCAGTGTTGGGTGTAACTAGTTACTAAGGAATTAGTTACTGTAATAAAATTACTTTTCCCTTGAAAAAGTAAAGTAAGGGATTACTCTTATTTTTCTTGTAATCAAATTACAGTTACTTCTGATGTAACTAAATACTGTGTATAGACTCTAAAACAATTGAATACTATAATACAATAGTGGATTTAACATGGTTTAAGTTTACATGTCTCACTATTTACTGGTTGATTATTAGCATTAATATTAATGAGATGCTGGCTGTTTATTAATACTTAATAGCACATATTAATGCCTGATTCTGCAAAACCTTATTCTACGTACTTAACCCTCCCCATTTGTACCAATACTTAAAATTAACAACTTCTTAAGTATTAATAAGCAGTAGTTGGAGTATATTGAGGCAAAGTAGTTAATATTAAAGGGGTCATATTATAGGGCTAAAAAGCACATTACTGTGTGTATTTGGTGTAATACAATGTGTTCGTGTGGTTTATGGTCAAAAAAATCATTATTTTCCACATACCATACATTTTTTTTTAGCACCTCTAAGTCCCGCCCATCTGAAACAGGTCGTTTGGTACAAAGCTCATCGTTGTGAGAGCGCGCGGTGTCAACAGGTGTGAACTGATTGGCAAGCTATCCAAGTGCGTTGTGATTGGCCGAATACCTCAGTAACGTAATCGGAAATATGACGCTCCTTGCCAAGTTTTGGAAGATGAGCATCCAAACCAATAGTGAAAGCCACTACTACCTTATCAACACGAGCCTGAATCTGACCCAGAAAACACGGATGGCTAAGCTAATCGATCAACTTTACCAGCGCGATGTGAGCAGAACGTAACAGATGGTAAGGCAAGGATACTAAAACATAAACCATGTTTGCATTTGTGAACGTAGAAACAACAAACAATCACTAATCTGCACTTCTCAAATCTCGCGTTTGGATCATCATTAGGAAATGCATTAAAACACAGGCGCGTCTCTGCACCAAACTCGTCTTTGAATCGTCAGTGAGGAAATGTATTAAATATTAAAACATCGGCTACTTACAGGATGTCAGTGTAGTTGCAAAGTTACAATTGCTCCACTTTTTAGACGAAGCCTTTGTGTACATCCAGCGGTTGTACTCCGCGATGTTTAGAAATGTGCAGCACACAATCGAACATTTGGGCTGTACTGTTCTGAAACAGTGTTGTAAATAAAACCTAACCACTGGTTTCTTAATGTTTACTCTGTTGGAATGCCAACCAAAGTAGTTTTGCAACGAAACACAGCGTCTGCTCGACATGGCGGAAAAACAATACTACAGCGTGATTGAAAGTTACACCCTCTATCTTTGCGTATATGAGGGCGGTGTTATGAAAATGTTCAAACCAGTATGACGTCAAACTGCATGGGCGTGTTAAACGAGCCGTTTTAGGTGGGCGTGGATGAGGCTTCACGTTTAAAAAGAAGATCTCTTTGGATTTGAAACTTTAATTTTTACAACTTTACAGATCTTTTATGTCCACAGACATCATTTAACACTCTAAAAACAAAGGTAAAAAGGCAATCTGACAATTTGACCCCTTTAAGTTAATAAAGAGAATTGGACCCTAAAGTGTGACCAGTATAATGGATGTACTGTTATATATTGTTTTTTCGAGCCATTTAAAGCCTATCCTTGTATCATGTACTAAATAGGATTTAGAAAGTAATTAGTAATAAGAAATTAAATTCTTTTTTTGGAGAGAGTAATTTGTAAAGTAATCTAATTACATGATTGAAGATGTAATTTGTAACTAGTAATTAATTACTTTTTTTTTAGTAACTTACCCAACACTGACCTCAATACGTTTCTGCTCCCAATTACGAGGCTTTCCTTGCCAATAATGTTTGGATAACACACTTACATCTCTTTTAATTTAAATTAATCTACTATTACCTCCAAAAAAAACACCTTTTCGTTGCCATTCCTAAGTATAAGGGGCTTTCCTTGGCATTAATGTTTGGGTAATACTCTTACGTCTCCTCCGGTTAAAAATAATGCCTAGTGCGGTAAACCTACCAACATCATATGATGTGATGTTTGGAATGACATATCATGAGAGTAAAAACTACGTTGCTTAGCATCGATTAATGGAAACACCGTCATTTCGCAACAGTCTTTGGTCGACATTTAGAAAATAACATTAAAGTTTTGCACAAATCTGCAATGGTAACGCAGCTACTTGACCGTATTATTTATTTCAGTTTGTTCATGGAAAATTAACAATTAACACTTGCATGATTCCACTTTTTCTGTATTTACTGTAAACACAGATGTTTGGGGGGGTCTGACAGATGTGCGGTGTATAATCCATGTGAACTTTATTCTCACAGGATCATCGTCTCCTGCAGGAGTTTAATAAAATCGAGCCTCCTCTCATCTTTGAATGCAATATGGCTTGTTCCTGCCACAGAACCTGTAAGAACAGAGTCGTACAAGCTGGAATCAAGTAAGACAATAAAACCAATCTTATATATGATAAACAAGATCATGATCACATGTGTAACCAGTGGCAGGGTCATACTCGAGTCATGTGATTTAAATAATAAATTGGCTGTTTTTGCATGTCAAATGAATCACATGGGATATTCTGATGAAGATGGTTTTGCATAAATGAAGTGTTTTCTTTGTGTGTTGTAGGGTTCGTTTACAGCTGTACCGCACAGAGAAGATGGGTTGGGGCGTCAGAGCCCTTCAGGATATTCCACAAGGAAGTTTCATCTGCGAGTAAGTGTCTTTTTTATTAACACTTTATTAAACCAAGAAAGTTTACTGAGACTTCAAAGTCTCTACTACACATACAATTTAACCTTTAAAATAGATTCATATTAATTCATATAAGGTACAATGATGGGTGCATAATCAGCAGCACAGATAAAACGTAATGCTGGATGATAGATGGAGTCCAATTTCCTTAATATGGATAAGGGCACATGTGTATATATAATAGGTCAACGTAATCAATTACAGATAAGAAAGTAGTTTCCTTCTAGCTTCATATTGAAAACAATTGGCTTTGGCTTGAGTTTCTTCAGTAGATTGTCAAGCAAATTTTTTTATCTAACCATACCCCTAAATATTTATATGAATCTACTCTTTCTATAAGTGTACCATTTATCATGTACCACCGTTGTTTTGGAATGAGAACGACTAAAAAATCATATATTTTGTCTTTTTGAATTGAATAAAAGTTTTAACTAACACTGACTGTTGAATAACGTGAAATGCATTCTGTATTTTTGATGAAGCTTCATTTAGAGATGAGGCTGCAGTATAGATGATTGTATCATCCACAAATGTATATTCACAGAGAGTACTTCAAGGCCTTAACCATTAATAAAAATAGAAAACAAAAGAGGGGCTAGAATAGATCCTTGGGGTACTCCTTTTTTTACTTGACTGTAACTCTTTTAAAATCTCTCTAAATATGTTTGTGTTGTTTATTAAATGCAATAATGGTAGCATGTACCTCTGGTAAATGTGTGTATGTGTATTTTTGCAGGTATGTTGGTGAGCTGATCTCTGATGCTGAGGCTGATGTTAGAGAGGATGATTCGTACCTTTTTGACCTGGATAACAAGGTGTTGTGACATCACACATTCTGGATAATATGGAGATTCATTCACACTAAAAGACGATGCAAATTTCAGACAAATTTAGTCACATTGTAAGAAGTCACTGACAGAACAGTGGACAAATACATTATGTGCTAACACTATTAAATCAAATTTAACAAAGGTTATAGTTCATTCAGGTTAGTACAATGTCTGTATGCTTTTATACTTCGAAATGTGACAATTTTTTTTTTACAAATATAAAAATGGATTTCACTTCCTGTAAAAAAATAACTAGAAGACTCAGAATGTACACAAGCTTTATTTAATCAAATCTGTTTAAATCTAACTGATGGTGAAGTAAAAATTATTAATTTTATTTTTAAAGGATAGTTCACCCTATCAAATAAAATAAAAAATTGTCGTCATGTACTCACCCTAATGTTATTTTAAACCTACATGAGTTTCTTTATTCTGTTGAACACAGATATTTTGATCAGTGACAATAACCATAAAGTTGATAAAGTACCGAATTGACTTAGAAATAGAAAAAATACCATGAAAGTTAATGGTTACCATCAACTGTGGGATTATCATCATTTATCAAATGTTGATCAGAATAAAGAAACTCATAAAGGTTTAGATCAACATGATGGTGAGTAAATGATGACTTGATTTGGGTGAACTATCTTTTCTTAGCATCTAGACTAAAGGGCTGTTTACACCACAACAGCGTCTTGGGGTCCTGAATGTAAAAAACATTTTTTTTGTTGAGTACAATGCCTTGTCATATCTGTTTAAAGTACGAGAACGTGAATGGTGACGTCATGTGCATGTGTTTATTCAGTGTATAGGCATGCGTGTGTATAACCAAAACAACAATGGTGGCCTACAGGACTGCGCATGTTGTCAAGTTTATTAACGCTTTTCAACAAAGTTTACAAATGTCCGCTTTATAGCCCACATTTTAGTAATAAACCTACCTCATTGATCATCTCAACAAAACTGCTCAATGCTTTTGGCTTGATTGTTATATTCATCGCTTTCTAGACGAATGCGTACTGTATGTGTGCATGCGTGTAGTTTTTTACAAAGTAACATCGCCATCTCCTGGCCTGGCACACATAATACAGCATTTTTATTCGTTTTTGCAAATCCAAATGAACTGAGATCGTTTTGACAACGTTGTGTATGTGATTTTTTTTTCAAAAACACGAAGGATAATTGTTTTCGTTTCTTGCATTATTATAGCTCTAGTAACAATGAGAACTGAATTGTGCAGAGGAGCTAAAATGTGTGTGTATGTATCCCTCTTTGCTTTTATTGCAGGATGGTGAAGTGTACTGTATTGACGCCCGTTATTATGGCAACATCAGTCGCTTTATAAACCACCTGTGTGACCCCAACATCATTCCTGTACGCGTGTTCATGTTGCATCAGGATCTGAGGTTTCCTCGCATCGCATTCTTCAGCTCCAGAGATATTTATACTGGACAGGAACTGGGGTGAGCAGTTGTGTGTGCCGGTTGTTGATGTTTTTATTAACAATTCCTAGTCAGGGTTAATGTATTACATTGTTTGATTTTAATTGTAACATGCATTTGAGGGGAAAGTCCTAAGTGTATTCTATTTAGAGCAAATGCGTCAGTGTATTTAATTGGTTTATGATTTCTTGGCATGCTCTTAAGAATTTATGGCAGCCGTACAGTTTTATTATACAGGATATGTTTATTCTCTTTACCAGGTTTGATTATGGAGATCGTTTCTGGGATATTAAGAGCAAGTACTTCACCTGTCAGTGCGGTTCAGAGAAATGCAAACACTCAGCGGAGGCCATCGCTCTGGAGCAGAGTCGACTCGCCCGTCTGGAGTCTTGTCCTGATTCTGCTCCTGAAACTACACTTACTGTTTTAGGAAACTCATGAATCTCATTACATACAGTCTGAAAGTCTTTGTGTTTTTTATGTTGTATGACAAATGCACACATGTATGGTTCACACGCGGAGTATTTCAGAGGAGATTTAATTTGGTATGAAAGTAAACGCAGTGTTTTTAGCTTTGAATGATTTCCTTACGCGAGGTGAAAGAGAAGATAATGAATTATTTTATTGGCCTGAATTTTAAAACACAAATGCCATTGTCAAATATCACCAGGAAGTTGTATTCAGATTGAAAATAAAGAATGGGATTATTATGAAACATTTGAGATCAAACCATCGGATAATTAAAAATACTGTCTGTTTCTTTCATATACCATGAGATTATGTTGCTTTGCTTTTTTATAAGTGTATTTCTTATAATAAATACTATTTGATACAGAAGTGGCTTTTCCATTGTGTATTCAGATATAATGCCTAATGGTCATTTAATTCGGTTTTATTTAAAACAGTTTACCATGTTAATCATCTCAAAATATACCATAAAATATTTATCATAGCATATTTATTAATAAAAAAATTATGTTTACAATGGAGTATAGTGCTATGCTGTACCATGGTGCAGTGATGGTATACAATGGTAATACTGTAGTACTTAAGTATTAAATAATTACCATATGCATTTACTGTGGTACTTATTTTTTTGTTTTGGATGATGGTAATGGGACCACGGGGCGTAGCATCTTAGGGGATTTTATATCTAATTAGTGTTTATGTGAACAGTTTTATATGTATGTTTTTGAATAAAATGATAAATAGCCAGATTTACACAAACCAAAAAGTTTTATATAAAAACTTTTAATGTAAGTAAACGTGGAGTTTTGGAAGCAAGTTGTTTGAGAAACATTGCTTTTTTATTATGTAATGCAAAGTGAGTCTATTTACATGTGATAAATAACAAAACAAGCAAACATACATATTCAATTCCCATGCAAATTCATTTTGATAATTGTGTTTTGTGTGTGTAAAAAATGAATAAAAGTTATTTAGAAAAATACATACAGGTTTAGCAATGGATAATTCAATTAGTAGTGACATAAATAACACTAATAGTGTTAATAAAGTAAATTAATTTGGTTTAGAATGGAGTTGTAGGATGAGGGAGACGATAAAAAGTAGTTGTAGTAACGGCAAAACTAATATATTTTATCTATATGTATATTAAAGAGAAAAATTGCTAAGATAATAAAAGTTAAATAAAATCATGTTAAGTAGCAGTTAATGGTGTTTATTTAGTTGTTTCCTCAGATCTAGAATGTGCCCGGCTTCATGCGGCTCTGCGCTATGACATCACAGCACCGCGAGAGCGATTCGAAAGCAAGCGAATCAGTCTGTTCTCGCGGTACTTTGATGTCACGCCGCATTAGCTGGCGCAGCGCCGTATGAATTCAAGCCACCTATTTTGTTTTGGGAAAATCAGTTTCGTGGTTGCGCTGGCGCGAGAGGGGCGGGGCGCGAGCGCGCACACAGGTGAACAACGACAGGTGCCTCGGGACGTCATCGGCGACGCTTAGTTACTCCAGTAAAGATTTACCACAGAAAGAGAAGCTGGCGCTTCAGGTCACTTCACAAAGTTTATTATTTAAAAACAACCGATGAAGAAAGTGTAAAGAGATGGGCGGAAAGAAACAGGATGAAGAGAAGGACACCTCCGAGTATGGTAAGAGCGTTTCTAAGAAATTACTGAGACGTGGTGATAATGTTATATTCAGCATCTGCTATAATGCAACAGAGTCGATTAGGTCGCGCGCAATACAGTATAGTCAATTTAAAACAGTCCCTGCAATCTTTATTAAGATTTTTATCCCTTCATTATTTTAATGATGATGTCATGTATGTTTACACACGGAACAGGAATCAAATGTAAATTTGTGCTAGTGCTCATTATTCTGCTTTAAAGAAGCTGTTTGTGGTGACGTGTCTGAGATACAGTTTAGATTAAAATTTGCGTCAGGTTAGTCTTGATAGTTAGCAGAAGTCAGTAACTATGCATGTTTGTTTGTTTGGACCACAAGAAGTTGCTTGGTTTGTAATGGTTAAGCTTGTCTGTAACGAAACTTCATCAGCCTGGTTTAAACATTACTAAATGATTGTGTCCATTTTCAGTGGGTTAATCTGGATAATTTGGACATATTAATGTCGGACAGATTTTGAGTTAATTTATTTTCTTTCTGTGCTCTTGATGAAGTCAGACCGCTTCTTTACATTCTGTTTCAACATTCAGATATTTTATGTATTACGTTCCTCTATCTGTGCAACATTTGAGCAACAGGAAAGAGGAAAGAATTTGAATGTTTAAAAAAAATATGTGTATTAGTTTTTTGGTCAACTAGTAACTTATACAGTAGTAACTCAACTACAGCGGGCTACATACAATTTACATCACACAGGTGCATTTAAACCCTCATAATTTATGACAAATGGGGATATTTTTGGTTGACTTAACAACAAAATGATTTCCGTCATTAGTTACCTTCCACATTATTTACATTTTCTTCCAAACCAGTTGTTTTTTTCTGGGAAAAAGACCTTTTACAGATAAAGTTCAGATATAATGTTATAATGACAAGATAAGTAAATAAATGCATCATAAACACTTGGCCGTTGCGTCCCAGAGTCGATATGTTGTGCATCACCATGATGTTTCATTTATTAAATGCTCAGGAAATAACAACACTTTTTAATGTTTTGCTATGACAAGCATGACATTGCTTTTGCTTATTAGGAGTCTTCAAAATTACTAAAGGTGGGGAGGGACACCCACAGTCATTATGAACCTTTAGAGAGGAACCACTTTTTTAAAAATATGTATCTATATTTTGTTTAAAGAAACATTTGAACTGAGTTAGAGAAATAGTAATTGTGATAATATAAAGAAAGCAAGTTGTTAACTTACTTTGTCTTTATCTCTTGAATTTTTTGTGGCCCCTTTAGAGCCTTTTGTGGACTCTTGTCTCAGTATTTAACCTTGTAATTTGTTTGCTACCACATATGAACGACACCTCAAACTGTGCAGGTGGTTGAAATAGATGGGATTATACTTTTATTTTGTCTAGTGGAAAAGTTATGAATAATTCCTGTAGACTTGCGCTGAACCTGAGCCATATCTTGAGAAAACAATAGGCTCTGATGATTTTGCCATGTGGTTGATGTCCTCAGGCACGATTATGTTGACATTGGTTGATTGAAATGTTATCCCAATCAAGTTTCAGAAATAAGTTTACAGTTTGTTTCAAGTTTAAGTTTACAGCCAGGATTAGCTGCTTCTTCATTGTTTTTCACTAATTATTTAAAGGTTTAATTATGGTTAGGATTTTGGTTTGGGGTGGGTTTAGGTTTTATTTACAAAAATCTTGTCCTTCGGTCAACACAATGTTGCCCTGAAGACATCTCTCATTTGCCAAATCAAATCAGGTAGAGCAGAAAAATATGTTTGGACCAGAAAAACCACACGTAGCATTGAGTTTTAGATGCAGTAAACATCACTGTTATTATATCACCAAAAGTATAATTGTTTTTCCTGATGTTTACTGACATGTTTTGTGCTCTTAATGTCAAACATTCAGGTTTTTGAACTTCCTGGTCATTTAAGCACAAGTCAGTACGTCAGGAACACTGGAGATAAGTAATTTCTCTGGAGGTTTAGTCACTCGGTAACCAGCCTGTTGGTCAACATTTAAACCAGGAAGATCAGTTTATATTTGAGAAGGGGGAGGCTGACATCATTTTAGCACTTAATTGGTTTGATTGACACTGAATTTAAAATAGTTTCCTGAAAGATATTCTTACACGTTTACCTAACCATCTAAACATTCACTTCTATTGTTTATATAAGGTTATTATTACTAAACAAGATCCTCCGAAAGAAAGTTTTAGTGAATTTTCAACCACAGAGACAAAGCGATGTTCAGCTATAGATTTCACAACTCAAAACTCAAAAAAAATACTATTTCGTAATAAGTTTTTTACTGTAATCTGCTGTATAATTGCTAAAAACAATGTTTATCGTTCCTGTTATGTTTATATGCAGAAACATGGCCTTTGTGTCAGCTCTGATCATTGTGTTTTACGTTAAACGGCTCTGATGCCTCAAACAATGTTACTGGATTTCAAATATAATATAAATGTAAATATACACCCTTTCTTTTACAAGGTGCTGTAAACATTTTTTATGCTCTGTACAGCGGCATCATGAGGGGAAAGTAAGCAATATTGTGTGTGTGTGTTTAGCGTAATATGATACTGAATTGTGGATGGTAAACTGGAAAAACTGGTTGGGTCTGATGTGAGGTATGGGTTGACTCATCATGTGTGTTTTAATAGTTTTTAACCTTAAACAGAGGTATTGTTATGTCAAATAAAAATATTGCTATGTATTCTGTGCATTATGAATCTAGAGAATTATTTTAATCATTAATAGTTAACTTATAAGTTGTGGTTGATTTTCTAAGCCTAATATAGTTCAAGTTCATTGATATCTGATGAAGGCATGTTTATATTGTGGTTTATTTTTCTTGGTGTATGAATACACGCCTGTGGCTAAGGAGGTGAATCACACAGAAGTTTGTTATTTAAAGAATGAGTCCTCGTGTACTGCGGTTGGCACACTTTCACTCGACTGAAGATTCATCCGCTGGTACCTTGAGTTTAATCCGCAGGTTAATTTTTTACACTTGTCTAACTCTTGTAGGTCATTAAATGATGTTTAGGATCAAAGATTGCATGATTAAAAATGACTGTAGAAATTACAGTATTACTGGCAGCTGTTTGCCAGTAACTTACTGTCGATTTAAATGTATGTTATTTACTGGCAAATAAAACATTAACAAGTCTTATTCTGTAAAGACAAAATCTATAAATATCAGCCTCATCCAAAACATTCTGGGATCCAAAATCTGAAGGAAAAAATTGAAAAGGTTGATGAGGATTTCTGGTTTCCAGAATGCTTTGCATGATGCTATTTTTATAGTTTTATTCTGTAAATACAAAGACTTGTTAATGTTTAATGTTCATTTAACTTTGAACAGATTGTTGCCAATAAATAAAATCAATTTAAATCTACAGTAAGTGCGTAACTACAGCAAACGTTTTAGACATTTCTTAGCTGGTCAGGCTGGAAGACCAGCTGACCCATCTTAAACCAGCTTGACCAGGCTGGAAGTTTGGCAAAGATAGTTGGTTTAATATGGAAGTAGCTGGTTTAAGCTAAAATTTAAAAAAGAAATTGGCCAAAACCCCACTAAAACCAGGCTGGGTAATCAGCTAAAACCAGCTTAGGCTTGTTTAGCTGGTCTTTTTAGTAGGGTAAGAGAGGTTTTTAAAGCTGGTAGACTGATCTGTCCGTTCATACTTTTTATCTCAGATGTTAATCATTTCAACATTTTATGAGGATTTTGCATTTACTTTTCATTGCATTTACTGCGTTTCTTGGGAATCCACATTGTAAACGTCATGATCTTCCAGTTGAGCTACAGGAATGAGATTCTAAGACTCATGAGATCTCAGGTTCATTTCCAAGCACATGCCACCAACTAAATAATCAAAATTGTATACACGATACAAAAGCTGTCACTATGACTGTACTTTTTCAAAAGGTCCTAATGTGTACCATTTAGGTACAGATATGTACAGTATACATTTGGTACCAATATGTACCTTTAAGGTATTATTATGCACTCTTTGGTGCACTTTTAGAAAAGGTATAGTACCACTCCTGTCACAGCTTCTGAACCTTTATTTCTGAGACTGTAGATGTTATTTCAGGAATAGTCTGTGTGTTTGTCCAGGAAGGATTTTGTGTAAGTTCATTAAACAAGAAGAACATCCAGTTACACAAAGCAGGCACCTGTTGGAGATAGCAGGTTTTATTTGAGGAAAGGGTTCTGTGTTGAGAGAAATGTGTGGTGTTTTACAGAGAAGTTCATTGACTGATGTGAAACTCCATTTTTACATTCAAATAAGATTCAAATGATCTCTCTCGCTGTCTCTATTAGGAAATGTTTATATTGTGTTTGTAGAGTAAACGCAGTACTTTACTGTTTAAAGCCCTCGTGAGGCCAGAAACATGAAACACTGTAGCTGCCCAGCAACAAACCCTTACAGACCCACAATCATAAACCTACACCAGAGAGATCTGAGGTCTTACACAACAACACAACGTCAGTGTTTGTGTAGTCAGCATGACAAGACCAGCAGTTTCCTGATGTGTGTATGTAAAACAGAATTAATCGTGCGGTGATATTATAAGCTTATATACATTGACAGTACATGGATTTGTAAGTCAGACTGCAGGAATAAAAATTAAAAAGGCACACTGAAATAACTTTTAAATACACACACACATACACAGTTTACTTGACGGTTAAAGCGAAGTTCTTTGTCAAAAACGACACCAAGATTCCTAATATAGTCATTTATGCTAGAAGGAAAATCCTCACAAATTAATTTCCTGCATAATGTTTTTTTTTTTCTTCTAAAAACCATAATCTCGGGTTTGTTCTCATTTAATTGCAGAGATTTACCCTTAAACCATCCTTTCACTTCTTTCAAGCATATATTGAAGCTGTCCCATGAGGCAACGTCTGTCCAAAGAAAAATATAATTGCAAATCATCTGCATATGTGATAATTACTATCTGAAATAAACCCCAAAGGCAACAAATGCAAAAAGAAAAAAGTTGGTCCAAGAATAAATCCCTGAGGGACCCCCACAAAACATCCACAGTGTCGGAGAGACCATCTCCAATCTTAACCGAGCATTTCCTATCCTTTAACCAAACCACTTTCGGGCCACATCATTTATATCATCTTTACAACATGCTAATAAAATTCAACAGTGTCAAAAGCTGAGACTTTAGTCCAACATCATCAAAGCAACACCAGTATTAATTATTATTAATTATTAAAAAGAGGAAGCCAAATACTTCTTGTAATACGTAGTTCCAGGTGGATCAAAAAAATAAATAATCATGCGATTGTTTCTGAAACGTTTAACATTTAAAGGGGCCATGGCATGAAAATCTGACTTGTTCCATGTTTAAGTGCTATATGGGTCCCAGTGCTTCTATCAACTTAGAAAATGTGATAAAGATCAACCAAGTAACTTAGTTTTGGTAAACCATTCTCTGCAAGCATTTGAAAAAATAGGTCATTGAAATTTGGCGCCCCTTGTGATGTCATAAGGAGCTCTTATTATAATAATACCCCCGCCCCCCTTGATCTGCACTATCCAACCACGGCACTGTCATTTAGTGCAGAAAGAAAGAGAGAGAGAAAATTATTCACAGGACAATTGAGTTTTAATTTCAACAAAGCACCATCATTGTGATCAGTGTTTGAATTTCATCAGCTCATTTGCATTTTAAAGGACACACCCAAAACGCCATATTTTTCCTCACAACATGAAGTGTCAATTTTAACATGTTGTAAGGGGGTGAAAATTATATTATATCCCCATCCATCCGTTTGGCCCAATGGCGAAGTCCAAACCGCATGGAAAGGGTTATAACGCGTTCGGTCTTTTCCGGCGCTTTGCAGATGACGTTTGGCGTTACGTAATTTAGGTATATTTATCTCTAATCTGACTCCAAAGACAAAGATTTAGTTTATATTATATTACAAATCGGATTGATTATTACTTTTAAAACTTACAGAATTTAGATGGATGTTTGTTTATTTATTCTAATAAAGCTCTGGTATTACACTCGTTCATTCGGTTCTCACAGTCGCACATGATCCTAGTACGGGCCTCATAATTAATATACTGGTCAACGGTCATAAGTGAATCAGTGTGGGTCGCTGCCAGAGGTTGGTCTATACGCTTAAGTGGCCGCTCTCTGCGTGCTCAACTTTAAACATACTTTATTTAGTCCCCTTAGAGGTGACACTTAATTATTACAATAATTATTTCTAGTCAAAGTTAATGAATAGTATAATATTGAAATAAACAGAGGTTGAGGCTGACCCTATTTAGAGTAATCAGAAATGTTACTCTAAACGGAAACACAGCCTCCACGCTTCTAAGTACACTTAAACTAACGCCAATTGCTAGTCGTATCTCTCAAATCCTCAGCTGATGTATTATTCACTATCTAACTGGGATTGGGCCGATCCTAGCCTGATTTCAGTCCTTACGGTAACTACGGATACAACGATATTACTTGCAGTGTCAACATTTACCGAGCAACACAGAATAAAATCAAACATAACAATTTATTAACCAGGTAGGAAAAACATAATTCAGAAGCCAATTTACATTCCAATTCAAATACGAGGAAACAAATGAGAATAATGCATACCTGGCAAATGATGAATATCTGGTTACAGATTTCTCAAAGTAAAATAAAATACATGATGCTGTATCAAAGATACAGCATCATGGGGGATAGTTTCCATGAACAGAAAGACCCACTGAACCATTTTACATCATTCCCTTAAATATCCAGAGAGACAAAGCATATAGGAGTTTGCTACTGATTGGTTGTTGTAAAATTCAGGGGTGTTGCCTAATATACATTCAGTGGGTGATTGGTCAACATCTCTAAGGTAGGAGTTGTCTCCCAACATTAGGTTAAGTTTACTTATTTATTGTCACAGATTAACATTGAATCCTGTTGTTGTATGGAGATGTGGTGTTTGAAAATCAAGTGTAACTCTCCAGGGAGTCTCCTGTATTTGAGATAAAGTTCTGGTTCCCGAGAGGGGTGTTTTGGGGGTCTTGGTCCCCTGGCGTGAGTCCTGGAGGAAAACTTGTTGTGTTGCAAAAAAGTTCTCTTTTGATGTCCTTGCTGCCTCGGGCACCTACAGGGCACACACACTGCACTCTCGGGCATCCATGCTGTGTTCCCAGGAAGGGCTGACCTTTTGGTCAGGATCAATCAAAATTCTTACAATGTTATAATAAATGATCTATATGGTATTTTGAGCTAAAACTTCACATGTGTACTCTTGGGACACCAAATATTTATTTGACATCTTAAAAAAGTCTTGTGACATGGCCCCTTTAAATGCATAACTCAGTCATATACAAATCTGATCTGTGCTTTATATTTTAGGTGCACCTGCTCAATTTGACCCAACATTCAATGGACCCATTCACAAACGGTGTGTATCTGTGTGTGTGTGTGTGTGTGTGTGTGTGTGTGTGTGTGTGTGTGTGTGTGTGTGTGTGTGTGTGTGTGTGTGTGTGTGTGTGTGTGTGTGTGTGTGTGTGTGTGTGTGTGTGTGTGTGGCTCATAAACATGTCCAGGTCATATTTCGCACCATTAAAAATGTTCACATGACTATAAAATGTCATGATATTTTTTTCTGTTGTTTTTTTAATAATCTAATTTGTGGCTGTAATGGAGTTAAAGATTGATGATGTTTGTTTTGATTATATGAACACTTAACGGTATGTGTTTTTATTTCTGTAGGAGCTGTACTGATATCATCTGTTGCATTCTGTTCATGCTAGTCATCCTTGGTTATATGGTTGTAGGAATTCTGGGTAGGTCTCTCTCTTTCTTTCTCTATGACCCATGTCTCTTTTCATTCTCATTTTATAATTAAACACTTGAACACACACACACACACACACTGTAAATATTGAAGTGACTCTTGAGTAAATATTCTGATGTACTGTACACACACTGCTCTATGGAAATTTAAGCCGTGCTGCCTCCCCTTTAACATGGTCAGCATGTAAAATAGGAGCCGGCAGGGAATTATGGGTAAATCATTGTGAAACGCTTTGAAAAATAACTTTGAGCGTCAACAGACTCAAGTGGAAAAACGTGCGAAACAAGCTACACAAATGAGGATGTGTCGTAAACGTTTATTGATATTATTAGTTTCTTATAAAAACCATACACATTTCCTGAAAGAAAATAAAAATTCAACTTTTCAGCTTTGCCTTTCTAGACGTCTCTAAAGGGAGGGTCAGAACATTAAGGTTTTTAGACAGGGTCACAAATTATGAAGGGTTTATTCTAAACTTTGTCATTCCTCAGCTGAATGCTCATTGAAGTCTTATTTGCTCATTGAGACTGAAACAACACATCTCATTAAAACCAAACCAAAGCCTATTTAGCATTTGATGATTTTCCCAATTGAACTTCATTATATTTCACCTTTAACTAAAGCAATAATCCTCCAGAGTAAACAGTGGTTCTGATGAACTGAAGTAATAAGAAACCACATAACATTCGAGCAACATCTAAGCTGGAGACACACCTAAGGATTTACAACACACTTAAGGATTTTATCTTATGACTGTAAACAAAGACTAAGCACAACTTAGACTGAGCATGATTAGTTTATACAACCAAATTACATTCATAATCTCGGTTCTCATCTTACCTCAGTCTTTGTGTACAGAAGCAATCCTTAAGTGTGTTGTGTCCAGTCTTAGAATGTTTAAGCAAGTCCTTGGGCATGACCCCATCTTTAGCAAACTCACTTTCTTTTTTTATTTTTGAGATGATGTTAATACTAAAATGTTAATTTCCCGTAGCCTGGCTTTATGGAGACCCTCGCCATGTGCTGTATCCCAGGAATTCCACCGGAATGTTCTGCGGGAGCGGTCTCAACAGGTGAGATGAGTTTTCTAGAGACTGGAGACTTTATATTTTCATTTGTACAGTCAACAGTTGATCGATGCTCATTCTGTCCGTCTGTCAGAGATAAACCTAATGTGATGTACTTTGACATCACCAAATGTGCGACGGCGACCAATATCATGGCTGCCGCTCTGAATGGCCTTCAGTGTCCCACAACACAGGTGTGTAGAAAGACAATTCACACATACTATCTCTTTAATGTCTCAATGTTTTATGTTCCATTAAGAGCTTTAGTAAAGATCTCGATAATGTCTCAAACTGTGCTCAGATTTGCCAAGATAAAAAGTCAGAGATCTCGATAAGAACTCAAACATTTATTACCAAATACAATTTCTGTGAAGAGTGAATGTACATATGCTACATTACCATTATACTTTTTTGTTTTTTTTATTTTGTGCTGTTTTTAACAATGCAAAATAGGGAAGATGGCTTTATGAATACATTTTTAATTGAACATTTTAAGCTCACATAACACTGTTTCTGCTCATCTTATATTAATCTTGAGTGAATGGTATTGCATCCTTCATATCTCCAAAGAGTCTTTAGTTTGATCAGATTTATAAAAGACAGATCAGCACTTGCGATTTTTTTCCAGAAAAGTACAAAATCCCAGAGGCGGCAAAACATTATCCCACTATCTCTGGATAACTAATGATTCACTACATGTTCATGTCGTTTACATTATATACACTTACGTGCCGATTGCAAACAAAACACAGACATTTGATGCAGTTTTACTTACCGCCTATGACTCATGACCCGGTTGGGACCACCCCAAATTAATGAATTCCAGTGTTAAACAAACACACACGCTACCCTGGATAAACAAACTACATCAATTGTTTCCATAATGCTGGCTAACTTGGAAAGCCGAACAAGGCTTTCTTCTCCTTACATCCAAAAACACACTTCTTCTTTCGTGCCATTGTTGAGTCTTGATATAAAACAAAGCTGTCACAGGCAGGGCGTGCTTTTCCGGGGGAAGTGCCCATAAAAGGAATATGGGGTCACTGATGTGTATGGGTACACTCGTTCGAAAAAACTCAGAGATTTGTAGGTGTGAGTTTGACCCAGAAATACTTTGTCACACGCTCAACTGCTTTTTTGACAATTTGCATTTGTTTAGCATGAGGATTACAACTCTTTAACTGTGTTAATACGTCAGAATGCCATTTCACTTTTAGTGACATGCTAAACATCTAAGCTTTGGGCAACATCTGAGCTGTAATATTCTTATTAATTATTGTTAAATGTGTCAGATGTCTGAATGTGTTGGGTTTTTGTGTTGTAGATCTGCGTGAAGTCATGTCCCAATGAATTCTGGGCTTTATCTCCGGCTGCCTATCTGCCCAATGCAAATCCAGAAAATTTCTTTAAACAGGACTTCTGTGTGCCCTCATTTCAGCTGAAGGGAACATCACTAGTAAGTGTGTGTTTCACTGAAGAAATATCAGATCTAATGATCAGACATTACTGAATTTCTCTTGTTCTTGTTTTCACAGAAAGCTATGGATATTATAAATAAAGAGTTGTGTCCATATTTCTACATGCCTACATCCTCTGGTAAATGACAGATGTATACCTGCTTAAATATCAGTATCAGGAGACTTTGCAATATCAACAACATTGCTAAACTAATAGAAAACATGCCAATATAACATGTAAATATTTCTCAAGACCTCCTCTCGTCTCTTTCTCTCTCTGTAGTATTGGGCAGATGTTTGCCCAGTTTCACAGGAGATGCATATAATCCCAGTAAAATTCCCTCAAACTTCAGTATTAATGGAATGACTCCAAACCAGTCTGCTTCTGCTATTATGAATGCAACAGGGTAAATACACACACACACACACACACACGTGTTCAAAAACACACCCTTATCCTGTAGAAAGGTGTTACCATTGGTCTTTAGTGACCTACAAGTACCGAAAAATCCTAAATAATTCTTCTTCTCAATTTCATTCTGTACACTATTTTCAAGTTTTTCTAACCTCGTGACATTCCAATCACAGATAATCATGAGGTTTTTTGACGCGTGTGTCACAATTAATGTAATGATGTCACTCCTTCAGAACATGGTGATTGGCTCAATCTCTTCAGAGTCAACATTTTTTGCTCAGACTGCAAAAACTACACTTGTAGAGGGGTGTAACCAGCATTATCTCCTCTCTTTATGAATTAAACTGATAATTTGGCACAGCTGATTTTCTGGCATTGCAATAACGGGTCAGATGACGTGTGACTTCCACACAGTTTGTGTGAGCAGCACAAACAGACACACACAGACACACACACACACAGTTTTGTGATATAATGCTGTGTGTCTCTTCTGTTGACAGTGCTGGAGGCGGGTCAAAGTGAGTCAGAATATGTCTGTGTGTAGCAGTAGAAAATCTGTCTGCCTTTCTGCTGGTGTACCAGATCCTCTCTCTCTCTCTCTCTCTCTCTCTCTCTCTCTCATTGTCTCTCTCTCTCATTGTCTGTTTGTCTGTTTATCTCATTGTCTGTCTGTCTGTCTGTCTGTCTATCTCATTGTTTTTCTGTCTATCTCATTGTCTGTTTGTCTGTCTGTCTGTCTGTCTGTCTATCTCATTGTCTGTCTGACTATTTATCTCATTGTTTGTTTGTTTGTTTGTCTATCTCATTTTCTGTCTGTCTATCTCATTGTCTGTCTGACCGTTTATCTCATTGTTTGTCTGTCTATCTATCTCATTGTTTTTCTGTCTATCTCATTGTCTGTTTGTCTGTCTGTCTGTCTGTCTGTCTGTCTGTTTATCTCATTGCTTGTTTGTTTGTTTGTCTATCTCATTGTCTGTCTGTCTGTCTCATTGTCTGTCTGACCGTTTATCTCATTGTTTGTCTGTCTATCTATCTCATTGTTTTTCTGTCTATCTCATTGTCTGTTTGTCTGTCTGTCTGTCTGTCTGTCTGTCTGTTTATCTCATTGTTTGTTTGTTTGTCTATCTCATTGTCTGTCTGTCTATTTCATTGTCTGTCTGACCGTTTTTCTCATTGTTTGTCTGTCTATCTCATTGCCTGTTTGTCTGTCTATCTATCTCATTGTCTGTCTGTTTGTCTGTCAATCTGTCTATCTCATTGTATGTCAATCTGTCTATCTCATTGTCTGTCTGACTGTTTATCTCATTGTTTGTTTGTCTGTCTATCTCATTGTCTGTCTGTCTGTCTGTCTGTCTGTCTCATTGTCTGTCTGACAGTTTATCTCATTGTCTGTCTGTTTGGCTGTTTATCTCATTGTTTGTCTATCTGTCTATATCATTGTTTGTCTGTCTATATCATTGTCTGTCTGTCTGTCTGTCTGTCTGTCTGTCTGTCTGTCTGTCTGATTGTCTGTCTGTCTGTCTGTCTCATTGTCTGTCTGTCTATATCATTGTTTGTCTGTCTATCTCATTGTCTGTCTGTCTGTCTGTCTGTCTGTCTGTCTGTCTGTCTAGTTGTCTAGTGTTTGTTTTTCACTCTTTCACTATCACTCACTCACTCTCCATCCATCTCTCTCTCTCTCTCTCTCTCTCTCTCTTTCTCTCCCTCCCTCCTTCTCTCCCTTTCATTGTCCATGGGCTTCTCTGCAGAATACAGCTTGATTTGTAGAGCTGTAGGGGAGGAAATCATTTGCACTGTGGGAAGCGTTGCCATGTCTGATGTTAGTGTCTTATGCTGGTGTGTCTATAGATGGTTTGTCTGATGCTGTTGTGTTGGATATATTAGTGTGTGATACTGTTTGTGTCTGATACCTTGGTCTCTTCTGGTCACAGTGATCTTGCAAACGGTTTTAATGCCAAGGACGTCGGCTTGCGGATCTTTGAGGACTTTGCTAAATCATGGCAGTGGATTGTAGCGTGAGTTTGGCTTTTTATTACTTACACATCATGCTTACGGCATTTTACGTCAATGCCATCAAAATTAAAAAGGTCCTTGTGTCATAGTTCATGAACAAGAATGTCAAAATGTTAAGCCATGTTGTCAATATACATAGCAAAAATGACTTTCTTACTTCGTACACTGTAAAAAATTAGCTGTAATTGTGCAGCTGGTTGCCAGTAACTTACTGTAGAAGATAAAGACTGAAAATGTTTTATGTTCATTTAACTTTAAACTGTTGCCAGTAAATAACATCAATTTCAAATCTACAGTAAGTTACAGGCAGCTAGACATCTTAAGAATTTTTTGATATTTGTACTTAAAACAAGACAAAAATACTAAGTAAGAAAGTCATTTTTGCAGTGTAACAAGACTTCACAATTATAGGTGTATTTTCTGATGTAATGTGGACAAACTCACATTTTCATCCTTTTTTCTGTAAACGTTACAGTTTTATACACATTGTAATATTGAAAATATATATATATTTTACAATACAAATAAAAAATGCAAAATTAGAAAGGTAGTATCACTGCAAAAAATAATTTTCCCAAGAAATTAAGTCTAGTTTATAGACCAAAAATATCAAATTTAAGTGTTTTTGTGCGTAAAACAAGCAAAGAAATCTGCCAATTGGGTAAGCAAAAAAATATTGAACATTTTTCTTAAACATTAAATTCAAGAAAAATTCAAGAAAAAATTGCTTACCCGATTGGCAGATTTTTTTGCACAAAAATCACCTAAATTTGATATTTTTGGTCTAAAACTAGACTTATTTTCTTGGGTCGTTTTGCTCATCAAGAAAAATCATCTTAATTTAAGAATTTTTAGATATTTTTACTGAAAACAAGACAACAATACTAAGAATTTTTTTCTTGAAAATCATTTTTTGCAGTGTAACTGTAGAAACTATAAGAAATGTCACATTTTCTAAAACTCAAAATTTCAAGATTCACCTTACAGCAATTTATCAATTCACATTTACAAAAGACAAAACAACACATACACACCTATGGGAACATGCTTACAATAACAGATTATGACACAAAGGTCAACAATTTTGCATGACATGACTTAAACTATGAACTAATTCCTAAATGTTTTGAGGTGTAAGACAGAAATCAGTATAATGTATTTTGATGAAAATGATATAAGCAACTTAAAATGTAGGAAACAGCAGACAATTATACATCAATCAACTGAATTTGAACAAATGAGAAAATGAGAATTTGCTTTTATTTTGTGCACAACTGACTTGATGATGTGAAGGTTGAACAAAATGTTTAAAAAAAAATCTTATCTGAAAAATGTCCCAAAGTGACTGAGTTCCCGAACAAAGACAATAAATTAAAAATAAAAAGGTTTTCTATCTAAACATATGAAGGTAAAAGAGGTTAAAAAAGTGCTGTTTTATATTTTCTATAGTTTTGAATGTTTTGTGTTATTAAGAGTCAAATGTTTCATTCTAATATCAATCTTTTATTTCAGTGGTTTGGTCATTGCGATGGTGGTGAGCGTTCTCTTCCTCTTGTTGTTACGCTTCACAGCGCCCGTCCTGGTGTGGGTCCTCATCTTTGGGGTTTTGGTTCTGGGTGCCTTTGGTGAGTTTTTACAAGTGTCTGGTTAATATCATCACAATTCACATGACCACCTAGCTTCATCTCACTACATTTCACAATTCATTTAAACTGAACTATTAATGAAATCTTATCCAAGTTTATATCGGTTCACCTTGACTGACAGATGCACATCTCCATTTTCTGATTTGTTGTATCTGATTTGGGATTCACCTGTTTCACATAAAAATCCATCTGTGATTGGTCAGATGTCAAACTCTCATTGTAAATGAGCAGGACTGTAACTTTACTGTACTGTAGTACTCATGGTTTCTCTCTGGTCCTCTCTCAGGTATCTGGTACTGTTATAATGAATACATGTCGCTGGCCAACTCAAGCCTGACCTATAATAATGTGGGTTTCACCACTAATGTTCAAGTCTACCTGCAGGTGCGAGACACCTGGTTGGCCTTCTGTAAGTGACATCACTTCCTGTCCTTGACACATTTTCGGCTCTTTGAAGTTGATCTATCAATACATTAATACTTCACTGTCTCTCTTTGTTGTAGTGATTATTCTGTGTATCGTTGAGGCCATTCTGCTGTTGGCGTTGCTTTTTTTGAGAAAACGTATTCTCATAGCTGTCGCACTTATTCAGGAGACCAGCAAGTAAACACACACATGCACACACACATATATAAAAGGCTTAGTTGTTTATGCTCAGCTAATGCTATCCTAAATCATTTTGTTTTTTTAGAGCTTTGGGTCACATGATGTCAACACTTTTCTACCCTATCATCACATTTGTGTTGCTGTTGGTGTGCGTGTCGTACTGGGGCATCACAGCGCTGTATCCTTTACATCTCTCTTTTGTTATAATAATATCTAGTCTAGTGTGTATAGTTGTGTAATGTATGATAAGTGTTTGATGTAAGATCTTTGACTGAGCGTGTGCGCAGATATCTGGCGACGTCAGGTGGACCTGTGTACCGGGTGGTCGCTATGAACGCCACGCAAGGAGATTGTAGCACCATAAGTGCCAATCAGAGCTGTGATCCAGAGGTGACAAACACAAACACACACATATGTTTTTACTCTTTCACAAAACTTCATCTTTATTTGTGTCTCTCTCTTATCTTTCCAGACGTTTAACAGTACCGAGTATCCCTCGTGCCCGTCCGCCCGCTGCGTCTTCATTAACTATAACACAGAAGGGCTCTTTCAGAGGAATCTCTTTAATCTGCAGATTTATAACGTTGTGGCGTTTCTGTGGTGTGTGAATTTTGTCATTGCTTTGGGTCACTGTACGCTGGCCGGTGCCTTCGCCTCCTATTACTGGGCCTTTAAGAAACCAGCAGATATCCCAACATTCCCTCTGATCCAATCTTTCATGAGAGCATTACGGTAAGAACTTTAATCACACCAGCTTGAACTTAAACAATCAATACTTTTGCTTTATGTGGCAGATATAATCATGTTTAATAATATTATGTGTTACAGAACCTATGTGGCAAAAAATACATTTCTTTTTTGTTTTAAATATAAATACATTAAGTTAAAAGTAAAGCTTAATGAACTATATTTTTATTTAGTTTTAACCTTCATATATGAGAAAATATTTCAAAGGGACAACAAATACATTTCTAATTTACAAATCCATATGGCAAAACATTATTTTTCCTGGCCAATAATATAAAACTTTAACATTTCATACTTATACTTTTATACTCATAAGTAAGGGATAATGTAGAGGCAGCCGGTAGTTATCGGGAAATAAGCCCCGACAGTGTGATCAGGACCCGACGCGAAGCGGAGGGTCTTGTATCACACTGAAGGGGCTTATTTCCCGATAACTACCGGCTGACTCTACATTATCCCGCTTATTACACGGCTACTTGTCACATAAGAAAAAAAACTGGACATGAATATGAATTTGAAACATTTTATTGGCATATTTGTTTTAAATTAACATTTTTATCCTTCCGCGAAACTTTGCACAGATGCATAAAATGATCGTAATACCTTATTAAGATCCTCTGCTTCATACTTGTCTGTCTCCATTTTTTCTCTTTTAGCCAGTCTTTGAGAAGTTTTAATGCCCATTCTGTATTTTTTTGTGTGTTGGCTTCGTAGCTGTCATGCTCTATTTTGTCAAGTTCAGTCTCAGTAAGCTCTCTGTGTCTTGTCGTGGTTGTCCAGTGTTTGTCACAAGATGGCGCCAAACAGACAGTAATCTTTATTGATCTTTATTGGCGCGGAGCGATCTTACTCGTAAAGTAGTACCGGCTATGCGTTATTATTTTGGAGCGGTTATTATTCGAAAAGAACGAACCTGCAAATGTCTCAACTGACCAATCAGAATCAAGCATTCCAGAGAGCCGTGTAATAAGTAAGTTTAAAATATAACATTATAAGTATATTTGTGCAGTTGAAAATATATTTAATTTTAATCTTTTCAAACCTGTTATTTTTATAGGTTTGTAACATACAAAGTTTTTCTTCCAATGTGACGTGAATATAAATGCTTCTAAATATATTTATTTTTAAAATATTCAACAAAATGGCCAAAAAATATATATGGGTGAAAAATAAATTTTTGTAACATATTTCAAAATATATATCAGTAGCCTACATATATTTTTTGTATATTTTGAAATATATTTAAAATTATATTTGAAAATATATTTTTGCCGACATTTTAATGTGAAACATGAAATTACATCCAGCATTAAAGGAGACATTTCTCAAGACTTTTTTTAAGGTGTTAAATTAATTTTGGTGTATGTGAGGTTCTAGCTCAAAATACCTTATAGATAATTTATAATAACATGTTAAATTGATACTTTGTAGGTGTGAGCAAAACTGTGCCATTTTGGGGTGGGTGTGTCCTTTAAAATGCAAATGAGTTTATTTCTGCACTAAATGTCAGTGCCGTTTTGGATAGTATAGATTAAGGGGGGGGTATTATTATAATAAGATCCCCTTCTGACATCACAAGGGGAACCAAATTTGAATTTGCTATTTTTTCACATGCTTGCAGAGAATGGTTTACCAAAACTAAGTTACCGGGTTGATCTTTTTCACATTTTCTAGGTTGATAGAAGCACTGGAGACCCAATTATAGCACTTAAATATCAAAAAAGTCAGATTTTCATGACATGTCCCCTTTAAAACCTTAAGTTCAGTCATCATATGGGCCTGTAGAGGGCGCATGACTACAGCTGAATTTATCAATGAAGTTTCATTCACACATCAGTTTGTGAGCAGCTGATCTGTGTCCTTTTATGTGACATAACGCTACAAACCCATTTAAACTATTTTAAAGCATTGCATTCATTATTTTTACATGCAGTGTTAATTTATCAATATCAATCAATTGATTGACTTCATCATTTGTCAACTGCAGGACAATTTGAAATAAACAATTTGAAATAAACTTGCAAATGCAAAACAGTGAAAATTGTTTTATTTTGTTGACTCATCCCATACGGAAAAAAATAATACATAATACATTTAAAAATATAAAAAAATTGCCAAAAAAGATGTACTGAAAAATATTTTTAAAAACTATAAAAAAATTCGCCAATATATTTTTTGGCCATTTTTTTATATTTTGAAATATATTTAAAAAAAATATATATTTTGAAGCATTTATATTCACGACACATTGGAAGAAAAACTAGAAAAAGAATGAGTTGTGATGTTCCTCTCATCTCTAATCAGATATCACGTGGGCTCGCTGGCGTTTGGTGCTCTGATCCTCACTTTGGTGCAACTCGTCAGAATCATTCTGGAGTATCTGGACCACAAGTTTAAAGGTAAGAGCTCAGACAAACAACATCTGATATTAATTTAACTCCTGAGACACCAGATGACATGATCATTGAGCTTTCTGTGTAACACGTGTGTGTTTGTTTGTGTAGCCGCTCAGAACCCGTGTACACGCTTCCTCATGTGTTGTCTGAAATGCTGTTTCTGGTGTCTGGAGAAATTCATCAAGTTCATCAACAGAAACGCTTACATCATGGTACATAAACCTCATCCGTAACACACAAACACAAAGACTGAAGTCCATCATGATCATGTGCCTTAATAATATATTCATCTAAAGAACTTCTGATGGATGAAACACAAGAAAATTTGATAAATTCATACATTTTTTCCCTGTCTCTTCTGGTTTATAGATCGCCATATACGGGAAAAACTTCTGCGTTTCAGCTAAAAACGCTTTCTCTCTTCTCATGAGGAATATTGTGAGGTGAGCTCAACAAAAAGTTGCCCATTCTGTCCTTGATTAAGACACACAACTGTAATCAGCTCAGAAAACACAAAAGTGCCCAAGCTTCACGTTTATATTCCACTTTCATATAAAAATCCCTTTCTTTGTTCAGGAATAAAGTTTAAGTTTTTTGAGAAAAACATTACAGGATTTTTCTTCACCATAAAAGTTTGCAGTTTCAGTGTAGCTTTAAACGGATCTAAAGGATCGCAACAGAGGTCTTATTTAGCAAAACCATCATCACCCCCCCCCCCAAAAAAAACAAAATTTCTCACCAGCGCGACCTTACATATTACATAATCACGGTGAAAGGTCACGCATGACGTTGGTGAAACTACAGCTCCAGTGTTTACAAATGTGTTGAAAGAGGAGCGTTCAGATGTTGTTGTATGTGAATGCTAATAATTAATGTCTTTGTGTCAGTTTATTGTTTAAAATAATCCACAACTGTGTGTTTCACGTATGTAACACGTGACCTTTCCATGTGATTTACATAGTCGTGCTGGCAGGTCATGGCTACTGCAAGACAAGAAGTTGTGGTTTAAAACATCTTTTTTTTTTACTAAAATAATGCCTCGGTTGGGAATTTCTTATGATGGGGGTAAATTATTGAGATTTTTTTTTAGTAATCCTTTAATTTTTTCATTAACCCTTAGGATGCAGGACTCCGATAAACCTTAGTTTTAAATTCATTACTATAAACAAGATTTTTTCATAGTTATAAGGAAATATTTGATCATAAATGTTGAAAGATTTGGGTAGAATTGTATTCTCAGTTGTTTCGAAACCATATGTGACCCTGGACCACAAAATCACGCGTACGGTTCATTTATGTAAGCTTTCCATTGATGTATGGTTTGTTAGGAGAAAATCGCCTTTAAGTTTTAAAGTGCAACACATATTACTAATGCAGGGCTCAACATAAAGCACTGCCCGGTGGCCCGGGGCAAGCACGAGAGATGTTCGGGCCAGTAGAAAGTATTGTCACTTGCCCGATTGGGCCAGTGCTTCACCCTCAGTCAATAAAATATATTTTCATCAATGTATATTATTTAACATCTTGGAAGCAGACATTTACTTGAGTAAAACTCAATTATACAATTATATTTGAATTTTAAATATGTGACACTGACATTTTTTATTGTGGCCAGTGAAAATTTTGGCAGGGCAAGTGAAAACCTGAACCACTGGCCCGACTGGGCAAGTATAAAAAATTATTTGCGTTGAGCCCTGTTATGATAAATAAATTTTGTATGGAGCCCCTAAGGGGACATGGACCAAAAATTAAATGAAGAATAGATTCCCGTGAGCATGCAAAAATAAAATTCTGCACATGAAGGTTTCGCGTGAGCTCATGATACTAACTTTAGATTTTATTTACTCCAATGTCACCTTAGGGGCTCGGCATTTTTTAGATATTTACAGTAGGAAATGTTAAAAATAATTTCATGAAACATGATCGGCATAATATCCTAATATTTTTTTGCATAAAAAAAATTAATTTTGCTATTGCTACAAATATACCTCTGCTACTTATGACTTGTGGTCCAGGATCACATTTCTATAAATACTTTAATTGACCTAAAGAACCTTTGAGGAACCGTGATGTTGTTGCTGTGATGTTGTTGCTGTGGTGTCATGTATCTCTGTGTGATATCTTCAGGGTGGTGGTGCTGGATAAAGTCACAGATCTGCTCCTGTTTTTCGGGAAACTGCTGGTCGTTGGTGGAGTCGGTGAGATTGTTGTGAAGTACACTTTAGTTTTGTGATGTGTTTGAGATATCATGAGATTCATCTGTCTCGTGTCTCCTCAGGTGTGCTGGCCTTCTTCTTCTTCTCTGGCAGGATTCAGTCTCCAGGAACGGTGTTTGAAACAGCCGCTCTCAACTACTACTGGATGCCCATCATAGTGAGAGACGTTTACATTCATTCATCTCAAAGATAGATGGGCTGTCTGCCTGATCAGCTCTGCTCTTTATGACTTTTAGACTTACACGCTTTTAAAATGAAACTTTTAAGAAAATCTTCAGTATCAACAATAGTGATGCTATTATTTATCCATAATCAAATGCTGGCATTATTTTCTCAAACTTTCTCTCCAAACTTTGAGTTTGCACAAAATATTTAAATGATGAAGTATTTACACCATGTTGGTGATAAGCATTACATTAGTAAGAGTTTGTAATGTATCACTGAGTTTTTAGATATTTGTGTATGTATTTATGTATGAAGAGGATTTTTAGTTATGTTTGTTCTGACAGACGGTGATATTCGGTGCATACATCATTGCTCATGGATTCTTCAGTGTGTATAACATGGGTGTAGATACACTGTTCCTGTGTTTCTGTAAGTCTCTCACACACACACACACACACACACACACACACACACACACACACATGCACGCACACACACGTCTGATCTGTTTGTTAATCACTGAAAGTTTGTGTGTTTGTGTTGTGCAGTGGAGGATCTGGAGAGGAACGACGGCAGTGCAGAGAAACCTTACTACATGTCCAAAAACTTGATGAAAATCTTAAACAAGAAGAACAAACAACCGAAGACGGGCTGATGATGATGATGATGAAGGTTTAAGCCCCTCACACCTTAAAGCACAGTCACTTTCAACTCGACTTCATCCCAGAAGATCCTGAACACTTTTTAAAGTTTCTTTATACTTTGTTGATAAAGCCGAGTCACGTAAGAGAACTTCAATCCAACAAACACTAACCGATGGTTTAACCAGCCAAAAACTCTCAACATGATTTCTGTTTAAATCACAAATATGACAGGAAATTTGCTGTTTTTTGAGACACTGTTTTAAAGAAACCTTTGTATGGAAGATATCCGTGAGCCAAAAAAACTTATATTATTCATATATTTATATTTTATTAAAATAAAATAAATAAAAGTACTTTTATTGCCTTAATAATAACAATTAGTTCTTCCAAAACTACTTGAAGTTTGTAATACAAAATCAAAAAAGTACGTTTTCTAAAGAGCTCCAATATGAAAATCCAAAGATTTTTGTTTTTATAGCTGCAAAGGGATTTCAGATGTAAACATTGTTTTTATATGATTTCTAGATTTGTTATTATGCAATGGAGTCTATTTATGTAGAAATATTAATGTTTAATAAAACTCTTCCACATGAACTCTCGTCTTCATCTTTTGCTGTTGATACAGATGTGTTATTCGCAGATCTGTGCTGTAGTTATCTTCTGTTTGTATGAAAATTTATTGACTAGAAAAATACTAGTTTTTAAACAATGAGCCCTTAAACCCACAACCCCTTCAAAAAACTATCTGTACTAACCAATGCTTCTGATCATTACAGCCTAAATGGCCAAACTAGAAATGACAATGAAGTCTTCAAAATTTGAATGTGACAAAAGTTAAAAGGTTTAAAAGCTTTCTGGGTTTGAAGGTTATCAGTTTAAAGAAAGTATTTGTCCTACATTGTAGCCATGATTAACAACACAGTGTGCGTGTCCAGCCGGTTAGAACAGGTTTATAATAGCTTAAGGGTTTAGTTATAAAATAACTTTATAGATTGAGATCATTTGACAAATGTATTTCCATTCGCAGAATATTTACTCTCACAAGTGAAAAAAACTAAAATACACTCTAATTACATTTAGTGATTACCACAAAACTAGTCTTAAGTATCACAGGCAATATCCAACAACACAATGTATATTATATGCCAGAAATAATTAGGATATTAAGGTCATGTTCCATAAAAATATTTTGTACCGTAAATATATCAAAAATGTATTTATCATTAGTAATGTGTTGCTAATGACTTCATTTTGGATGATTTTCTCAATATTGTGATTTTTTTGCACCCTCACACTCTAAAAATACTTTGCTGCCTTAAAATTTTTTGTTGAATCAACTCGGTCTTTTCAACTTACTATTATTTATCTTGACTAGAGATGAGTTGTTATAACTACAGGTGAGTTGTTATAAAATTAAGTTGACTTTTCTCAACTATATTGTATACGTTGTGACAACTCATCTCTGTTGACATGACTTGTAAATCTGAGTTGATTTAACAAAATATTTTAAGGCAGCAAAGTATTTTTTACAGTGCAGATTCCAGATTTTTAAATAGTTGTGTTGTGCTTGACCTGATTTTGCCAAGTGAGAGATGTCCTCAGGGCAACATATTCTGTTGAAGGACAAGGTTTTTGTAAATAAAACCTAAACCCACCCCAACTGAACCCTAAAATGAGAGGGAAATGACAAGTAAAAAAAAAAGTGCAAACATTTTTATAGTGTCCTGATAATTTTTTTTTTTTTTTTTTTAATAAATATTGTTTTAAAAAGTGCAAAAAGTTTGTTTACAGTGTTTTTTTTTTACAAATATTATATTTAATTTATATATATATAAGGTTTTTTTAGTTTAATCAACTAGGACTTATAAGTCCTTTTAACTATCTTGACAAGTGAAGAGTTGCTGTAACTTGTTAAATCCAGTTGACTATAGTTATGTCATCCCAAGTTAATACTAGTTAAAATTACTTCTAAATCCAAGTTGTTTAAACTTCTTAACTTGCCCTCAGCCTTTTTTTAAAAAGAAGAAAAAAAATTTAGAAGAATTTTTTTCTGAAAATGCATTTTGTGAAACAATTAAACTTTTTTGTAATTTTCACAAAATGCATTGCAGAAAAATTTCTTCTAAAAATATATAAACATACAAATATATCAAATGTAAGAACAGACCATCTGCTTTAAAACAAACAAACAAAACAGGGAAAAGAAATCATCCTATCTATATTTTTTTCTATGCTTATAAACTCTAAATATGGGTATTTTTCTTTAAATAAATAAATAAATGAATATATATATATATATATATATATATATATATATATATATATATATATATATAGCAAAAATGTGAAATAATGGCATTTTTGTAAAGTTTAAATTTGGAAAAAAATTGCTTCAGTTTTTTAATAAATTGGGTAAGTGCGCAATTTATAATGGTCCAGCTAGTGGATAATCGTGGAAACACAGATTAACATAAAACCTCATCAGGAACAATTTTTATGCAAATATTTTCTCTTAATTGACGAGATAAAAATGTAAGTGCAAAAATATTTTTTACATTTTACTTTATTTTTACGCAGACGTTTTTTTAGGAGCTTTAACTATTAAATTTACATTTTTCACATCATTAGAAACATATGGTGGCACAAATAAAGGCTGTGTCTATAACGATGACCAGACAAATCACACACGCACCATATTAAATGTTTATTTATCAAGTGCCAGTAAACAGGCCACGTTAGTTTCATCCCCATTTGCACAATAATTATTATCTACCAAAAGAAGACTTTCTATACAAACATATGCTTTGATTAACCAGTGATATGCAAAAAAAGACAAAGAAGAGCAAATTCAACCTAAATCAACCAGTAAGAAATCATCAAAACCTTTATAACCCACAGCCAGCAGAGGTCAATCAACATGAACTGTGTTGACATAATAAAACTGGGCGTGGCCATATTTCTACTCATCTATTGGCTCAGGATTAAACCAGCCAATCATCTGCATCGAGAGAGGAAAACGGAAATGTTCACAGGATGTTTGTTGCATTGATAAACACACATCACTACAAACCATCACCTCCCCACCACCTGTCAATCAACATCAGACGCTTTAAAACATCATTTACAACATCCATATATACACACACACTCACGAGACAACACGTCTCACTCTGAGAAATACATATTAGATAGATGTATAGATATATATAACATTATTCATTACATTGTTAACAATTAAAATGTGTTGACTTTTTTTTTAATGTTTTCTATTGAGTTTAATCCTCTGGGATATTAAAATAAATGACATTAACTCAATAGCTGCATATAGTTTCTTCCATCAGTGAACTGTCTTTTATCATTAACCCTATAAATCAGATTCATAGTTTAACTTTTAGGATTTATGTCAAGGAGATTAAAAAAGTGTGTCGTTGAAACTGCTTTACACAACAAACAGATTGAATTGTTGTGAAAACATCTGCTGTGGGTCTGTGAGATGTGACACAACACGCATATATTTTCCATCTACAGCGGGTTAATCCACATCTTCTCAAGTTTAGCTTACTTTTGACTAGTTTGCATCTTACTATAACCCAGCAAACCATTTAGATTCTTACAGGAAAATATAAAACAGTAACATCATAAAATATTAAAGATTTCTTTTTGCATTGTAACATTACTTTCATGACAAATATGAATATTACTTTCATTTAAATCAGTGGTCGGTAAAATAAAATAAATATTACCATGATGATGTATATAAATACTTTTAAGAATTATGCAAATACTAGTCATGAGACTTTTGGACGACAATAATGTCACAATGCAAAAAACAGACTTGATTTTCCTTAAGCAAAACATCTGTTGATTTTTGCACGTGGTGAAAAAGAAGCCGGTTATGTTTCGATATCATGAGATTGATGTTAAATACATGAGTACATGACTCACATTATAAGAGATTTCATTCATCCATCAGATTTATTTATACTGACAGCACAGTGTTATGGCCTGAAGATAAGACAAAACTCTTCCTAAATGAACCTACCATACATAAAATCCTTCTCTCATTCGTTTCGTATTTCTCTAAGGTCCGAATTTCTTTGGCATCAGAATCTCACAGACACGACAAGAACAGTTTTCCTTTTAAAAATCATCATGTTATTTCAAACCCCTCTGCTGTTATTTTATCCAAAAACACATTTCTGAAATGAATGCTTATTTGCATCAAATAACAGCAGTCACTAAAGTCGAGACTCAAATCTCTCGAGGTCATACGATAGCTTTAGTTATTATTATTCACAAAATGACATTAAATGATTTGATTTTTAAAAAGAGATTTAATGAGTTGAATTGAGTTTTTATGACTGGTAAAACGAGTCACTCATTTATGAGTCTGTTATGTGCTTATAAGCTTACATCGATAAAAACTCTTATTGTGTTTCAAAGTAAATCTGGAGGGTTTGAAACAATATGAGAGTGAATGAACTGTTTCTTCTGATAGTGTTCATTAATACTGTCTCTGTTCTTCAACACTGAGCCACAATTCAACCCGCAGATGTGTGTGTGTGTGTGTGTGTGTGTGTGTGTGTGTGTGTGTGCATATATGTACATGTGCAGAGACAGACAGAGAAGATGAAGAATTTGTCTGCGCAGAAAACACATTTCACTTCTGCGTCAATAAAAGTTAGGTGGAATGAAGACGACATCCACCTCTGTATGCGTGTGTGTGTGTGTGTGTGTCCATCACTTCAGCCCTTCACACGCTCAACATCCAGAAGAAGAAGAAGATGGCGAGGAAGAGGAAGAGCGAGTCCTGCCAGTTGTTGCCATTGTTGGGATTTCCGTTGCCGTGGTGATCGCCTGCATAGTGAGGGTCTGCGCAGACAGTTAATACAACCTTATTAAATCAACATCAGACATACTGCACATCATGCTGTATTTTTAGAAATTTTAGCTAACAGGATGAATATCTGAGTGTCAACAATTGCCAAAATTAAAACATATATGCATTTAAAAGCAAAAAAAAAAACGACTTTTAATATTCATGCATTTGGCATCGCCGTCTCTTTCAAAGAGGTTGTCAAAGGCGTTCCTAATTCTGATCATTCTAGTAACAGAAGAGTCGTTCATCGTTTGCATAAAGTTTAAAGGGGGGGTGGTTAATGCCATTTCATGCATTTTGACTTATTAACACAGTTAAAGAGTTGTAATCCTCATGCTAAACAAGTCCCAACCAGGTCATGAGTCGCAGGCGGTAAGTAAAACTGCATCAAATGTAGGGTTGGGTACCGAAATGAACACAGATTTCGGTGCCTCATTTCAGTGCTCCTTCTTAAATGCATGAACGGTTGACTGAAGTATTTTGCTCTCTGTAGCGCAAAAAGCATAATCACACAAGCACAGCACAATCTCTAGTTAAATTATACTGCACTCATATGGTGTAAATCATTTCCTTACTTACAAAATTCACGTGAATGTGAAAGTCGGAAAGCTTTGATAATACATAGGATTCAAGTTTGATTTCTTCGCTTAACTTAGGTGAGTTTGTTCATATTTTACATTGTTGTAGTTTTATATTGATAAAAAACCGGAAACCAATCATTTGTTTTGAAAAATCTAAGGATCTTTAAATTTATTTATGTTATAGGGCGGGTAAAATGTTTTCCGTCTATTCGTTTTTGTTAAACGTTTTTTTTAATATAAGCGAGTCATTTTACTCATTTATTGTTGTTTTGTTTTAATAAAAAAATTATAATGAACAAATAAGCATTCGTAGTAATGAAAAATTATGTCAATGAAATCTTTCATTTATTTGTGTTTAACGCAGATACCATCCGTCAAATTCGTTTTATTAATAAACAAGCTGTTTAAGCAAGTTTGTCATTGGAGCTACTATTTTATTAGGGTTGAGTTTTTCATTAAGAGTAATAATGAACAAACATTTAAAAAATATATGTTTTTAATAAATGGAAAATTAAATAATCTAATGTTAAAGATTAAATGTAGCCAACTTTTAAGCGTCTTTGCCATATATATTTTCATTTAAAATATGCACTGTGTTTAAAATGTGAAAAAATCCTCATCTGCACATCCCTAAAAATACAAATCGAACAAAAATTTGTAAGAACATATGTCCAGGTTATTTTTATATTCGGACTTAAAAGAACAATTTGGAAAATGAGATCCTCAGAGGAGCACGTGAATGCCGCAAATTATTGATCTGACGGCAGAGCTTATTTTGCTAATATGGTAAAATTTCTTCAGAGAATTTGCTAAAACATATTACCTCAGTAATGTTTTTATTAGTACTTCGGCTGATAATGGCCTGAGATGGGCCGCGGCAGTCACGGGTGTCAAGTTCATCGGAGACAAACATTCATCACGTCAAAATGTGAATGGTTTCGCAAACCGATAAGAAAATATTTGGGGTGAATTCCAAATGCCGTTTTGCGCCATTAAAGGGAGGATGTCGCATGAACAGTCGATTCAAATAAATTTGAAAACACGCTGTATTTTATTGCTCCATTTGCCAAGTGCATTTAATTAGCCACACTATGAGACGCAATTGCGCAACTTTCTCTGGAGTTCAAGAGATCTGATCTTTGAAGGGAATAGGCCATAGAGAGGATCACTTTTCAGCCATTATCTTTTTGTGAGCGGCAGCTGCGTAGGCTTTAACCAATCATTGAACAGATTATTAACAACCAATCATAGAACATTTTTCTGAGCTCAAAGTGTAGTGTTGAGAAGATTTTATTTAATTCACAAATCAAAAATCTCAAAGAAGAAATCCAGAATGCAGGTCTTAAAAGATGATGGTGCTTTAGGCAAACATTAATAAACAAATTGTGACAAACAGAGAAGAATTTTCATTGTGTTTAATGCTGTACTTTCATCTACCATCTTTTTGTGACTCTTTTTTCAAAGTACCGCTTTAGGCACCGGAACCGTTTTAAAAGTACCGATTTGGCACCGGTATCGAAAAAAACCCCAAACAATACCCATCCCTAATCAAATGTCTGTGTTTTATTGGCAACTAGCGCATAAGTGCATATAATGTAAATTCAAATATATTGACTTAAAGGACAAGTTCGGTATTTTACACTTAAAGCCCTGTTTTCAGATTGTTTATGATGAAATAGAACGGTTTTGACAGAAATTTCGACATATGCGGCTGCCCCGAGAATTTTTGAGTGTTTGTGTTTCACCTCCCACCTTTACAAAGGGTTTAATGATGCACTGGAACAATCCTTTCTAAAATGCATTAAACTTTCGTTTTTCAAAGACGTGAAACTCACCGAGTGGTCAGGGGTGTTCACTGGTATGCTCACACAAAAATCGCTGCAAAAGACGCATTCCAACAGGTTTTATCGTAGTTTTTGCCAACTCCATTGACTTGTATTAGTTGTGCTGTGAGGTACGGTATTACTCCGCGCCGGGAACTTTGTTTCTATTTTTGCAATTGGCAATGGCGGATTAGCGCCACCACCTGGGCTGGAGTGTTTATTATTCAAGCTCTAAGCGGAAGAATGTACGGGTGTAAAGGGTGATTTATAGTCGTGCGTAGGTCCTACGGCGTAGGTTCCGCGTCGGTTTTCATTTATACTTGTGCGTCGCCGTCCGTGTCGACGTGCAAACACATGCGTAACCGCTGGTTGGCAGTAATCAAGCATCTTTTGCAGCGATTTTTGTGTGAGCATATCAGTGAACACCCCTGACCACTCGGTGAGTTTCACGTCTTTGTAAACGAAAGTTTAATGCATTTTAGGAAGGATTGTTCCAGTGCACCATTAAACCCATTGTAGAGGTGGGAGGTGAAACACAAACATCCGAAAATTCTCAGGGCAGCCGCATGTGTTGAAATTTCAGTCAAAACCGTTCTATTTCATCATAAACAATCTGAAAACAGGGCTTTACGTCTAAAATACCGAACTTGTCCTTTAAAATTGCATTTGCAGATTTGAACATAAATTACAATAACTTAAAATTCATATTGCACATAAATTTTTATATCGATTTTCTCGGCCAGCGATGCATTATTTGCCGATACATAAAAAAACGATGCAATTATGATTTGATTCAATTAATTTACAGATATAATTTTGTTACATTTTAACTTACAAATGCAACCAAAATATATAACATGAACATTTCATTAATCTTTTTGAAAATGGCACATTTTATCTCTGTCCCAACTGGAACATTTACAACCACAAACTAACAAAAAACACTTTTTTAAAATAAAGAAAAATGAATTATGCTTATAAATCAAGCTTATAATGGCATCAATCAAAGTATTTCAGTATTTTGTGCCAAAATGTGCAATAGTGACAATCACTGAGCTAGTTGTAGAAATTTTTTTATTAAATAACTGTAATCTGCATATTCAAATTAAAGTCCTTGTGACATCATTTTATAAAAATGTGCAAATGTGACAGAAGACATAAACATGTAAACAGACATTACAGGAAGATTAGGACTGACCTGCTCTGTGAAAATGGTCATTGGTATTAAAGACTGTGGTGAAGAAGCCGAATGGAAAAGCACCGATTCCAAAAGACATGTGAAACCCTGTGTCGCCAAAACCCTGAAACAACTACACACAAAGACAAAGAGAGAGAGAGATTATTACATGCAGTAGCTCAACATTCTTCATCAAAATGATGATGATGATGATGATGATTAAAGTCGCTCACCCCTCGACTCTCTGCTTCTGTTCTCTGACCCTGAGGCCGAGGAGGTGTTTTCAATCTGTAACACACACACAAACACACACACACACACACAAACACACACACACACACACACACACACACACACACACACACACACACATTCAAATACACAAGCAACTACAAATCATGAAGCCTGAAGCCACAACAAACACACACAATCATTTACCAGTTGTGTTCATTTATTAACCAGCACGTCGAGATGACATTCAGTACCTGGGGTCTTCTTGACTGGTGCTGCCGCGGCCGTACAGAGGAATCACTTTATCCCGACTGATTCCTGCTTTACATACGGGACACTGCTGTCGACTGGGTCTCGTCTCCAACCACTAATAAACAAATACATCACTGATCTCATTGACAATGCAAATAAAGACATGGGTGTAAATGCACATCACGTCTGCTGCACTAAAATATAGACACCTTAGTTAACTTCAAATTCAATGACCTTTCAAGGACTTTCCAGGTGCAATACCCTCAAATTCAAGGACTAAATGTGGGGACACATTTCAAGTGAGAGCAAGGGTACATCGTGTTACCTTTTAAGATACATTGTTACAGTTCCCTTTCGAGGGAACTCGGGCTGCGTCACTGTAGTGACACTTTGGGGACGCCTCCAGGGGTAAGTGTGTCTGAATGTGTATATTAAATTCAACCAATGGTGAGGCTTAACGACAAAGACAGGGTGATGTAGGAGTCAGGAAGTATATCGCTATCTGAAATATTGCCAAAGACGGCGTTACAGGGACGCAGGAAGTATGGCAAGGGAGACGCAGCGTCTCGTTCCCTTCTCAGGGAACAACAGTTACATACGTAACCCGAGACGTTTTCATGTGTCAAACACAACTTTGCAAAAAAGCATTTTGGTATGAATCAACATTCGCATACAGAAGATATAAGCATTTAAAGCAAACTGTTTAGCATGTGTGCTTAAAAAGTCTAGAATTTTTATGATATTATCCTACACTACACAGGGAATAATATGGATTTTTTTTTTTCAGAAAACTTCTTGCATAAAATAGATTCAAGCACTTTCAATGACCTGTATCTACGTATGTATCTATGTTTTCAAAAACTGAATATAAAATATAGAGACATGTTAGTGCTGGATACTCACCTGATGAAGACACGGCCAACTGCATGAGAGAGAGAGAGAGAGAGAGAGAGAGAGAGAGAGAGAGAGAGAGAGAGAGAGAGAGAGAGAGAGAGAGAGAGAGAGAAACCATCAAAGAGTGACATCATCATTATTTACTTCTGATAAACTTGTTTAGCCCAGCAGTTTTGATTCATGACAACAGTAAAGCAGCTCAAATGTGTGATCTGAACCAAACAGTTTTCCAATTTCCAAACCAATTTTGTCAAATTATTCCCATTAATATATTCCTGTTAGTTCCCATGGAAAGTTTCCAGCCTTGAAATTCCCAGTATTTTGCAACCCCACAACACAAACACGTCAGACTCGGTCGGTATCTCTGCTTTGATGATAAACTGAGTGAGGTTTGTATTGTGTATCTATTTTTAATCCTTCACTACACCAAAGCTTGGATGGCCTGAATCTTGCTGTAGAGTTTAATCTGTCATTAACCTGATCATTACTGACAATAAACACACATCACACTTCAGCTCGTTCTCTGTACCTCTCCATCAGAATCTCTGACAAAACATCTCACAAATCTCCAAACAGCTTTAATCGAATTATCAAAGGACTGCAGAGTTTCATATCATCTCATTACGTGCATCACATGTTTGATCCTCAGCAGAAAATGTTTGCTCATCAACACAATATAACATCTTGACATTTACAGACACTCAGCGATGTAACAATGTAACACACACATATTACACACTTTTACCATGGTAACAACATTTTCCTGCTCAGTTGAATGACTATGGGCTGGGGTCTCAGTGTATGCTGTTGAATTCAGACACAATAAATCCACGTGCAGGTTCAGAGTGCAGTTATGACATCAGCAATAACATTGCACTTTGATATAATAACAGATTTCCTTGTTTGTTTACACATTCTTATACTTTAATAGCAATGAACACTGTGCTAATGTACTTTTGACGTGAGCAAAGTGTTATATAAAGTTAACAGAGTTTTATTATATGAACAGCAGTAATTTTTATGTATAAATTAGCGTCAAACATCGTTAACACAGATCATCATCATCATCTTCATCATCATCCCTGTTCAACATGTCAATCTCTCTCTGTCTGTCTGTCTGTCTGTCATGTGTTTGTGTTTACAGCGTGACAGTACCACCTCCAACAATATTGCTATTGATATATTTTTAGGGCAAAATGTGGTTACCATGGTAAATATGCGTAAGGGCTCTGTACTTCAAACTGTCAATCAATCCCTGATCTACACTGGCATGTGTATTGATATGTGATCGGTTATTGATAGATACCAGAAGAGATGTCCACACATGCTGATAACCGCGTCACGGGCCGTGTCCAGGCAAATGTTACACTCGAATGTTGCGCGATCTTTGTCTCGCTCGCCCTCAGCGCCTCCACCGGGCTCCGCTCCACCGCCGCTGCCCGGGACCCCCGCTCCTCTGGCGGGCGCGCCGTCACTCGAGCTCCGCTGCTGCTCCGCGGCCTCCATCCTCTCGCGTTCCTCGTTCGGTGCTGCGTATATCGCTCTCGCGCGGACGTAACGTCACGCCGCCCGTGAACGCTCAGGGCTGCTACTTCCGGTGAAGTCAGTATGAGGGGGCGGGAACGGGTGTTTTGTTTATAGGTGTGTTCGACTACAAACGGCTTGTTCCCCAAAACGAAACGAGAAAGATGACGTCAGAGTACCGCGAGAGCGAGTCGAAATTAAACTTCATCGTACCGTTTCTTGAAGCGCTCTCGCGGCACTTTGACGTCATCGACGTGTCGTTTATGGTGAACAAGCCATATGTGTTTAATGTATGCTTTTGGCAGACGCTTTTATCTTTGATTAGCAAGTCATAAACTTGCAGGAACTTACAGTCTGTGAATCAAACCTATGACCTTCTGCATCTCTAACAATTAATCTACAAGTACACCTGTTTTTTTTTATTAATGTTAACCAGTTTAACTTTTAATAAAAAAAATCATTCTAAGTGACTGAAGTTAAAACTTGTATTCGACTTCATGCGATACCTGAAAAACATTTTTCACATTACAACTTTACAGTTTCTTTATGTTTGCTATGTGCTTTTATGTACATATTGTATTGTCTTAAACTGTAAGTATATGAAACCATCTTAAATTATTAAATTTAAAACTACCTAAACAGAAAGTAGCATAAACATACTTGTCTGAGTAGGTCAAAATATGGGACATGAACATCTGTCTCATGAGCAGATTAAATTAGGCATTGAGTCACTTTATGGTCGATCTTTTCACCTCCATAATCTCAATGTGAGTGAGACAGTAATCTGCTGAATTACTAAAATATAATTGCAGTGTAAATGCTACCCTCTGCTGGTTTAAACAACACATGCTTGCCTAAGTTTTCAGTCACGTGACCTACCAGGGGACTGGAGGGCAAGAAAGCCAATAGGCATGTTCGACTACAAGCGAATAACGTCAAAGTACCGCGAGAGCGATTCGAGAAACCGTACGGAAAGGTCTAATTTCGCCTCGCTCTCGCGGTACCGTGATGTCATCCGCCTGTCAGTTCTTGTAGCGCTGCATTAAGTCGCACAAGCTGGTCAAATTTCCGTCTGTTTCAAGACACGAACATTTAAATCACCTCTCAACAGAAGAAAAATTAACATTTGAACAAAAACTACAAGGCCCTTGCGATCTAAACACAACACCCGATTTCGTATTTTGTAGTCATTAAAACCTGCCAGCCTTCACCTTGCCGATGTTATCATCTATTTCGTGGAAAAACTCTAATTTCTTGCCCTTCTTGCCTTAAAGATGGCCAATGAAACCAATCAAACATCACACAAACACATTCATAACAGGATGAATTAATCTGAGTCATTAATTTTATGATTTATAAATGTTATTTAAACCAACATACACATTGACTATACATGTCCTGAATAAAAAACATTTATTTTAATAAGTTTTATCCTAAATACTGTTTGGAATACCTGAGAAATATAATACTATATAACAAATCCAACCCATACCGCAAAAAACATATATTTTTAAAATATATTTCAACATCTCCAAAAATATTTTTGCTGAAATATATTTTGGAATATGCTTACAAACATATATTTTTCACAGATATATATTTTTGTCTATTTTGAAATATATTTTAAAGCATTAAACATTTATTAAGCCCTCTATATTTTAAATCCAAGGAAATTTATTCACATCATATTGGAAGAAAAACATTGTTTATGATAGGAACTGGTAAACATAACAGTTTAAAAAATGTTAAAATTGAAGCTAGTTTCAACTTCAAAAATATACTTTATAAAATGAACTTGTATATATTTCAAATATATTTTGGCAAATAATACATTTTTGCCATATGGAATGTAAAATGAAAAAAGTATTTGCTTGGAATACGTTTTGAATATATGTTGATGAAGGTTAAAACTAAATATATTTCCAAATTTAAATAAATATTCAATTGAGCATTACTTTCTGCAAAAAGCATTTAGCATATATTTAAAATATATTTTTGGCCATAGAAATGTATGTATTTGCTGTTTGGGAAGTTTTTGGCCTGGTGTGTATAATGAGATACTATAAACACATCTCTGTGTAATACAGAATTATTCAGGTTAAATGACAACTTTGTTCACATTGGTTGGATAAACAGCATCACGAGTGTGAAAATGCAGCACATTTATAAATGTGACCCTGTCTGTGAAAACCCAACTAAAGTCATTTTTTGGTGATCATCCTACATAATGTAAAGAACATTCATTGAAAAAAATCTTGATGTTAATGTTGACTTGCGTAAGATCATGTCAAAGATTGAAATCAATCTGTAATCAAATGTTGACGCTCCTCATCTCATCTTTAGCTTGGTTTTTATAGACAGGGTCACAAATGTCTTTTGGGATAAAGTGCACCAAAGTTATTAGAGATCCACTGTTTTATCACAAACATACTTTTGCTACAAATTCATCTTGATTTTATATGTTTTCTCCCTCTTATCCTTTATCTTAAAATGTCCGGCTTAATAATCATTCATTAAGAGTCACTGGCACAGATGTAAAATTTTCAATCACATTAATTTCAGGTCGACTCAGAGGACAAAATGAATGTTATGTATCCATCATATCCCACAATCCATTGGGTATGACTGCTCTTCTCCTATTGGCTGCAGGAGTTGAAAAACACTCTTTGGTTTGAAACACTGTTTACATAAAGATCAGATTCATCAGTCTCCTCCTCACAGTTTAAATGGATCACATAGAGAGCTCTTAATACCAGATTTTTGTTAATTATGGTATAAGTTTCATAGCTAAATAAAAATAATTTCCATTGTAATATGAGTTTGAATGTATAGGTTGTTTCTGTAAAGCGTTTCCAGTTTGTCATCCAATGAAAACCCACATCATAATGAAACGGTATTGATTTAGATTCCAGAATCTTCTGAGGTCTTCTGCTCTGAGCTGATGGGGAGGACATCAATCATACTGCTGATGTCATTCAAACGCTCCACGACACACTGAGCTGTGAGACGTGACTCCGGATCATGATCCCAACATTCCTCTATAGTAGAACTCAATAACTGAACACCCTATAGAGAGAAAGAAAGACGGTCACTTCTGAATATTGCAAGCAGTCAAGGCTTCAAACTGATATCCGATTACACGAGTCGGGTTTAGTTTTTACCGTGTGGCTGTTCCAGGTGGATGGCATCTCTGGTCTCTGTCGATCTCTGATCACATGATCTTTCATGCTGTCTATACATGGATGATCCCTGAGGGTCCCAAACGGAGGTTTATATTCCCTTACATCTGCAGAAAAACACAAACAACCCATTATTCACATCATACACCTGAAACATTACACATAAATCTTCCATTTTTGATTAAATGAATAAATTTATAAGCAGAAGAACATTTCTGCATTATCCTAAAAACGTTTTCTCCCAATTTAAAGGGGTCATATGATGAAATTTTTTAAGATGCAAAATAAGTCTTTGGTGTCCCCAGAGTGTGAATGTGAGGATTTAGCTAAAAAAAAACATACAGATGATTTTTTAAAGCATGGTAAAACTTTGCAGGTGCGAGCAAAAATGTGCAGTTTTTGGGTGTGTCCTTTAAAATGCAAATGAGCTGATGAAATGCAAAAAAAAATGTTTTTTTTATTAATTTGTGCTGTCAATTTTTTTCTCTCTCTCTTTCTCTCTGCACTAAATGGCAGTACCGTGGTTGGATAGTGCAGATTAAGGAGCAGTATTAGTATAATAAGACTTGCTACCTACGTCACAAAACAGGCAAAATCTAAATGACCTAACTTTTCACATGCTTGCAGGGAATGGTTTACTAAAACTTTACTGCGTTGTTCCTTTTCATATTTTCTAGGTTGATAGAAGTACCAGGGACCCAATAATAGCACTTAAATATAAAAAATCAGATTTTCACGCTAGGACCCCTTTAAAACAGCTCGTGAGGGATTTAATTGACAGCTGTAAATGTAAAGGAGGCGGGGACACCAGAGATGCATTATGGAAATTGTTTCATGAGGCTGGTAAGTGACATGTCACAGGAGGAATGATAAATGAAAACCAAACAACAACTCAAACAGGAAGTGCAGGTGCACAGGAAGTAAGCTATGTGACATGACGAGTGTGAGTTCACACCACTTATTTTGATGTGAAATATGCATTTCCTCTTAATTTCAGAACAAAAACTTCCCTTAGCTTTTGTGGACGGAGAGAAGAAAAGTAAGACAAGAAGTGGGTATGTTTATCTGTGTGTATAACATCATATTAACACATTGCACACAAGCAAAGTAATCTGTTATACTACAACAGTAAATCATCTTTAAACAGAAAGATTTATCACCTGCGTGACGTCTGATAATGTGTATTTTTTAACCAAAACATGTTTCAAAACCCAAACCACCGTTTGATGGCATAACCTGTTTTTTATTCTGTATTATATGAATTCAGTATTTGTGTCTGTGATCAATATTTTGAAGGTCTTCCAGATAATTTATTTGATTTACATATATCACCTCCAATCACATTGCACCTGGACGTAATCTCCCACAGAACAAGAGCCATAGAGTAAACATCAGCCTGTTTGAAGGATTCAGTGTTCTCCAGGTCCATTCGGGACTCCAGCACTTCGGGAGCCATGTATCTTGCTGTGCCAACCTGACATAAGACATAAGTTTGAAGAAATCACATGTCAATTTTGTACATTTTGGCTGTTGAATACTACCGTATAGAGACGGTTTCATTAGACACACGTGTGGTCACGCGATTGCACGTCTGGTCAAAACTTTACTTTCAGTTTCTGTTTGTTTATTGGTCTGACTAGTTTCTAAACTGAACTCTTAAAACAAATACCTCATTGAAAATAACAAATATTTTGGTTTCCTAGGTAATCTACGTGTTGTTTATTTTCCTTGTTATATAATAAACTACTTTAAAAGGACTTTGTTGTTATTTATTCTTGGCGGAGTTTACTGGAAGTTACAAGTTGACCATGAAAGCCGCTTGTTTATGTTGTTACTGCTGAAACCGTCTATACTGTATAAACCCTCAGATAGGACTACATTATATTGAAGAAAATGCGATATGTGATAACTTGCTTGAAAATGCAGTATGAGATATGATAATGCTTCAAGATTGTCAAATGAAATAAAAGTATTTAAAAAAAAAACTTAAAATATATATAATCAACATATGTTTCATGTTATTTCTGGGAAAATGAAAACATCACTCTCTTTGTCTTGCCTGGATCAACCTAAAACTTTGTTTATATTAACTTCTTGAAGTATTGAAATCATTCGGTTAAGGCAAACCACTAGCTGCATTTACATTTAAGATTTGCGCAAAATTTAATTGTTATTTTCTAAAGAAGACAAAAAACTATTACAAAATGATGGCATTTCCATTAACTGATGTCATGCGACTAATGCTGCATACACACCAAACGCGAAGCATTGCAATTTCTTTCTCTAGATTACTCGCGAGATGTAACTTCGTGTCATGCCAATTTTTTGAGTTAAATATTTTCAACTTGCGCGAAGAACTGAATACTACCTGTTTTCACTGCAATCGCGCCACCCAATTCGCATCATTCGCATTGCCCAGATGGGATTTGTGTCTTTAAATGTAATCTACTCACACAAATTGTTAAATTCGCGTTTGGTGTGTACACCCCTTTAACCGGTATTTTGTAGTCTCGCGATAAGTCATTCCAAAAATTATGGGATGTGTGTGTTCGACTTCAAACGGTGCCGCGGCAAAAAAACAGCAAGAGTTTGTAGGTTTCCATTGCAGTTTTACAATATATTCCTTTTTCGTATTGCCTGAAAAGCCACCTTGCGTAAAACCTTTTTGTGATATATCAACTGGGCACATTTTCAATTTTCTATTGTAATTTGCGCAATTTGAAGGGTAATGGAAATGCAGCTATTGAAATATTGCGATATACCAGGGTTTTGTTTATTTTTATATATTTGTTTTGCCCTGTTGATGGTTATTGCGGTATACCTTGCGGCCCTACCCTCGGCCATCGCACACAATTATAATCAACAGATAATGACAACAGCATCGTGGTCTCACCTGTCCACTGTTTGCGAGTTCTTCAGGAGACATTGCGCTATCCAGTTGCAGACTAAGTCCAAAGTCACACAGACAGCAGGTGAGGTCCGTCTTGACCAGAACGTTGGAGCTCTTCAGGTCTCGATGCACGATTGGTACTTTTGCTCTCCCACACGTCGTTTGCTCGCTGTGTAGATGTGCCACGCCCCGCACCATCGACCCGGCCAATCGGCAAAGCTCCTCCCAGCTCACGATGTGACGGGACAGAAACTCCTGCAGGTTCCCGAGCTCGTGATAGGCCGTTATCAGCCAATACTGCCGTTCCACCTTTCGATCCTCTGCGGTCAAGAAGTGCAAAATATTCTCATGACGAAGCTCCACGTCGGAGAAAATCTCCCATTCTGTTTTCCATGATATGTATTCTTCATAGGGAAAGATCTTTACAGCGACCGTTTGGAAGGGTTCACCGACGCCTGTGACCCCCTGCTTGAGTTTGGCTCTGTAGACTTCAGAGAAACGACCCTTGCCGACAACACTGTCCAAATGGATGGGCAACAACTCCGTGTTGTGGTTCAGATTGTTGGCGTTGGTGGAGCTGCTGTCAGAACGGTTGTCCTCGTGGCCGATGATGGCGTACGTCTCGCTGTCCATTCCTTTCCTCTTGTGATCGATCACCTTGAGCTGCCGGCAAACGTGATACCAGTAGAAGAACGAGACGATAACAAGAACGGTGATCAAGAGAGGAACCAGAGTGACCAACAACACAGGCAGAACTTCTTTCTTCTCTTCATCTGGTGAAGAAGCTACAGGAAAAATATCTGTAAGCAAAACCATTTTCAGGAAAAATTATGATTCATCTTGCACATAATAGACAAGTTTGGAAATCCCCGTTGTAGAGAACTAAGCTCCATCTTTCTACATCAGACTGAGCTTTAGGATATCAAACCCACTGTCTGAGCAAACCGAAGATCTACATCAATTCAGAGTCTTGTGAACATGGGATATGTGAACATACAGATCTACACAACACATACCTTTACATTTATGCATTATGCACATGGTCATGAGAGTTTTGAGTCTCTATATTCTTACTGTAACATCAACTCATGATTCATTTGTGTCTTTACTGCTCCAAGCAATAAATCTTTCTTAATCATGCAGTTAATCTTAGAGTCTGTGATACCGTATGAATCACACTTCTGTCTGGACACGTTTGAAATCTTCTGTACTGTGAGAGTATTGTAAACACGGGTCACATGCAAATACACCACACACAACAAAACAACATATTAGCATAACATTATTGCCTTCGATACTGTATTCCGAGAATGCAACCTAGACAGGAAACCACAAGTCTGAGAGAGAGAGAGAGAGAGAGAGAGAGAGAGAGAGAGAGAGAGAGAGAGAGAGAGAGAAAGAAAGAGAGAGAGAGACAGCAGTAATTACAGTACATAAGACTAAAACAACGTCTACTGTAGACTCATCTGCATACAAGGGTTTTACCCAAAGAAAATACACACACACTGACACACATGCAGATGCACACACATACAGAAACACACACACACACACAAGCCTAACAATGCACATGCAAACGCACACACATGCACACAGACACAAACACCGGCACACATGCAGACAAACACGCACACAGACACACACAAAGACAAATGCACACACACAGGGGGTGGCGCACACTCAGATGCAGACAGACACAAATACACATACCAATGCACACACAGATACACAAACGAACAGACACATACACACACACACAGAGGCACACACATGCACACACAGACCCATGCAAAGACACGCAGATGCACACACACACACACACACACACTTACAAACACAGACACACGCACACAGACACACAAACACGCAGACGCACACACACACCGACACAGACACGCATACAGACACATGCACACACGCAGACACACACTGACACAGACAAACACATCCACACAGACATGCAGACGCACACACACACACACAGACAAACACACGCACACAGACACACAAACACGCAGATGCACACACACACCGACACAGACAAACACAGACACACGCACACAGACAACGACACATATGCATACAGACACATGCTCACAGACACGCAGACGCACACACACACACACACTGACACAGACAGACACACGCACACACACACAAACATGCAGACGCACGCACGCACGCACGCACACACACACACACATACACAGACACACAGACACATGCACACACAGACGGACACACACACTGACACAGACAAACACAGACACACACACGCACACAGACACACACACAAACAGGCAGACGCACACACACACTGACACAGACAGACACGCGCACACAGACACACACACAAACACGCAGACGCACACACACACCGACACAGATAAGCACAGACACACGCACAAACACACACTGACACAGACACGCACACACTGACACAGACACGCACACACACACACACACACACGCACGCACACACGCACACACACACACACAGGCACATATAAACACACATGTTGGCATATGTGGTTTACAGGGACTGTAAACTCCATAGACGCAATGCATTGTATAATGTACAAACTGTATATTAGCATTATTATAGCTATTCTTCTTCTTCCTCTATTTCTTTACACCATTCCAGCATCTACGGCTATATTCATGGCGAGAACCAGTTAATCCATACACAAGTTGTATTCAGACAAGTTGACCCATACACAGGTTAGGGGCAGGGACAATTTGGCATCTCCAAATTGTGGGAGGAAACCGGAGTACCCGGAGTGAACCCACGCTGACACAGGGAGAACATGCAAACTTCACACAAAAAAGGCCACCTGACCTCCCTACTGAAAAATCCAGCTAAGACCAGCATAAGCTGGTGAGCTGGTTTTAGCCGGTCTCCCAGCTTGGTTTTGCTGGTTTAGCAACCTGGTCTAGCTGTGTTTTGGTCACTTTTTAAGCTGGTCTAGCTAGACTTAGCTGGTAATGCTGGAAGACCAGCTGACCCACCAGCTTGACCAGCTTTGCCATGCTGGAAGGACCAGCTTCGACCAGCTACTGTCACCTTAAACCAGCTAAAATCAGCTACCATCTTATGCTGGATTTTTCAGTAGGGCTAGTTGGGCTCAAACCGGGGACCTTCTTCCTGTGAGGCAACAGTGATACCCACTGAGCCACGGTGCCACCACATTAAAGCTATTCACATACACACATGGTTAGTTGTGACTCACTGTCAGTAAAGATGAGTTTATCATTGCACTCTTCAGAGTTACAGGAGCAGATGTAGAAGTTCTCCAAACTCTTCACTTGTTTCATCAGACATCTGTCGCTGTCATAATCCACACTCTGCAGATATTGTCCATGGAACGGCAGTGCTGGATCATGACACACAGTCTCCACAACAGTATTCCCATCATTTCTCCTCCTGAAACACAACATAAACACTCTTGAGAGGAGATCTGATCGGATGACTGACTAACATCACATCACAGCCATAAGTGTCTGCCAGACGCATAAACTTTTCATTTTTTTAAATATATTGTAACACGACTATATCGTCACATATACAGAAAACGACTTTGAGTGTTAAACATCAACCTTATTTATTTTTCTTATTTCTAATGTTTTTTAAAGGATAAGTCCATTTTTTTTTAAATCCAGATAATTTACTCACCACCATGTCATGTTTTTTTTTTTTTTTTTAGGAAAACATTCCAGGATTTTTCTCATTTTAATGGACTTTAATGGACCCCAACACTTAACAGTTTTAATGCAGTTTAAAATTGCATTTTCAAAGGACTCTAAACGATCTCAAACGAGGCATAAGGGTCTTATCTAGCCAAACGAGTGTCATTTTTAGCAAGAAAAAAAATGCACTTTTAACCCAAAACTAGAAATTTTTCTTATTTCTAATGTTTTTTAAAGGATAAGTCCATTTTTTTTAAAAATCCAGATAATTTACTCACCACCATGTCATGTTTTTTTTTTTTTTTTTGAGGAAAACATTCCAGGATTTTTCTCATTTTAATGGACTTTAATGGACCCCAACACTTAACAGTTTTAATGCAGTTTCAAATTGCAGTTTCAAAGGACTCTAAACGATCTCAAACGAGGCATAAGGGTCTTATCTAGCCGAACGAGTGTCATTTTTAGCAAGAAAAAAAAATGCACTTTTAACCTAAAACTTGTCTATCTCCGTTCGTTTGATGAGCCAGCGCAACCTCACGTAATTGCATAATGACGTCAAATGGTCACGTGTTACATATATAAAACGCACATTTGTGGACCATTTTAAACAATAAACTGACACAAAGACATTCATTAATGTCATTCCACATACCACAACGTCAGAACGGTCCTCTTTCTCAATACTTGTAAACACTGGGGTGTCATCCGTGACCTCTTGACGTGATGACGTATTATGTGAGGTCGCGCTGGCGCGTCACATGACCGGAGATAGACGAGAAGTAGTGGTTTAAAAGTGCATTTTTTTTTTTTTTGTCAAAAATAACAATGGTTTCGCTGATAAGACCCTTATGCCTCGTTTGGGATCGTTTAGAGTCCTTTTAAACAGCATTAAAACTGTTAAGTGTTGGGGTCCATTAAAGTTCATTAAAATGACAAAAATACAGGAATGTTTTCCTCAAAAAACATAATTTCTTCTCGACTGAACAAAGAAATACATCAACATTTTGGATGACATGGTGGTGAGTAAATTATCGGGATTTTATTAAGAAAATGGACTAATCCTTTAACTCAGAGTTGTATTTGTGATGAATTGGAAAGATTTCCTGCGGGATTTTCTAGAAGACAGACCGGAATTCCTGTGGAGTAATTAAGACTTTTCCTGATTATCTATACATTATCAGTTTTGGTGGTTCACACAGAGATTACATGTTTAACATGGCACACGTTTAGCTCCGTTATATTTTGTTTTTATTCCACTTGCTCGATTTAACTTGACATCAAAGCTTTTGGCTGAAGGTGAGACCACTCCGTCTCTAATGGATCTCACGTGTGTCTCCAAAATACCCAGTGATCAAATCTATCTAATAATCGTACTATATGTCAACAATTTTCTCATTTGTGTTTTGGTCCTGCACATGTTCAGATATTCTCATGATCAGTGTTTTAGATGACAGAGTTGTTAAAAGTAAAGTAAAACTATGAACGTACCATGCACTGACGCACACTTCATCGGGACTGGTGCAGATGGCCGTGATATCGCATGAGGATTCACAGATTCCTGTGCCGTTGCAGGTTGTAGACCGAATGTCACAAAACTTACAAAGCTCTGGGAATATGTTAGGCCTTTTGATTTTTTCTAAAAATGCTGCCGATGAAAGATAGAGAGATATTATTGATTTATAGCAACCATAAATATCTGGTCTTCTTCATTTGTTCACTGTGTTACATGAATTTCCTCACAATGAAACTTGAATATGATCTCTTACACATACTCACATTTAGTTTGATCTGGGATTGACGGTTTACTGAGGAGCACACGTTCATTGCATTCGTCTTCTGTACAGGCACACAGACGGACGTCACGACCTCTTACATATTTGGATGTCAACAAACAGTCAGAGGTGCTGACGTCCTCCAGCATCACACCGTACAGCGGCTGTGTCGGGTCATGACACATGGTTTCTAAAGTGACAACTCCATCTTCTCTCCACCTGAAAGAGTCATATACAATATAATACAGCAAATGTACGAACGGTGTTCAACTGTACACTAAAGGATGTGATTCTTAAAATATATCTGAACATTAAGCCTGTGTGCTGCATGATGCATGTTGACGCGTGTAGTCATACCAGACAGCAGCGCAGACGTCCTGTGGATTTGGGCAGGTCTGTGACACGTCACAGTTTGATGAACAGTGCTGGGACATGCAGTTGCCTGGCCGAGGATCACATGATTTACACACACTTGGCGGATTGGCTGAATGAAGCACAAGCGATGCACCTGTGACACAGACGGATCAGAAATCATGATTTTAAAACCTCTCTTTTGATAACTTCACATCTTGTTCATTCATACACGTACCTTCACTCTCTCATTAACAACATGAATGCACATACTGTATTTATTTAAAAATCCTCTTTATAGTTACTGTACATCTGAACTAACACACACAAGTTAAACACTGAGCAATAATGTTAATGCACATTATAAAACGGGCAGTTCTGGTTCTTCATTCTGATCGGTTGAAATGCGTTCTAACTGAAGCCATGATAAAATACCCCGGTAAACCCATGGTTCAGACCGCATTACAGGAGTATCACTGCGCCACTGTTGCTGCCTACTGATTTATGAAAATAAACAACAGTGTCTTTAATCATATCTTTAATTTGTCTACAATTGCTCAATTATGGCGATATCCAGATAAATTTCAATAAATGTTGTTGAGTCATCTCATCAATAAAGATAAACCTTTTTATCTCCCTGTGGAGTTTCTAAATCAAATTCATATTTCCGCTATCCAAGGGTGGTGATCTTACCCAACTTAAACACTGACGCATTCACTCAACACTGAAAACACAGCGTGTAAGTTTTGATGGCTCTATATCTGATCTCTTACAAAAGTTCTTCAAATAAATGGAATTATCTCCGCTTTTAGCTGAAAATTTCAGAAGTGATAAGAGACAAATGAAGGTAGGATGATACGTTTTTTGTTTTGTTTTTGTTTTTAAGCGGATGGTCTGTTCTTTCATTTGATATTTTATGTTTATTTAAAGAAGATCATTTTTCTGCAAGGTATTAAACTAAAACTGGGTGGCAACTGGGTGGCATATTTGATCATCATTTCAACAGTTGCACGATATAAATGTTAATGTATAAATTAGATGAATTTATAAAAAATAAACACCACAGTCTTTAATCATATTTTCATTGTGTCTTTGCTGCGTCTGTGTTGGTTGGGAACTGCGCTCTGTTTCAGTCACACTTGATTCTGAGGAACTACTTTGTTTGGCGGAAGAGTAATATTTATACTAATATAATTACAACTTATTTGTGTTTTATTTTATAAAATCCCGCTAATGTTATGCATATGAAGTCACCGTTTTATAAACGCAATAACCCCCGCGAAGCAGTGGGGTTGCAGTGCATTTTATAACAGCTAAGGGGGCCTAACAACACCCCTTAGCTGTTATTAAATGCACTGGGCCGGGTTTCCCAAAAGCATCATAAGGCTAAGTTGATCGTAAAAACGATCGTACGAATCATCTTAAAATTACGGGCCGTTTCCCAAAAGCTTCGTAACTTAAGTAGCACTTGAAAATCATCGTAGATCTATGAGTGGTCTGGAGTAATCGTTCATTCATAAGTGCATCGTAAGACAACAGAGTTACAAGGTCACCTGCAGGACAACCAGCAAATTGCACTCCTGCAATGACGATAATGTAATGTTTTAAATGTAGGCTATGTTGTTATTTATTTATTGGGTTCTTCTTTGTTTATTTGTTTAAATTACTTTAATATAATATATTTAAAATTAAAATGAGAAATCAAAATTAAATTACAATTAAATTATAATTTTGGTAATAGTTGGTACTATTAAATTGATAAATGGTTCCTACCAATTGCTTCTATAATTAATCTACAGTAAAAAAAATAATTGTTTTGAAGTGAAATGGCATCTGATTAAGGAAACCAAATAAATATGTACGTTACAATGCAATAATCCCTAATAATAAATAAACATAGATAATAAAAAAACTAATAATAATAATAATCTAAACTATTACATAAAATGCAGAAGGAATTTCGCAGTGGGACGAGTCCTAACTAAATACGGAAAATAATATTTCATTATGCACAAATTATTCAAACATTAAAATAATTTAAAAAAAATAATTGTTTAATGACTAATGATTTTATAATATTTAGTCATTAAACAATAATGAAAAATATTATAAAAAAACATTAGTGCACATCAGCTGAAGATCATTAGCCTAAACAAGCTTCTGCTACAAATTCGAGTCATTCTATTGGTGACATTTCAGCACTTGACAAACGGATAGCGACTCGTAAGTAGCACTTAAAACCCAGCTGCGAGCGATCGTTTAATTTGCATCTTTGGGAAACACACGTAAATGAACAACGAATGTTCGTTAAGTAGCTCGTAGAAAGCGCTCTTAAGAGCTAAGTTCAATCGTTATTGGGAAACCCGGTGCTTCTTGGGGCTTATTGCTTTATTATCTAATGAAGACCACCACATGTTTTTAAAGTGAGGAAAACCTTCGACTTTGTAAATGAATCTGTCGAACCATAAAGAAACGTGCTTCAGGATGGCTTGGCTGTAAATATAGATTTTGTTTTAGTACAAAACCATCCCATGCCCACAAACACATTTGACAATGTTTTAAAGATGCCAAAGAATGCATTGTAATAATTTGTTAAATTATTCTCTGATATCTACATAGAAGGTTTGTGGCTTTATTAAGTGCAAAAAATTCAGTTTTACATATCCATTTATTGCCTTTAAAATGAAATTATCTATTATTACCTTATTTGAAAGGGTCATGAATAATAATATTGAGCTCTGCTCTGATTGGCTGTTTCTCCTTCAGTAGCTTTGTGTGTGTGTAAACAGATCTTATGTTTGAGTCATAAGACTCAAAATCAGATTTTGAAGAATAATCAATTGTTTGGAGATTGTTAATGGAGTGGTAAGTTTGTGTTTTTTTCAGTATGGACCTGCAAAACGTAACTGTTAACGACAATAGTAGAACTTCAGCCTAAACGCTAGCATATAACATTAACTAGCATATAGCATTAACTAGCATATAGCATTAACTAGCATTAACTAGCATATAGCGTTAACTCAGCAGTTATAACTTTGTTTTTAGCATTTTAACAACATTGTAATTAATTTAATGTTGGGGCGTACATCTGGACTGTAATGTCACAGTTGTTATTTTGAGATTGGTTTGTTTTCCAGTTGTCTTTTGCATGCACGAGGTTTACATAAAAATGAGGAAACAATCGTGGTTGAGGTTTATGATGTCTTTACCATGAACACAACACTTATTATTCAACTATGTCTACAGTTTTATATTGTACGTCACCTTTAAAGAAAATTAAGTACAGGTTCAAGAGAAAATCTCTGAACAGACAGGGTCTAATGCAGAATGACGTCACTGTCTAAACATTGTGCTGGAAGTCATTTCAACAAGAAAGAGCCTGCCAGGAAAATAAACATAAACATCTGCTGTAATATGAAGGTTAGTGGACACAGAACTTAGTTTTACATACATCTATAAAATCCAATCACGTGATAATATTACACAGTAAATAAAAACTCAATCAGAGCCCTGCTGAAAAAAATAATAAAACCATTACAGACAATTCTAATGGTTTCCATTAAAATACCAATAGGAACCATTAGCTTTTACCATTAAAACCACTACTCTGTAGTGTGTTTTCGGCCATATTCCATTAGAACCAATACATAGAACCAATATAAACCATTAGAGACCAACAAAAAACAATACACTGTAGTGTGTTTTGGGCCATATTTCATTACAACCAATAAAATTGCCAATAAAACCAATAGAATTTCTGTGATGGTGTCTATTGGGAGTACATCAACATCTGTTAGGACATAGCACAAGAGTCATAAAGCTACTGTCAAATCATTTCATTTTGTCTTAATACAAATTTACCAAGTTAAATCAAATCTTCATGAATATGAGATAATGACAATTAAAAGTTTTATGAGGTCAAGATGTTACCAAACTAATAAATACGCCAGTAATGAGAAAAACGGGAAGATTTGTGTTTGTTTAAAACTTGAAGTTTTTCAAATGTATCGCAGACGAGCATGAATGCGGAAATGTCAACATGTGTCAGACATTAAACGGAAAACACTGATCTGAATACAGTATTAATAACCCATCCGCTATAGAAAATAAGCGAACTGTTCCCGTTATAATCCACGACCTTCCCGCGTCGACGCGCCGCTCATTACGCGCCGCGTCGCCCTGATGTTTAAACTCAAGCGGAACTCACCGGACATCAGAAAACATCCGAGCAGAAGTAATCCAAAGCCACAGAATCTCTCCATCACTCACACATCTATTCACAGTCTCATCAGTCTGAACGAGATTCAATCCGGATCGAGGCTTTTATATCGGCGTGATTCGGGTCCTCCTTCACACGAGAGACAGACGACATGAGTCACAGTGAGACAGGAAATCTTCAGACAGGAGGAAGCGAGACTTTTCCTGTTGCTGTCTGTCTGTGTGTCAAAACAACGCAGTTTACTATGTAGAGTAGAGAACATCTGAACTTTAACAACTGCAATAAACCACAACATCCCAACTTAATAAACATCTCAAAAGTTAGTGAGCACTACATGGGCAGCATTATTGGGATCTATTTGAACAGCACATCATTTTCCAGACTGCATTTTTGGGCATGCATGTCAAAAGTTTTTCTAATCTGTTTGGTAAATGTGGTAACACATTTGGGGATATATTTGCCTGTATGGACAACAGTTTAGGTTATTATCTGTGTGCGTGCGTGTGCGTGCGCGTGTTCTCAAAAGCACGCAAGCCTACACATAAAGCATGTTGTGCCATGAGTCAAAACATTGTGAGTTGCCCATCTAGATATCATGTTAGAGCCTAAATAAGTCAAAATACTCATTCAAGACAACAATAATGACATTTAGTCAAAGGTGTTGTTATGAAGTTAAAGATCAGAGCTGAAAGGTGGGTGGATTTAACTTTCTGAACTTTCACTAGCCGAAGATTGATTATAACACGTCTGGTTACACCAAAACTAGGGCTGTCAAAAGATTAATCACGATTAATTACATACAAAATAAAATTTGTGTTTGCATTTGTGTGTATTGTGTGAAATTATTATGTATATATAAATACACACATATATACATTTATAATTTAGTTCAAAATCTAAATATATAAACTATATTTATATATACATGTAATGTTTCTTAAATAGGCTACATGCATGTGTGTTTGTATTTATATATACAAAATAATTATACATGCACACACACATATATTATACAAAAACAAACTTTTATTTTGTAAACGATTAATCGTGGTTAATTTTTTGACAGCCCTAACCAAAACATGTAATTTATAAGAAATCAATTGCATTGTTTCAAAGTTTTAAAGTAATATCACTTGTATATTTAATAATGGTTTTATTAACACAGAATTAATGGACATATTTATTACCAAATCACACAATATGTCTTCCAGTAAATATTTCCCAATATCAAAGAAAAACTGATGTGCTGACAAAATATCTGCAGCTGTTCTTGGGTAATTTTAATCTATATTTGTAATTCAAAGAAATCATGTACAATAATCCAGTAATGTTTGTATAACAGATGATTTCTCGGGAGATGTGTTAGTTTGTGTTTTTTTATACAGACGGGAGACTTTAGTGATCTCGACTGGCGCTGTTAGTCTAGACTGTGTCTTTTTTTACCAACTCCAACTGGAAATGATTCAGGAGATTTGCAGGATTTCCACATAACTTCTAGCAGTGAGATTAATCTTAGAAATTCATAACAATGTAGTCTATAGAACTGACTGCTTTACTTAATGAACTGTAAACAATGTCATATAGAAAAAAACTATGACTGTTTATGCATTAAGAAATACACTAGTTAATGCATTAGCTATATCATGAACTAATATATCATTTATTAATCTTTAAAAGTTCATGTTATTTTCAGCATTTACTAGTAGCCTACATTTCTGAAATCCAAAGTTGTACCTGTTAACATTTGTAACAATACTTCTACACCATTTATTAATCTTAGGTCATTTCAACATTTACTAATTCAATATATATTTTTAAATGTATATATTTTTATTTTATAATTTAATAAAATAATATAGAATTTATATTTCTCTTTGAAATCAAAAGTTGTATGCACAATGAAATCACAGGAGCAAACATTAACTTAAACTAGCAAAGGTGAATACAGGTTGTAAAACTATATTGCTCATTGTTAGTTCATGTTAGCGAATGCACTTACTAATGTTAACAAATACAACCTGTACAAATAATAAGCTGTAGTTATGCAGCAGTAATTTACCGTAGATTTAAATGTAGGTCATTTACAGGCAACAGTTTGTTCAAAGTTAAATGAAGATTAAACATTAACAAGTCTTTTACAGAATAAAATAACTATAAAATAACAGCCTCATGCAAAGCATTCTGGAATCCAGAAATCCTCATCCTTATTTTTCATTTTTTCCTTCAGATTTTGGTTCCCAGAATGCTTTGCATGAGGCTGTTATTTTAGTTACATAAAGTTAGTAACATAAATTTTAATCTACAGTAAAGTACTGGAAAAGAGCTGGCAGTAATACGGTCATTTCTACAGTGTACCTATTAAATAAATAATAAAAAAATAATAAAAAATCTACTGGTCTGTCTCATGTTTCATAAGATGGATGCTGGTTTTCCCATAAGACACAGTGAGTAAGAACGATAAAAATACAGCAGCGTCTCGTCTACAGATAAAACACAGACCGTCTCTACTGACTTAAGTTCCTTAAAACTTAACCAAGTTTTTAATGCAGCAATTTATGCGTTTATCTCTTTTGTATGCAGAACTTTTGTTAGAAGACGTAATGTACACTATATAGCTTAACTTAGTTTCTTTCATCAGTAATAAACAACATGGGGAGAGGGTTTCCAGATAGAGATTAGTTTAAACCAGGATATAGTTTTAACAAACATGCTTTACTAAAACATTACTCATGTGCATTTTCAAGCCAAACAAGGGCACTGATGTATTTTAAGATATGTCAAGTTATTTTCAGTTTGGACAGCTCTTACATATATTTTAGTCAAGGACTAATCCCTGTTGGAGAAACTGCCCCAAAGTATTTGAAAAAGTGCAGTAAATATACAATATCACTGCACACTTTATTCTGAATTTTCTTTGAATTTAAAGGTCACATTCTTTCTAATCCCATTTTTTAGTCAGTGTGTAATGTTTCTATAATAGCATAAATAATACCTTTAAAATGATAAAGCTCATATAAAGGCGATATATTTTCTTTAATAGAATTCGCCTGTTAAAGCCTACAGCGAACGGCCGGTTTGGACTACAGCCCTCTACTTCCTGCTTAAATGACGTCACTAGAACAGTTTTTTGACTAAACTCCGCCCACAGGAATACGTCAGTCACCAGCTAAGCTGCTATCGAATCACAACACACTAAACAAATTACACAATCAGAACTCATTACGTATTTCTGAAGGAGGGACTTCATAAAACAAGGAAGACATCAGCCCGCTTTTAGGACAGAGCTATACAGATAACTAAATTATGTGAAAAATACCGCGTTTTTAACACGTGAAACATGAATACATGTTATATTGCACACTATAAACACAATCAAAGCTTCAAAAACACAGAAAGAACGGGAGCTTTAAAAACACAATTAAATGAATCATTATTATAGACAAAAATATGATTTTGGCACTCTAACCACACTACAGATGAAATATAATGTTTGTGCATTTCAACCAGACAGTCTGCAACCATCACGCACGCACGCACACCCAAACACATCTGTTTCGTAAACTAGCATATCGTCCAACTCATGTTAGACTAGCAGAAGACACATTAACCTTAATGCATTATGGGTTCAATCCAAGAGAAAAACACCTATTCTGTATACATGCGTGCGTGTGTGTGTGTGTGTGTGTGTGTGTGTGTGTGTGTGTGTGTGTGTGTGTGTGTGTGTGTGTGTGTGTGTGTGTGCGCGTGTGTGTGTGTGTGTGTGTGTGTGTGTGTGTGTGTGTGTGTGTGTGCGGCCGGGTAATTATCACGTTGGGGGGACCAATTGTCCCCACAAAGATAGGAATACCAGTATTTTTGTGACCTTGTGGGGACATTTTGATGTCCCCATGAGGAAACAAGCTAATAAATCAAACAGAATGATGTTTCTTGAAAATCTAAGGTATCAGACAGTTTCCTGTGATGGTTGGGGTTAGGGAATGGGGCAGGTAAGGGGAATAGAATATACAGTTTGTACAGAATAAAATGCATTACGTCTATGGAATGTCCCCAAAAAACATGGAAACCAGAACGTGCATGTGTGTGTGTGTGTGTGTGTGTGTGTGAGAGAGAGAGAGAGAGAGAGAGAGAGAGGGAGAGAGAGAGAGAGAGAGAAACACCCCCACACCCCCATACACATGCAATTCCAGTTAAGTTGATCTCAGAATAAAAACAGATGTTTTACAGAAAACTGACAAATGTTTTAACACTTCCCATAAATAAGAGTCGATACTGGCGAGACTCTGAATGTTTGCAACACATTTTGAGATGTCTCAGTTATTCAAACACTATGGTGTAGTTTCCTGAACAAGGCTTAGTCCAGACTAAAATGCATGTTTGTGCTGCCTTCATTTAAAAACATCTTGCATATTTTAACATCTATCAGTGCCATTATTGTGTCTCAAGATGCACACCAGTAGTGTTTTTGTAAGGTTTTTTCAAATCTATTCAAACTTTCTAATATAACTAAGGCCTAGTCCTGGAGTAATCTAAACCATGTCCAGGAAACCGTCCCTATATGTTTTACCAGACTAATACATTTTTATGAACATAATTATGAACTTACATTTGTCTGCTGATAACTCTGCTTAAAAATATTTAATGTACAATATTTATCTGAATTGAGAAAGTCAGATGACTGAACCCAACCCTGAGAATAATTGAAAAAAGGTACAGTAATAAACTTGAATAAGCATCATCATATTCTGAAGAGATTGCTGGAAAAGTCTAATTTTATTGATACAGTAGTTATATAATATTAAATATACATTTTTATATTGACTTAATTAGACTTTTCTAGGGTGTAATTTTTTTTCAACGTCGAAGAATGAAACATTTTGCAATAAATATCAAATTTAAGTGATTTTGTACATAAAACAAAAAGCATATTTTTCTTGAATTTTTCTTAAGATTTTTTTCATTGTTTTATGCCCAAAACCACTTAAATTTGATATTTTTGGTCTAAAAACTAGATTTATTTTTTTAGATCATTTTGCTCATCAAGAAGAAGCATCTTAATTTAAGAATTTTTAGATATTTTTACTGAAAACGATACAAAAAATACTAAGAATTTTTTTCTTGAAAATATTTTTTTGCAGTGTACCATCTGACTTTAAGTGTCATAATAAAATAACCAAATAATTTTGATATTTTTCCCATTTAAAACTTGACTTTTCTGTAGTTACATTGTGTGCTAAGACTGATGGAAAATAAAAAGTTGTGATTTTCTAGGCCGATATGGCTAGGATCTATACTCTTATTCTGGCGTAATAATCAAGGACTTTACTGCTGTAACATGGCTGCAGCAGGCGTAGTGATATTACGCAGCAGCTGAAAATGGTCCCCTTAGTAACAAATTTGATGCATTACTTCAATCATTCATTTTTCTTGCTAAAACGAAATGTGAGAATCTAACTATCAGCAGACATGTTTACCTAATGCCTACCAAAATAAATAGTGGCCTATAGGCTGCTTGTCTGCAAGCTATGATTTAGACTAAACGTGGCAAACTCAGCCTGGATTCATGAAGATTTTAACAGAGGTGGAAAGAGTAGACAAAAACTCTACTTAAGTAAAAGTAAAACTAAAGAAATAATTACTCAAGTAGAAGTAAATTTCAAAATTGACTTGAGTAAAAGTAAAAAAGTATGCAATGAAAATAATTCTCAAGTAGCGAGTTACAAGTTACTCATGAAAAAATAAATATAGATATACATACATGCGCACACACACAGTATGCCCTCCAGAACAGTAAAGAGAAGATTTTTCTGTTTGCTGTGGAGACCAGAAATTGGTAAGATGAATATTAGTATGTCAGAAGTACAAAATAATTTGTAACATTTATATAGCGCTTTTCTGCAGACCTCAAAGCGCTTTACATATGAATGGGGGAATCTCCTCAACCACCACCGAGCGGCAGCCATATTGCGCCAGAACGCCCACCACACACCAGCTTATTAGTGGAGAGACAATTAGGAGATATGGTGATGATTAGTAGGCCAATGGGCAAGTTTGGCCAGGATGCCGGGGCACCCTTACTCTTTTTGCGAATGACATCCTGGGATTTTTAACGACCACAGGGAGTCAGGACCTCGATTTAACGTCTCATCCGAAAGACGCAAAAATGTCACATTTTATTAACCTTTGTTTATGTTTAGACACATTACCAACAAAGAACAACAGCAATCAATGTTGACTCATGTGTGTTTTACCCAAATGCAAGAGTCTGAATCAAACTGATCGTACACATTTATGCTTTTCATTTGTAAACAATGAATGCATCAGGACACAGCTCATCACTTCAACACTTCTGAGTCTCAATATGCCCACTTTATATAGGAGTATTAAAATACAAAAGTGTTGTTCATTTGAGGAGGAATATTGTCAATGTTCCAACAGGTAAAAAGTTTATGTGACAGATTCTGTACTGTATCATATTCATCTTTTAAATTTTAGACATTTTTTGACTCCAGAGGAATTTTGCCTGTATTTTGCCTGGTGGTACCCAAAAAAACACCAGCAGTGTAGATTTAACACTGGTGATTTTGCACTTTCTATTTACTCTAAAATGTGCTTTTTAATCTTTGCTTTATTAAAACCTATAGTATGTCAATCTCAATAGATTGTAAAGTTACAAACCATCTTAAAGATTTATGGTCAGTGCTGCCCTCTACTGGTGATAATCTGGTTTACACTCCGGTTACAAACCAGTTTAGCCAACTACTGTCAATAAGTTTCATTACTGACAAAGTTCAACGATTTGGTGTTTCCCAAAACCATAGTTCAAATGAATATTCGCAAGCTGCATCTCAAACTTGTCTGGTGAACGACAGCGACTTCACCTGAGTCATAAGCATATTACAACAATTTTACAATGGAGAGAGAAAGAGAGAGAGAGGTCATACATGTGTAATTTCAGATGCTATGAATAATCAAACTCGGTACAGTAAGGGCTCTGTTTGTGCATACAGTGAGGATAATAAGTATTTGAACACCCTGCTATTTTGCAAGTTCTCCCACTTAAAAATCACGGAGGGGTCTGAAATTGTCATCGTAGGTGAATGTCCACTGTGAGAGACTTAATCTAAAAAAATCCAGAAATCACAATGTATGATTCTTTAACTATTTATTTGTATGATACAGCTGAAAATAAGTATTTGAACACCTGAGAAAGTCAATGTTAATATTTGGTACAGTAGCCTTTGTTTGCAATAACAGAGGTCAAACGTTTCCTGTTGTTTTTCTAGATCAGTCAGGTTTCTGGCCTGTCGCTGAGAAACACTCCAAAGATTCTCTATTGGGTTTAGGTCTGGAGACCTTGATATGCTTCTTACAGAGCCACTCCTTTGTTATCCTGGCTGTGTGATTCGGGTCATTGTCATGTTGGAAGACCCAGCCTCGACCCATCTTCAATGCTCTAACTGAGGGAAGGAGGTTGTTCCCCAAAATCTCGCAATACATGGCCCGGTCATCCTCTCCTTTATACAGTGCAGTCGCCCTGTCCCATGTGCACAAAAACACACCCAAAGCATGACGCTACCACCCCCATGCGTGGTGTTCTTGGGATGGTACTCCTCATTCTTCTTCCTCCGAACACGTTTAGTGAAATTATGACCAAAAAGTTCTATTTTGGTCTCATCTGACCACATGACTTTCATTGGCAAACTTAAGACGGGCCTGAACATGTGCTGGTTTAAGCAGGGGAACCTTACGTGCCATGCATGATTTCAAACCATGACGTCTTAGTGTATTACCAACAGTAACCTTGGAAACGGTGGTCCCAGCTCTTTTCAGGTCATTCCGTGTAGTTCTGGGCTGGATTCTCACCTTTCTTAAGATCATTGAGACCCCATGAGGTGAGATCTTGCATGGAGCCCCAGTCGGAGGGAGATTGACGGTCATGTTTTGCATCTTCTATTTTTGAATGATTGCTCCAACAGTGGACCTTTTTTCACCCGTAGCCCTTTCCAGCCTTGTGGAGGTGTACAATTTAGTCTCTAGTGTCTTTGGACAGCTCTTTGGTCTTGGTCATGTTAGTAGTTGTATTCTTACTGATAGTATGGGGTGGACAGGTGTCTTTATGCAGCTAATGACCTCAAACAGGTGCATCTAATTTAGAATAATAAATGGAGTGGCGGTGGACATTTTAAAGGCAGACTAACAGGTCTTTGAGGGTCAGAATTCTAGTGTTCAAATACTTATTTTCAGCTGTATCATACAAATAAATAGTTAAAAAATCATACATTGTGATTTCTGGATTTTATTTTTAGATTATGTCTCTCGCAGTGGACATTCACCTACGATATTTCAGACCCCTCCATGATTTCTAAGTGGGAGAACTTGCAAAATAGCAGGGTGTTCAAACACTTATTTTCCTTACTGGAGTATTATATGTTAATACTAATGCAAATACAAACAATTAAATTATAGGGTGGTTTCCCGGACAGTGAGTAGTATATACCAGGACTATGCCTTAGTTCAATTAGGAAATATAGTTTTAACAAACATACCTTATACTAAAAACATAACTTGTGTGCATTTTGAAGCCAAAGAAAGGGCATTGGTGTATTTAAAGATATGTCAGTGTAAGTTGTTTTCAGTTTGGACAGCTCTTACATTTATTTTAGTCTGGACTAGTCTAATCCCTGTCCGGGAAACTATACCCCAATAAGGCGGCAAGGCACTAAGCAATGTGTTAATGCAATATATTTGAAATTCTTTCTGATTGGCCTGGAAATCTGCTTTAAATATCTGATCTTCATTAACATACAGCAATTTACAAAAAAAAACACAAAACAAAATTAAATTAAACGCTGATAATCCTTTCAGTGACAACAAAAATCATTATAATTATTCAACCATATCCTAAACATATCATAAAGAACCAACTAAAAAAATAAAGTTAAACCAGGCAAAAATGTTGCTGTGTCAAAGATGAAATCTGAGATTGAATAGAAACTGAGGTGTTTTTTTTTTTATTTCCTGACTGTTATATTTCCTGTCTGTATTAATAAGATTTGACTTCCTTATACTCAAAAAGTGACTGAAAAAGCCCTCAGGTGTTCAGCATGGATTCAATCTATCAGAATTCTACTTATATAAAAACAATAACTACATCCAGTAGCAAATGCTCACAACCCAAAGGTAAGAGCATTGATTCAGAAATGATTAAGCAATATTATTTACTTATCTAACCTGCAATTCTTCACTTTATGTAAAGTAATGTCATTTTATCATGCACACATCTTACATTTATGAGAATATGTAAAAACAAATCTTTCAAAAATCTCATCAGTGCTAGAATTTAAACGCATTTAGACTTGAAAAAAAATATATGAGCTGTGTTTACTTAACTGGATGAATTATTTAATACACAAAACATCGGCTACAATGTAATATTTCTTCAACGCATGAATCAGTGACTTTTATACAACATAGATGTACAGTACTGTAACTCTTAAAGCTTCAGTCAAGTGTTATATTACTGACATATAAATATATAAATACTCCACAGATTTAACACCTTTATTGTCAACCGTGGTTGAAATTTGTCTTTTTCCAGCAAAACCAGACACTCATACAAACACATACTACAAAACACATAAATAACATTATATTAAATCACATACCTTTTTGATTAATAAAACCGATTGCAGAGGGTACAAAGGATCTTTTATAAATATTTGTCTTTGCTCTAGGCATTAAAAATCGTCTCCTAGAGGGCAGTAAAACAAACTGATCACATAGAGGATGAGTTGGGTCTTTTGATATAGTCTCCGCTTTAAAACACATCTTGAGGTGTAAACCTCAACCAACTTACTCTGTGGTCTGCCAATAAGCCAATGTGTGGCACATCTGACTGCTTTTGCAGTGCATCAATGATCTGAGAAATATTTGATTTCATTTTACAGGAATCAGTGTCATGTTTCAACATAGTGGGAGTTTAGTTTTTTTTCCAGAGCTATTACATAAATATGATCATTTTATTTGTCTAATCTTAATATTTCAATGGGTAGACTGAGTAACTCGTCCCCCAAAGAACAAACATGAAACTCCACCTATGCAGTTTAATTTTGTATGTAATTGTAAACACAGTAAATGTCTCACCATACCATGCAATAAGATTTTAAAAACACATTAATATGATCAGGGGTGTCACTAGACCCCTTTAACTCAGGCTCAGTGTAAATTTAAGTTAATATGGCAAAGCTTTATGTGTGAATGCCCCTGGTTTTTCACCTATAAAGACAATGAAAATTCAACACATCACACAGCTGTGGTTAACTAGAGAGGAGTGTGAAGTAGAGGAGAAAGTCTAAAAATATCTGTACAGGGTGCAAACTATAGCAGGAGCGTTGCCACATGTAAAGCTGTACTGGGTCACATACCCCCCCCCACCCCATACTTTTCTAACACTTTTTTCTTGAAAGCTTGCTATGTGCAAGAAGTAGGGCTGTGCAAAAATATCTAACTAACTATAATGCTAACTATCGTGATATTTTTTCCACAATAGTGTGTCAATATTTCAATCTCTACTATCGATATTTTTAAAAAATCATCAAATCCCTCTGTGTGTGTCAAACGACCTCCTCCGCCGCTGTTGTAGTTGACGCTGTCCGGTTGTCTGTCATATACGACTATTCAGCCAATGTGTCATAAGTTAGCAGGAGTGAGAAAAGGGCAGAAAAACCTGCAGCTTTCAAAGTGTGGAAGCACTTTGAATTTAAAAAAAAGGTTAAAAAAAAGTTCAGCTTAATTTTTTATTTTTCGATAAAAAAAGTATTGCATTGTATCGCAATACAGTGCATACACATCATGTATCGTGATATGTATTGTATCGTGAGGCCTTTGCCATTACCCAGCCCTAGCAAGAAGTGTGCAGCACAATGCACTGTAGACGGTTTCAGCAGTAACAACATAAACAAACGGCTTTCATGGAACACACGTAACTTCCGGTAAACTCCGCTAAGAATCAATAACAACAGAGACCTTTTAGTTAATTTATATAACAAGCTAAATAAACAAGACATAGATTACATAGGAATTGTTATTTTCGACGAGGTATTTGTTTAAGAGTTCAGTTTAGCAACTAGTCAGACCATTAAACAAACAGAGGCCAGACGTAAAGTTCCGACCAGATGCATAATCGCGTCACCGCATGTGTGTCCGATGAAACCGTCTATACAAATTTCACTTGCTTGACCCACTGTTCCTACAGTGCAAGGTAAACATTTATGTATTTAAATTATTAAAGGAGACAATGTTTACATGATGTTACATATCTTTCTGGTGTCCCCAGAGTATAAAGAGCAGCAATGGTCCAATACATGATTTTACATTTCCTTTGGTGTGTAAGTGTGTATTAGTTCATGTTAATGATATGCCAAAGGTACAAACCCCAAAGTTAATGATGATGCAAGTTATCATCTCTAATGTAATTCGAGTGAAAACTACAAAAACTTGAAGCATACTCGTCAGGTACATATAAAAGAAGATACCATTACCTAGCGTTCATGCAGCTTTTCAATTGTCATCATGGCGGAGCCTGCAAAGAAAAGGAAGGGTTTTTAAGACAGTGGTATTCCGCTTTCAACCTGTAGGGGCAGCAAAGAGCAAAAACTCTTCAGTGTTGCTTTAAACACTGTGGGTTGTGAGGTGACAGGATTGGTGTTATAAATGAGATGCTGTATATCATGAGTGTCAATGAGTGCTGCAATCTTACAAATTTACTGTGCGTGACACAAAAATCTCAATATTTCCTGTATAAATGAGCCTTGTGTGATGTTGATACCAGTTTGTCTTAGTAATTTCTTCATCTTTTTTATGATTTAAAGGGAACATTTCACAAGACTTTTTTAAGATGTCAAATACACTGAAAAAAACTATTCATTCAATTTACTCAATTTTTAAGGTAAGTAGTTGCAATCAATTTATTTAAGCTATGTTTAAACAAATGTTTTTAATTGTATTTATTTTTTTGTTTAAATGTTGCTTAAATAAATTTATTGCAAGCACTTACCTTAAAAAAATTGAGTAAATTGAATGAATAATTAAAGACTAAAGTCAGGTCCATCTGTTTATGTTTAAACTCCACCAGATATAAAAAAACAACTGATCTACGTCAGTCAATATTTTAAGATATTCACTTTATTTGACATTGAAGCAAGTCTTATAAACATCTTCACTGTCAGAAAAAGGTACAAAGTTGTTCCTTTTTCTCTCGCTGGGGTGGTACCCTAAAAGGTAAATTTTTTTACCTTTATGGGTATAAAACACATTGAAATATTGTACCTTATGGGGTACAATATTATACTTTAAGGACCTATTGTGTACCTTAAGAAACAATTTTGTACCAGTTAAATTTTAGGGGTACAAAAAAGTTAACTGTACCTTTAAGGGTACAAAATCGATCCTTAAGGAACAGTAATGTACCCCAAAAGGTACAACATTGTATTATGTTATATACCTGTAAAGGTACAAAACGGTACCTTGGGGTACCACCCCAGCCACAAAAAAAGGTACAGTTTTGTACTTTTTTTCTGACAGTTTAGGGGTGGTTTCCCGTACAAGGATTAGCTTACGCCAGCTATACGTTAGGAAATATAACTAGTTTTAACAAACATGCCTTACTAAAAACATTCCTTGTGTGCATTTTGAGGCTAAAGAAATGTATTTTAAGACATGTCAGTGCAAGTTGTTTTAAGTTTGGGCAGCTCGTACATTTATTTAATTTAGTAGTCTAATCCCTGTCTGGGACACCGCCCGATATGTAATTATGTTAATCTAATACCATGCACCTTGTCGGTGTGTAAAACTGCTCCAGGTCTTCCTTTATATGATATATGTTAGCAATATTCGATGCATTACAAATGATGTTAAAATTGATAGATGATGGTATTCAAGACAAGTAAGGGGCGGTTTCTCGGACAGGGCTTAGTCCCAGACTAAAATCAATTTTTGAGCTGTCTTAATTTAAAAACATCTTATTAAATTAATCAGATGCTTTTATCCAATGCGACTTACAGTGCATTACAAGTTATACATTTTATCAAGGGTGTTCCCTGGGTTCAAACCAATGACCTTGCACTGACATTGTTTTGTCCCAAAATGCACAGTTATTGTTTTTTGTGAGGAATTATAAAACTTCTTAAATGTCCTCTTGGATTAATGTAAACCTTGTCCGGAAAACCGCCCCTATGTTCATTTAAGTATTTTTTGAAGTTGTCATGTTTAATTTCAGGTCAGGTTAAGGGGACTCAATCTAGGTGGAGTAAAGTTCTTCTGTTGGTTCTTTGCGTCTCTGTTGTTCTTGCTGTTGGTGGTCTCTGTGTTTTGGGCATCCTGTGTGAGTATAACACTTTACTCACTGTCAATGAACTTTGGGTTATTGTCTTGAAGTCTCATCACTGCCGCTTATATTGTTTTTCCTGCAGACAATAATAACCTTGCAGATTTTGAATCATTGAACGAACAGCATGACACAGTTTTAATGCAACTGTCTGCACAAGAGATTAACAGCACAAGTGAGTAAAGTTTATTTCATGGACACAGTAGATCACATTGTCCATTACATATTTTTTTATCAATGCATTCTGCTGTTTTGTTATTAATCATACAGACTAAATGTTGCTGGGATTCCCATAATGTTCATAGTGTTTAAGAGTTAAATGCAATAGAGATTTTGTGAAATGCATGTAATGGATCGTCTTTTACAGTGCAATAGAGATTTTGCAATAGAGATTTTAGAAAAAATTGAGATTTTGCTATAGAGAATGCAATATAGATTTTAGGAAATGCATGTAATGCATCGTGTTTTACAGTACTTCTATACATATACCTGTGTAGTTTTACGGGTAGAGCAATGCATTTGCCATGCAAAGGTCGTGGGTTTGAGCCCAGGAACACACATACTGGTTTTAATTAGGACTGTTTTTTAAGATTATTATATATTTCAGTCTCAAAAATGCACTCAGCCTTGGGTGAAAATGGACAAACCCAGACATTGCATTAAATGTATCCAATGTTTGTATTTGTCCCAAAAGTGGGTTAAAAACTCCCCACCATTTTGGATTGAAACAACCCAATAGATTTGTATTTTTTTTTGACCCAACGCATGGGTCAAAAATGAACCATGCATTTGAGTGAATACTCACTCTCATTATTTTTTTGGCCTTTGGTGCAGATTATAAAAAACAATCGGAAGAACTCAGTATCCAGCATGAGGAGACACTTAGGAAACTGAACAGATTAAATGGTAAGTGCCGAAGTTGAATTTTTGACCCTTATGATGATGACACAAACATGAAGAATGATCCTAAAATGAATGATCTGAACTCTTTCTCTATAGAGAGCACAGGTTGTGCACTTTGTGCTGTTGACTGGATTCATTCTGGAGGAAAATGTTATTACTTTTCTAGAGTCATGATGAACTGGACCCAGAGTCGAGATCACTGTGTGACATTAGGAGGACATCTGGTGATCATAAACAGCGAAGCAGAGCAGGTGAGATTAATCATCATTACATTATTATCTGACAGCATTGCTGATAATATTTCATCTATTCATCTCTACTTCTCTTAGGATTTTCTGACCTCTAAAGTTAAAGAGACCCACTGGATTGGACTTAATGATATGGAGACTGAGGGACGTTGGGTTTGGGTCAATAACCAGCCATTAAATGATTCAATGGAGTAAGAGCTAAATACTCTTTAAAATACGAGTTTGCATGTAAAACTATAGACCAATTTAGAGTAGACGTCACAGTTACGTCACTGCAAGCTGCGCGCGCAATGCGGTTGCAGAAAAACAGTGGAAATGAATTAGGCTATGTTTACACGTGGGCGGTTATTTTCATAAACGGACATTTCAACCTCTCCGGTTTCAAAAATAATATCGTGCACACACGTCAGTTTTCAGAAAAGTGTTTATTTACACGTACCCGTGCATATATGCCGTCAAGAGAAGCTCAAGCCCACGTAAGCCAATCACCGGCTGCGCTGGTGGTGACGCAAACTGGTTCTTCATGTTGGAGGGAGGAGTTGTTGCAGTAGGTGATCGATGACGTCAAAGTACCGCGAGAGCGAGTTGAGGAATCATACGTAGAGGTCTAATTTCAAATCGCTCTCGCGGTACTTTGACATCATCCGTTGCAGCGCCGCATGAAGTCAAACACTCGTAAAATTGCTGACCTCAGAGCACTCGTCTCTGCTCCTCCTCATAATGGAGCAGCTGTATTTGCAAATACAAACACACGAAACGAGTTTGCACGAACATAAATGTGATCTTGGAAGCGTTCAGAGTAGCAGTCACATGTAAACATGGGTCGCACTTTTGACGTAGGTGCGAGCTCTGGCGCATACTCTGTGACGTTGCCTGCTTAAACATCCGTTTGTCTCAGTTTACATGCAACCGTGCAACCGAAGATTTTCAAGATCTCCACTCTGGCCGGAGTTCTTAGAAACAATCGGTTTCAGAGGCGAGTTCTCCGTTTGCGTGTAAACGAGGGGCACAAACGAAGGTAAATCTCTCAGTTTTTAAAAATAACCATGTACGTGTAAACAGAGCCTTAGACACGAGTGAAAAGAGCAAGATAACTCACTGGAAAATGTCCGGTTGTGCTGTTAAGTGTCAGAATAAGAATGCCAAAAAAGATGGCTTTCATTTTTATAGAATACCATCGTCAAAGACATCATTTGAAGATAAACGTAGGTGTTTATGATTACAATAAGCCCTTAAACGGACAGAATGGAGCGAGGAAATCATCTGGAAATCTTTTAATAATTAGAATAGAAAATAAGTAGAGAAGATGTCCGGTGTTCTGTCGAAGTCTGTTCCCTCCATGTGTTTCTTATAGCGTTTTTATCATGTTACTTAAGAAAGAAATAATAAAAAACAGGAAAATTATGAAATATTTAATAAACGCTATTATATATAATACATGATAGTATTGCTTTTACATGTACTTTAGCGATTCAGACTGTAAAAATATTTGATTTAGCAAAAAAGAACAATACATATACATTACATACATGCATATCAGTAGCCAAGCCATTTAAACTTTTTATCTAAAAAAATAAACGTAATGTGATTAAAATGCTATAAGAAACATTGCACTGAAGGGAAACATAAAGGAATCAGACTTCGACAAAACACCGGATCCATAAAAATCACGGTTTAATGCTAAAACACTTCACAACCCTACTGCGGAGCAGTCACTTTCTGCAACTAGTTTGGCTCCGCCCACAAAAAACGTCATCTCTGTTTGCAAACACGAAATTGGTCTATACATAAAGCTGATTCAGGTGCAAGTTTTGTTTTTCTTTCTGTAGATTTTGGATAAAACGATCGAATGGTGACAGAGAACCGGATAACTGGACTAGAGGTCATCCAGGAGGGGAGGACTGTGCTGGTCTGGGACATATAGCTGGAGACACTGATTTCTGGAGTGATGGTTACTGCTTTGATAAGAAAAGATTTGTGTGTGAAGCTCCTGCCTCGGTTTAGTTAATTTAGAGTCAAATCTCTCAAGAAATTATTTAAGATTGTTTGTGGCTGAAAACACAAAGGTTAATGCCTAGATTTTTTGCTGAATACCCCACAAATATCAGTATTACTTACTAACATCAATTGAACTAAATGATTTTAAATACATTGGGGCGGTTTCCCGGACAGGGATTAGCTTAATCCAGGACTAGGCCTTAGTTTAATTAGAAAATATAACTAGTTTTAACAAACATTACTTCCTTAAAACATTACCTGTGTGCATTTTGAGGCAAAACAAAGGGCATTTTTTCAGTCTGTTTCAGTCTGGACTTATTCTAGGACTTGTCTAATCCCTGTCCGGGAAACAACCCCTTAATGGTATTTTGAAAAAGCTAAGAAATGTTAAGCTCTTCAAAAAAACACTTCTGATTTGTACTAAACTGTACACTCATGTTATTAGTTAACTGTAAAACATTATGAAGATACTCAATGAACCTGTAACTTATATCACAATGTATACAAGCCTTTAATCCTATAAAGGGTTTCTGCTGTGTGCTTTCTAAATATATAAGAGAGATCTATTTTCCAAATTAGATTTTGCAATCAAATGCTCCTCGTTTTCTGTTTACACTTCTGGCCCTTGGGGTCTATAAGACACCAAAATTGAAAGCATAATCGTAAGAAAATCATACATTTTCAAAAATACAAATAATATATCTTTTTTTTTTTGTTTACTTCTAATCTATACAATAAAGCTGTGTTTTGAGAGATTTGAAGTATTTTTGTACCTGTTTACTACTAAATTCCTCAACTACACCATTAGCTTGCCTGAAAAATATACATTTTTTATAATATTCACATAAATTATGATCTAAATTTGATTTAAATTGTTTTTAGATATTGATATAGATGTTATCTGTTGAATTCACCCATCTGTTAAAAAAAGCATTACAGATTAAGAATTAAATCATTTTGACCAGCAGATGCCCATAGAGACCCATTCATTTTACTGGATATGGACAACTGCTCACATCACTACTTTAGTGAGATATTTTGTAAATGTATGTTTATATAAACATTAGAAAGGACAATAAAATTAAATATTAGATCAAATATTAGAATTTTTTGATGCATTTTGAAATGTCTGTTTTTACAAAATGCCACAGAAAGTGTTGTGTGTGTACATGTGCATGCATTAGGTCACACCCCTTTATATCTTTTTTCTGCATTTGTGGCTGATTTTATTTACCAAATTCTATAAAACTGCTCTCTGTCGCAGTCATACCTGTGTGTGTTTGTATATGTGTATATGTGTGCGTGAGAAAGAGAGAGAGCATGTGTGTGTGTGTGTGTTTGTGAGTGTACATGTGTGTGCATTAGGTCACACCCCTTTATATCTTTTTTCTGCATTTGTGACTGATTTTATTTGCCAAATTCCACACAAATGCTCTCTGTGGCAGTCATACCTGTGTGTTTGTATATGTGTGCGTGAGAAAGAGAGAGAGCATGTGTGTGTGTGTGTGTGTGTTTGTGAGTGTACATGTGTGTGCATTAGGTCACACCCTTTCATATCTTTTTTCTGCATTTGTGACTGATTTTATTTGCCAAATTCCACACAAATGCTCTCTGTGGCAGTCATACCTATGTGTCTTTGTGTGTGTGAGCATGTGTTTTCTGTATTTCATTTGCACACAAGTACCAGGCCTTCATTTCTGTGTCAAAATTTTCAGATTTATGCTGGAGTTTTTTATATTTATTTTTTGACAAATGGAAAAAGTTTTTTTTGCATTTCCCATTCATTTTCAACTAGGGTCATATTGACCCCAAGGGACAGATTAATACAATTTTTTTGCATACTTATAGAACAACCGAATCAAGCCCAGTTTTTTTTGTGTATGTAAAGATAGATTATTTACAAAAATTCACAAAAAAGGGAATCTTATTTAACTTATGAAATGTTGTTTGGGGTCATATAGACCTCAAGAACCGTTTGAGGGTTAATCAGTAATAAAAAAAAAAACTTGCCACATGCCCAATACACATGCTTAAAAACCTTAAAGACATTTCACAAGACTTTTTTTAAGATTTCAAATAAATATTTGGTGTCTCCAGAGCACACGTAAAGTTTTAGCTCAAAATACCCCACAAAAAATGAATTATAACATGTTAAAACACCATAATGCTGGTTTGCTGAAATTGAAACTTAATTGTGCTGTTAATTATTTTCTTGCTCTCTGCACTAAATGGCTGCACCGTGATTGGATAGTGCAGATTAAGGGGCGGTATTATTCCAATAAGAACCCCTTCTGACATCACAAGGGGAGCCAAATTTCAATTACCTATTTTTTCCACATGCTCACAGTGAATGGTTTACCAAAACTTGCTGGGTTACTGGGTTGATCTTTTTTACATTTTCTAGGTTGGTTTAAAGGCGCTCTAAGCGAATTGACGCATTTAAGACCATTAAACATTTTTTGTTACATACCGGAAACATCTCCTCACTATCTGCTTGCTGCCTGTCCGCTGATCAAACTGTAAAAAAAACTCGATCTTTGTAGACAGCCCAGGCTTCACAAACGGCAATATCAACATAGTGGCCAAACCTAGCAGCACAAAACAAAACAAAGTATTCCAGCCAATAAACGACAAAAAGGATTTGGGGGTGGGGGTTGGGCGCGTTCATGAAAGCACGGAAGGGAGGGGGAGGAGTTAGCTACGCTCCGTCTGTTTGAAAACAGTTCAAACGTCAACAATACCTAACGTCTCGCAGATTCGCTTAGAGAGCCTTTAAACATGGAAAAAGTCTGATGTCCTCTTTATTGTTATTCTGAACAACCTTTAGAAAAACTCTGGCATTATTAAAAACGACACAAACCAATGTAAGGACATATAAAATAAATTTTATTATCCATTTTTCTGAATTTCTACACTGTAGTGGCTTCTATATAGACACCATCTTAGGGATAGACTGTCGGACACTGACGCAACATTACAACTGTATGCAGTGTGTCCGAGCTTCAATATATAATTATTGTATGGAAAAAGAGAAAAGGAAAAACGAAAGCTATTCAAGTCTCTCTCTAGTTTGTTAACATTCATAAAAATGTGGCCGGGGGGAACAGAGAGACAGTCAGTGAGTCTGTTCAGGGTTGAGCTCCGGCGGCAGCGGGAAGTTGAGCGGCGAGAGCGCTGGGGGCCGAGATGACAGGAGAACCTGCGATGTTGGCCATCGGCTGGGCTGAAGACATGGATGTGACGCCTCCTACGGACGATCAAACACCATTACATCATTATTAACGTAATAGCGGATGTGAACAAGGCAGTTTAGATTTTCTACAAGAACAATCCTAATTCAGAAGATGAGTACGACTTTAGATCAGGATGAAGTGAAATATAAAGAAAAACTGACTGATGCTGGGATGAAGTCGGAAGCTGTCAGGATTCACCTGTAATCATACTGGATGTGCTGACTGGAGTGGATCCAGTGGACAGTCCTGAAGATGAGCCCATCCTCGCCTGGTCCTTCACTATGGGATCTGACAAATGACATATACACAGATTTACAACGTTGCTTAATTTATTCCCGTATCTTCTGATATAGAGGTCAGACACTCACAGAAGTACGGGTGATCCATCGCCTCGCGGGCGGTGAGACGAGCTTGGTGGTCATAGCGCAACAGTTTGTCCAGGAAATCCAGAGCTTCAGTACTGACCAGATGCTGGTTCTCACTGTGAACAAAACGCTCCCACCTTTTCCGAGAATGTCTGGACACAGAGAAGAAAAATAAAGGAAAGAGTCAACAATAAATGTAATAAATATGAAACCCAACCTGAAAGCATTTCATGGTATAGTCACAAAATATTTCATTTATTTATTCATGTTTATGGACACGATTTTCTGCTTTTTGAGCATGAATGTCTTTTCCATGTCACTCCAGTTTTCTGCGTCATTGTATAACTTGTTTTTCCTCTTTCTTTCTATTTTTAAATCATTGTCACTTGGGGTTAGATTTCGGGTTTGGATGTAATTTTATGTATTGGTTTCTAGATGGTTTTCTTCCGATTTTTAAACTATTTTCACTTAGGGTTGGGATGTCTAAAAAAACTTAAGTCGTTCTAAGCCCAAGCGACAAAAAAAGAGAAAATACTAGGGCTGTCAAAATAAACGTGTTAATAATGCGTTAACGCAAATTAATTTTAACACCAAATTAACACAATGCACAATTTCTGTTTGACCCTTGGCCTAAGCACATAGTTCAGCAGACGCAACCTTACTGTGGGTTCACACAAGACGTGTTTGAGGCGTCTACCGCGCGTAGTTGGACGCTTGAACATTTTACTAGTGTACTCGCTTCATTCGTGCATGAAAGTCGCGCATGAAATTCTAGTCAGAGACATTCACGAGGAAATTCGCATCATGGGAGAGGTCTCTGCACCTCCGCTCGCTTCCAGTAATCACGTCACTACTAGAGCAAGCTCTTGATTGGTTAATGCGGCGCGTTTTTCCGCCAAAGTTCAGATTTTCAAATCGCGTGTTTCCCGCAGCAAAGCTCAATTCGTGAGACCTAGACGCGCAAATTAGGTGGAATCGTGTCATTTTTTTTTTTTCAAAATTAACTTTGCTGACTGTGTCAACTACAAAAACGTGTAGCTCTATCATGTTTTGTCAAATTTCAACAATTCATGCATTGCTTTGAAGTTTTTTAATAGAAAATGTCAAAATATAAATTCCAACTCCAGCTTTGGGTCACAAATGATGCACGTTTTTTTCTATCTTCTTTTTTCCATGTGTTTAATAGACAAACAAGTTATTTAAAAACATCTCTACTGTCTTAAAAACATGTCTATGTCGAGTATGGTTCACTTACAATAAACATACATTTGCAATTAATCACGAGTTAACTCATGGCAATCAATTAATCTAGATTTTTATTTTAATCAATTGACATCACTAGAAAATTCATAAAAGGACACAAAAAAATAAAGTTGTGCTACGGACACAAAAAAATATTTATAGAAATTGGTGTTCAATGACAAGGGAAAAAAAGCAGAAAATTGTGTCCATGAATACAAAAAATAAATCAAATATTTTGTGACTTTACCACGACTTGCCTTGAGATTGAGTTATGTCAATAAACTACTACGTCAATAAACACAAGCATGCATCACACACATACCTTCCCAAAATGTCGTTGAACCGTGGATCGAGCTCAATGTTGTATTTGTCGATGTAGTCATAAAGGTCCTCTGTACCCAGGACTTTGGCAATCCGTACAAGCTGAAAAAAAACAGTAATGATGACAGACAGCAGGGGGCAGCAGCGCATCACACACATAGCCACTAGCTTTCCCAGTGACGAGCCCAATTTAAAACACACCCTTAACACACACTTGTGATGTTTGGTTTGGTGTCAAACAAACTCCCCAGTTCTAACATCCTTATAAAATATAAAAAAAGATTAAAGTAGACTCACTGTTTATGGCTTTAAACTCAAAAGCTCTCACCTGATCGTAGTTGTCGTGTCCGTGAAAAAACGGCTCTTTCCGGAAGATCATGCTTGCCAACATGCAGCCGAGACTCCACATGTCTAAACTGTAGTCGTACATCTGGAGACAAAACAAACAGATTTTCCAAACATATGAGTCAAATGTTAAACAGTGAAGAATAAATAGAAAGAGTAAAGATAAATCTACATCTCGTCTGATTCTCACCTGATAGTCCACCAACAGTTCAGGTCCTTTGAAATATCGAGACGCCACCCTGACGTTGTACTCTTGACTGGGGTGATAAAACTCTGCTAAACCCCAATCTATCAGACGCAGCTAAACAACAAACACAGACGGTTAGTGAAGAATCACATCTTGCTTACTACAAATGTGTGATTTATGATCAGCGCCACACAAGAGCATCATTGAAAAGATTAAGATTTGCTGCTTATTGTTACGACAACAAATATGCTGTTTCCTGATTGGTGCAAGGGAGCTCGTCTTCAATCAGCGTCTCAGCCAATCAGACGTGGCCGATGTGATGGGGCGGTGGGAAGGTGGTACCTTTCTGTGTTCGTGGTCAATCATTACGTTGTGTGGCTTCACATCTCTGTGCATGATTCCCATACTGTGGCAGTAGTCCAAAGCCTAAAAGAGAGATAGAGTAAACCAACACATGCATGCAATAAGTTGTTAATCCTTCATGATATCTGAATGTGTAGGATGTCAGCTTACCTTTAAGATCTCAAACATGTAGAACCGAATGTCATAGTCTGATAGCGTTTGATACAATTGCTTTAAGAAAAACAAGAAGAAGAGGTTGAGCTGAAACGATTAGGTTTGATGCATTTAATCTTTTAAAAACAAGCCAGCTGAAGTTTTACCTTAAAGTCTGTGTTGTTCACATGTTCAAAAACCAGAGCTGGGGTTCGAGACTTCAGAGAGAAACATACAGACAGACTCGAGTTAGACACAATAAAGGGTGATTTATATTTTTGCATATGATGTAAGTATAACATGACAAATCAAGTATGTAACACTTATGCTCTGAAATAATACATGTTTAGTGCATTGCAATATGCCAGCACCAGTATGAAAAGAAATGGAGTTAAACCGTTTGTAGCTACACAAAATAAAAGTAGAGAAATGTGTAGGTAACCGACTGACCACAGGATCTTTGACGATGTCTAGAAGTGTGATGATGTTGGGGCCGCCTCTAAGATTTTCCAAAATTTTAATTTCCCGCTTGATTTTCTTCTTTTTTACTGGCTGCACACAGAAAGAAAAAGTACAACATAAAACTATTAACAGGGTCCCCACACCTTTGTTCACTTCAAAGTCAAGGACCTTACAAGGACTTTCCAGGTGCAATACCCTCAAATTCAAGGACTAAATGTGGGGACACATTTCAAGTGAGAGCAAGGTTACATCGTGTTACCTTTTAAAATTTTGAGGGAACTTGCGCTGTGTCATTGCGGTGACACTTTGGGGACGCCTCCAGGGGTAAGTGCGTCTAAATGTGTATATCAAATTCAAACAATTGTGAGGCTTAATGACAACGACAGATTCACGCGGGAGCCAAGAAGTATATCACTATCTGAAATATTGCCAAAGACGATGTTACAGGGACGCAGGAAGTATTGCAAGGGAGACGCAGCGTCTCAATCCTTTCTCAGGGAACAATATAACCACGCCCTTGAACGTCTCATTTGACTGGCTTACTAAAATTAGGTAAGTTAAAAACATTAACTCGGTCGGTGTGAAATAACAGAAATCGTGAAATTAATAGTTAGTTATATCTTCAATCTTCCCTCGAAGCTCCAATAGAGTGCTCAGAGAAGCTGTCAATCACACGTCAATCATAACAACCCAAGTTCTATAGCAACAAATTACTAGCTAAAACTTATCACAAAAAATGAACAATTGAACATATATCAGCATGATTTCCTGCGATCTTTTCCTGGAAACCTGCCCTCCCGCTATACCTTGCGACTGGAAGTAAAGAGAGATCGTTTCAAGGAGAAGAGGAGATTTGCATTTTTGATTAAAGATTATGAAGCCATACAAATGTATAAAAATATTAAAGCTCACAGATAAGTCATTTGTAAAAAAAAAAAAATACCATAATATAAAAAAAGATTTTCTTTGTGACCAAGTAATTGAACATCAGTATTAGTGCTGTGTTCAAAATATCTGTACGACGATACATCGTCATGGAGGCCTGATGATGCGCGCATCGATACAGCACCTTCCGTATCGATTCGAATGCACTTTTGAAAGTAACGTGACGAATCGCTGTTGATCCGTGATCCATTTGGAAAGGACGCACGTGTCCTGTGGAGTACGTAGAGTTAAAGGTAGCGGGGTATACTTTCACTTTGCGTGTCTGTCTTGCTGGCGCACATGTCTGCATAGCGATCTGCATACTCCCGCTCTCGCGCGCCTGCTTGTGTGTATTTAAAATCAATGAGTTCAGTATGAAAGTGCAGATATCTTAGCGTATACTACTGGAAAGGGCTTTATTAGCCACTCTCTTATAAAACAGTACTAATGCATTTGAGAAGAAACACGACAAAGATTTGCATATGAAAAGTGTACGTCTAGAGAAGAGATACAGAGCTACTTCAAACTATAGCGGTCACATTAATAATATGATTTCTACTAAATAGTATTAACTCTGACTGCATGTTTATAGATATATTCATAGATGTAGAATAATGCTTAAAAAAAAACATAAGTACTAACTCTGGGATTTTAAGCATTTCTATGTTACCCCAAAAGCTAATAAATGAATGGCAAAAACACAACTGTTACTACACTGCTTATTCAATGTACAATCAACAGATAATAATAATAATGTTACTAAATTCTGAACAAAAAATGTTATTCAAAATAGTCTTGTATCGTGATGCGCATCGTATCGGGACACGTATTGTATCGGGAAATTGATGGCGATACACAGCCCTAATCAGTATTAGCATAGAAATTTTGTATATCTGCATCCCTAATAAAAAGTAGACAAACTGTATAAATGTATTTTGTCTAGGGCTGCAACAACGAATCGATTAAATCGATAAAAATCAATTACTAAAAGAGTTGGCAACGAATTTCATTATCGATTCGATGTGTCGCGTGACCCAGAGACGTTTAATTAATTAAAAAAAAGAAAAACTTCTTAGGGCTTCTTAGAAAAAGGCTTCTTAATGGGAAATGCATCATAAAAAATTCTATATATTTAGCAGATGTAAAGCATACATGTGTATTTTTTTGTGTTAGTCCATTTTTATTTTATTTTATTATTATTGTGACAGTTCAGGTATGTTCAAGGAGCAACATGTTTGTGCAATTTCTAAAGATTTTAGTTCTGTTTTGAATAATGGGTTGGAAATGAATGCTTTTTTTGTTTTTTATCCGATTAATCGAACAAATAATCGACAGATTAATCGATTATTAAAATAATCGTTAGTTGCAGCCCTAATTTTTTCCCTTCCTCACATTATCAGAGAAAGTGATGCAGTTTTAAAGAAACATTAATAAAGTGTAAGTATTTTAAATATCATGCACTGATAAGACCAGTGACCAGGACAATGACCAATCTTTGAAAATTCCTAAAACATTGAAACAAGTCGACTGACTGAGGTTATCTGACCTGACTGCGTCTAGACTCATTTTTACAGCTTCATCCCTCGTGTCTCCAGGTAGGGGAAGTTCATTAAACACGGCTGGTTACGTTACAGGACAACGCCACTAATCTTCAAAACTATTTATCACTTTGTTTGAAAAGAAGCTCTCAGCTCGTCGAGTGTTATCATGAGAATCTAGAGCTTTCTCAGGAGGAGGAATCGCTCAGGCGCCTGTGGATCTGAACACCAGCCAACGGCTTTGGTGTCGATACCATTCTTGCTTCTCTGCCATAACACAAACAAGCTTATCTAGAGGACCTACTTTGAAAATGAAACCAGGATGGGACATAAAGTCTAGGGTCTCATTCAGTAAACTGGCTTTGCAGTGAACAACAATCTTATGTGAGAGATGGTCAGCTCTTCACCTTGAGTATTTTGACGACTACTTTCTCATTGTTTGTAATGTTGATGGCTTCGAACACTTCACTGTATTTTCCTCGGCCGAGCTTCCGCACCAGCTGATAATCATCTTGATTCCTGTAGACAAGACCAACACAATAAACACCAAATCTGAGCATCTAAAACAAAGACATCGCTGATATCATGTCAATGCCTCTGTGGTGTCTCTCTTAAAACAGATTCAATATTCACCACATCAAATCTCAAACATATGTATACAAGAAAAACATGTTTAACATTTAATCTTTGATCACGCAGGCCTGAATTATTTCAGTGACAAATCAAAACCTTAACTTTACTCTATCACATGCATAACATCCGGTTTTCCACTCACCCCCACTCTACGACGTGAGATTCATAGTCCCAGTATTCCCGAGGTCTCTGTGTGTTGACGTCTGGATAAACGCGAGATCGACTCGTGACAGGGCCGGACATGATCTGGATGTGTGGCTGCTCCTGTCAGGGCTGTGATAACACAGGAAAGAATCAATACATGACTTATCAGGCCAAAAGCAACCGAACATCGAACACACTCTTATAAATGCACGAGGGCCTTAAACTCGTGACCTGGTTCGTAGTAGAGAAGACTGGATGATTAAGAAGTTGGGCTTTACGGACCCCTGGTTGTTTGTTCAATTGGATCAAGGTACTGAAACTCTGCCCAGATAGGAAAAAAGATGAGACCACCGCGGGCCAAAAGATTTCAGTGCATTCTTTCAGGGTTGAAAACACACACAGATTTTGCCAAATTTACAGGGGTTTCAGAAAGTCTGCTTCCCAATATGTTTAATGATTAGGGTTGCAAAGGGCCGGAAAGTTTCTGGAAAGTTTCCATCTGGGGAATTTTGGAAATATTTCAAATTGGAAACTTTTTAGGAGAACTATTTGGAAATTTATACATATACAAACATACATAAACATTTGGTTTGGTCATAAGCAGACATGTGTGCAAGGTAATACAAATTTTAAAGGTGCCATGGCACAAGACTTTTTTAAGATGTCTTATAAATCTTTGGTATTCCTAGAGTACATTATGTGAAGTTTTAACTCAAAATACCCCACAGATAATTTATTATAACATGTTAAAATTGCCACTTTGTAGGTGTGTGCAAAAATGTGCCGTTTTGGGTGTGTCCTTTTAAATGCAAATGAGTGGTTTGTTGCAATTGAAACTCAATTTTGCTGTGAATTATTTTCTCTCTCTCCTTTTCTTTGCACTAAATGGCAGTGCTGGGATTGGATAGTGCAGATTAAGGGGCGGTATTATAAAAATAAGAGCTCCTTGTGACATCATAAGGAGAGCCAAATTTCAACGACCTACAGATTTTCATGCCATGGCCCCTTTAAAAATCAAGTTTATAAAAAAAGGGAAAAAAATACCCAAAACCTTTGAACGGTAGTGTGTATTATTAAACAAAAATATTTAAAATAAATTGTTCTTGTTTTAATAAATCTGTTATTTTTACTTTTATTCATCAAAAAAATCCTGATACTTGCACTCATCAAGCCTGGATTTATTTCATCCAACATTCTTGTGACTGAGGAAAATGCAGGATAGAAAAACAACTGAAATTGCATTTATTCTTGTTTTAAACAAAATTATGCTGCAAGATTTTTTAAACTACATTTAAGTTCCATATTATAGGGAAGGTTACAACAAAAACTTCTGGCATCGGAATCGGCAAGTACTTGAACCCATGTACCAATCCGATTCAGTTTTCTTAAACAATACCTAGTTATGCCTGCTTAAGCTAACGCTGCAAAGCTGAACTCATTTTATTCCCATTAAGTCCCATATATTCATGTTAAGTCCCATATATTACCATTAATTCACATATATTCCCACTAATTACCATATATTCCCGTTAATTCCCATGAAAAGTTTCTAACCATGAAAATTCCTGGAATTTTGCAACCCTACTAATGATATACTGTGCAAGATTAAAACAAACATATTCTCTGAATAATATTGATTAATTTGAAAAGTGTGGGTACTGCAGATGTCAAGCAGGCATTCTGAATTCACACACAATGATATTAAACATCATCTACAATGGATCATTTTTTGTTAGATGAGATTTTGTGTCTAAGCACCATTCCAGAGATTCTCGACTCTGGCGATGGCTGAGCACAGTACTAAACCTGATATCACATGTTTTTAATGAAGTATTCACTAGCAGTCATTGTCTGTATTGCAGTCCCCCCCCCAAAAATTGATCTAATCTAGACATGGATGAGGATCAAATATTAGACACAACTTTATAATAAGCTATCCACTGCTTTGAGAAAGTTAGTAGTCAACATCTGAATGGGATAAAAAATTTTCATAAAAGTTGTCTTCAAAATAATCCTCATGTTGACTACTGTAGTTTACCCAAAATGAAAACTCTCATATTTTACTCGCCCTCAAGCCATCCTAGATGTGTATAAATTTATTCTTTCAGTCAAACACAGTATGAGTTTTACAATAGCATTGGATAGTGCCCCAATTTTTCATAAGGAATCATTTTATTTCAAACTTTATAAAGTATAGCCGTATGCATGTTCATGAGAGAAATGAGGTCAGAAGGAAGGTTGACATCTGACCCAAAATTACAAAAAAACTCATTGCTTTATTTCAAAAGGCATTTCAACATTGTATGGATTTTTGGAGCTAAAAAATGGGGCACTATCCAATGCCATTATAAAGTTGAAAAGAGACAGAATCTTATCAATTAAAACTCAAACTGTGTTAGACTAAAATAAGAAAGTTAATGCCATGCATGGCTTCAGGATGAGTAAAATATGAGCTTATTTTATTAAAATTTTGCTTCGTTTTTACCTGAAACAGTGCTTGCAGGCAGCCTCTGGAATCTTGATTGGATTACCGCGGTACTGGCCAGAGGGTGAAACACTGCACACCTACAAGGCAACACAAAACGAGTAACATTAAAAATCACAACTGATAAAAATCCCATATGATTTGTATGAATAAAATCTGTGTGTTAAACCTAGGGTTGGGAACCTAGAACCGGTTGTTTTTTAAAAGGAACCGCAAAGAATTTTTAAGCGGTTCTGATGTGATGCACGGGCAAAGCGCCGGGAGTGGTCACTTTAAATAGCCATGTCTTACCTCATGAATATTAATTACCTTGAGCCACTGTTTACAGTCACGTAAAGTAAATTACAACAGAAAATACTTGCGCTGCTGAGGTATGCTTTCTATACTTAGTGTTAAACATGAATCATAAACACTATCTTTGCATCCGAAACCGCATACTTCTATACTATATAGTAGGCGAAAAGTACTACTTCACCTAATCTTCGCTTACTATATAGTATGGAAGTAGGCGGTTTCGGACGCAGCGTGTTACTCTGTTAGAGGCAGGACTACTGGTTAAATAAACCAATGGCAGACCTGTTTAAAAACATTCATGATTTTGCAATTTAGTTTGATAGCATTAACCAGATTTATAAAATAAGCATTTTGTTTGTTTTAATATAAAACGTTGTTGCTCTATGACCACATTAATTAAAAGTTTAAAACAATATTCATACACTACAGTATTTTCACATGACCATATAGTTACCGATGATAACTTTTCAGAAACCAACCCATATTTGTGTCTTAAATCGTTGTATGCTGCCTACCTAGCATTTTGGTCATGTTTAAGTCTACCAAATAAAGTTGTCTAGGTTGTCAGCAGCACACTAGGTTATTCAGCACCATGTTAAGACGGACACCAAGAAGAAATAATATATAAATGTGAAATTAATTGTTTTGGGGTCAATTTTTCCTCAGATTAAACCATCAAACCAGTTCCCCATAATCCATCACAATAATGGACTCTTATTTACAAAACAAAATAGTTCATTTGTACATTTAACTTTACTGCCTGTATTTGATTCAAATCTCTTATAAACCCAACACCTCCAATATTTTAGATATCTCACTTAATAAAATAAACCACTTATATGCCTGTAACAACAATTTAAGCTTCAATATATATCACAAAAAGATTTAGAATAATGGATTGAAGATAAAATAATATTTTTATGTTCATGATGGAATAAAAGACTAAATAAAATAATAAAATCATAAAATCATAAGATCAGACTTAAGTCTTTAACTCATTCAGATCTGAATGGACAGCATCAGTTGGCTAAACTAAAACCTTTCATCAGTTTTAAACATTTGCAGACATACTGCTTGTATATTTCTAAATAAACCTACACTTAGGCTTATCTCAGACATAATTTAGACGTCAAGCACAATGAAACATCCAACGATTCATCGAGTTTCTCATTGATATCATTCGCATATCATCACGTTAGCCACAGCCATGCTAACATTTCAATATCTACAGATTAAACACGTTATAAAGACCCAAGGAAGTAGAAAACACAATATAAAACTTCCACACGGTCCATGCAGTGATTAAATGATCCCGTACGGGGTAGAAGTTCGTGTTATAAGGCATAAATCGTTGCAATTAAAGGCGGTTTGCATTACCTCTCAGCTCTGTGGTAATATGGCGGCGGAGTTAGCGCGAGGAGACGCGACTCTCTTCCGGTCCTACAGGGGGCGCGAGACAGCGGCGCGCGCACTCAAAATGACTTCCGCACAAAGATGCTCTGATTTCAAAGCTTCCCACTGTCAACTAAAGCCATGATGGTCAAAAACCAGCGCTTCCACTCTGCGCAACCAGTTAAAACGAATGCCTTCCTCTCGTTAAATATAAATCAGTCTGTAAAAAAAATAAAACAAACAAACCTAAATAATGTAAATATCATTATATGAAAATATAACCTTGATATATTTCTTATTGACATTATTAAACTTCCATGCTCCTACGAAAACACAATTTGATTATTAGACTTGAGACTTTTTGACTTTCTCAAATCATTCTTAAAATTTGCACAATAATGTGTGCATTTCACATAACAATTTGTAAAAACTGCACAACATCATGGATGTCCTGCAAAAGCCTGTAATCTTTAGTTTATCTCTTAAAACTAAATTATTACACCAGTGAACATGTCAGTCCCATCAAAATCACAAAGAAAGTCCTTGTGTCATTGTTCATGAACAAGACAGTCAAAATGTTGAGCCATGTGGCAGGCCTACACAATTATATGTGTCAGTATTTTCTGATTGACAGTTTTTGTCAGTCGCTTTGGTACATTTCTCGAATCATCCTCGACATATGCAAAACAGTAAGTGCATTTCTCAAAACAATTCGTACAAATAGCAAAACACCATGGATTGCATGCAAAAGCCATTAATAACAGTTTAATCTGGAGGGATGTTCTAATGTAAACTATGGCTAAAGGTTTCATGGCAATTATTGTAAATTGTATATTACACCTTAGTGTATGTGTTTGATTGCAAGAGACTGGACAAGATTTACATTTTACACTTTTACTGTTTGTATATAATTTGTTGACAGACCATGTCATGGGGACACAGAAAAGATAGCACTGTATAGCACAATTTTTTTTTTCAGATTTCTTTTTTTTCCAGAAAACGTCTTCTAAATTGAACAATTTCGTGGCCCGACAGAGATGAACGTCTGGATGTGCAAGAATGATTACAGTACTATGTATGTTGTATGTTCAGTTCCAATATGTACTGAAATATTGTTTACAGTTGTGCACAGCTCTACTTAAAGGGAGTTTATGTTTGTTGTAAATAATGGTGTATTTTTTCTTTTGCACAATGCTGTGAACAAATTAGAATTGCAGTAAAAATGTGAAACATACATATTCAGTGTCTTGAACTCAGTTATCACTAAATACAGTAATGTGTAACTTTACTGTATTTTTCAAATAGTTGTGCAAATAGTATATACTGTAGTGCTGACTTGAGCATTTTCAGGTGTACAGTGTCACCAAGATCTGATCTTTTTTGCATTGGAAAACATTTATAGAGTAAACTGTCATAATGAAAACATGACTAAAACAATAAACTTGTTCATAAACAATGGTGTCAGGACTTTTCATCTTGATGACACTGACACTTTCATAGACATGAAAACTTGCTTTGAGGAATGAACTATCCATTTTGAGCAAGTGACAATCTTTTGCAGGTTATCAACTAGATTTTGCAGTTTGTACTTATTGTTTTGAGAACTGCATTATAACTGTTGTGCAAATGTAAATAGTGATGTGAGAAATGCACCAAAGCGACTGAGAAAAACTGTAAGAGACTTAATTTTACAAACGCTATATGCTAATAATCTTATAACGGAGCCTGCAGAAGGTCATGGGTTCGAAGCCAAGGAACATACATGCTGAATAAATATGCAATGTTAGTTGCTTCAATAAAAGCATCTGCCAAATGCATAAATGTTAAGGTAACAGACGTGCACGTACACATGCAAGGTAGATGGATGGATGGATGGATATTTAATCTGATTGAGAATGTAATATATTCATAGACAAGAATTTTAGCAATGCAAGTGATTCAGCAGGTCATGTAGGTCTGAGTATCACATGACTGAATGCAGAATGAATAGGATGCCAGGCTGATGGACTTTTATTTGACAGAAATGTTCTTTGGCTATTCAACACCTCCAACATTCATTAAAATACCAGAGAAACAGATCTGAAGTGTGACACTGTTAGCAGATTATAAAGCTCATATAATGTCCTGTCTGACACTGTAATTGATGACTGTCAAGAAAAGCGAAGATTTACCGGATGACAGATAACTTATGTACCCATTACAATTTATAATCTAACCTAATGTGAACTCTAAAGAGAAGTGATGAAAGAAACTTAATTGATTTCGACAGTAAATCTGAATCAGTGTTTTAAATGACAGTCACATTTAAATTCCCAGAGTTAACTTTATTTTGTAAAACCATTTTACTTAATGTTGGATTCACAACATCTTGAATTGTTATTATTATTTATTTATTATTAGCCATTATTATAATAACCATAAAAAGAAAACAATATACTACTTTGCAGAACACCAAACTTGAATCAAACTGTTCAGTGAGTTTAAAGTAGAAAATCTGTGAAATATGAATGAATACAGTTTTGTATTTGAATACCTGTTAAAGTAAAGCTATACCTCAAACTACTTGATCTAATGCTGAGTAATTGACCACAGATTATTCCTGAGCTCCATCAGTCTCATGTGATACTCTGTCTATATTAAAAAGTGATTCAATCTCATCAGCCACTGAATAAATCCTGTCTGGTATGTGCTGGTATAATTTTTCCATGATGATGGAAGTCAATGGAAATTGCTCTGAAATTATGACAGTTCACTTATTCAGTTGGCAGAGGGTTTATGCAACACGATCAGGAAAGCTGATACCATCTCAAATCATACAACATTCATATTTGCTTCTTATTTATTACAAAACCATTCTCTAATTTTGAAATGTCAACACTGCCATGCAAAAAGGTTTTTAACCATACTGATATCTCAGCTGTCAATATTTAGTGGCGCAAAGGAATAGTTCACCCAATTCTGTCATCATTTACTCTCATGTTGTTCTAAACCTGTATGAGTTTTTAATTTTTAATTTGATGAACACAAAATTTGACTTCTGCAGCTCGTGACTGCTCTTCTGAGGGGCACAAATTCAAAATATGTGTTCGGAGTGTCATGTGTGTTGCTCGTGTTGTCAAAATATGTGCTTGTTGCGTCATGTGAACCATTTGCATTACATGTTTTGTCAAAAAAATGCCTGCTGCACACACATCAAAAGCGTTTTTGATAAAAGAGATGCTCATGTTCACAAAATACACGTAAGACACTCCTTTAACAGTAAACTCTGATAACACATGAGATTATACGAGTATCTGGGAAACGTGAGTTTCTTTTTGATCATAAACCCTTTAGACGCGTCTGCAGCAGGCACTTATTTTGACAAGACACGTGATGCACATAGGATCAATGAACGCGCAAATCACATTTTTGAAATGACAAACAATGACAGCCTTGTTGTGACGAACTTCCCATCGTGCACCCTCGAAAGAAGAAGTCACAAGCCGCCACTGACTTAATAAACAAATATTGTGATAAATGATGAAGATATTTTGAAAAATGATGGTATTTGTTTTTCCTAGTTATTACAAACAGTAATTTTGTCGTTTTGAAAGTCAGCGGTTACAGTCAGCTGTGTGCTTACCATCATTTATTAAACATTTTGTGTTCATCAGAAAAAGAAATGTTTACAGGTTTAAAACCACATGAGAATGAGAAGTTTCTCATTCATTTTTAGGTGAATTATCTCTTTAAATATTAATGCGAGGTCTCTTTAAAAATATATATATAATCCATTGTTAAGTAAGTGAAGCTTTCAAAATTGTCAATTTTTAAATGGTCTTGGTCTTGTCTCTGTCACAACTGTCTTTGGTCTCCATCTCATCTTGATCTCAGACTTAGTCTCGGGATTTTATTTCAAGATCGGTCGAGACCACAACTGCAGAAATTACAATAAATTGCTTGTGCATTGTCTGATTTTTGTGAAAATCCTAATTCCAATTTGGCGTGCATATGATACGCCAGTCCTTCCCATTTACTTAAAAGGCCGCGGTGCATCTTTTTTGTTGTTTTATTTATTGGCTTCTCAATGTTTTCTGTTTTTTAAACCATTTTTGCTTGGGTTTAGGGTTAGATTTGAGATTTGCTTAAAGGTGCAGTGCGTAAATTTTAGCTGTATCTAGTGGTGAAGTTGCGAACTGCAACAAATGCCTCAGCCCATTGCTCACCTCTCGCTTTTGAAACACATAGAGAAGCTACGTTAGCCGCCATCGGACAAACATGTCATCGTCGAAGACAACTTATTGAAAAAAAGTTTGTCTGTTAAGGGCTTCTGTAAAAACATGGCGGCACAAAATGGTGACTTCCATGTAAGGGGACCCTCGGTGTATGTAGATAAAACTTCTCATCCCAAGGTAATAAACACATAACGATTAATTATGAAAGATCTTTATACACCCCTGATAATATAATTTTGCATATGATTTTGCATTTCTGTCAAGAGATTCTTCTAAAAATTACACACTGCACCTTTAAGGAGATTATTTAACATACAGGTTTCTCCGTGTTTTTGTCTATTTTTAAGCCACGGTTGCTTGGAGTTGGGGTTAGAATTGGGGTTTTAGGTCATTTTTATGTAACAAAAAGTTGTTCTAACCCAAGCGACAATGGTAAAAAAAAATGGAGAAACCAATAAATAAAACAACAAAAAAAGATGCGCTATTTAAGTGAATGGGAAGGACTGGCGTATCATATACATGCCAAATTGGAATTTGGCGTATGTATTGCACGATTTTCACACTTATATGCAACTCCGTGAGACTGGGTTGGATTTTTGTGTTAATATCATTCATGTGATTAGATAAAAAACAACTTCTGACTTTAAAAGCAATGACTGACTTTTATCTTATTTGATTTCTTCTGTTACTGTTGTGCCGGTATGATTAATGGAGGATTGTCCAAAAAGAAATCTGTCAACAAAATTAATCCAAAGCCCACAATATCCAAGATGTAATTCCATCCATTTTTTGATGGTCTTGGTCTTAGACTGTCTTTGGTCTCAATCTTGTCTTGGTCTCGGCCCCTAAAAGTCTTGGTCTTGTCCTGGTCTTGCCACCCTCTGGTCTTGGTCTTAATTAATTTAATTGTATGTTTATTAATGGCTTTGCTTTTGAAATCTTGACCAATACACCACAACAAACAAAGGTTTGATGGTCCTGTAACCTGAGCGAGGTGGTTTTCTCCATCCTGAAGTGCCTTGGATTGTTTCTTTTTTCAATCACGAATGAATGCATTATGTACTCTGTATGGTCTCTGTAATTTCCTTTCAGCCTCCATGTTCAAAAGGAAAATCCAGAGGTCCTGTGTGCCCTATGGGCCTATTTCACATACACATGTAAATCTGACCTTACCAGCTTTCAAAGACTTCCCTCACGAATGTGTTTCTTGAAAAGACAGCGAAGCGGCCGTAATGCGGTCTAGCGAGGGATCCTCAATGGTTAATTATCCATTTACGCTTTTAAAGAGAAAATCCTTTTAGTGTTCAGACAGAGAGCTCCTTTGATAGTATAAGGCTGCTCCTAAATACCACAGCGGAGGACATGTCAAATGTAACTCTATTACACAGGAACACTTTCTCCCATTATCAAAACTCTAACCCCGGTTCTGCTCCAGAGCGGCCCGGTCCGTTTTCCATAGAAATTCACGAAAGGTAAAACCCAGATGGGCAGACTTCCTGTCTTGTCTAAAGACGGCCCATTCATTTCCATTGGCAGTAGCTCGGTCTGATAAACGGAGAAATAGCCAAAAGATCGAATGCCCACAGACGGATGAGTCTCTGGTTGGGATGCACAAGAGATTTCGTCTTAGTTTTGGGAGTAGGGCTGTCACAATGATTAAATAATTGTCTCATCGCCATTGTTTGACCTCGTCGCATGATTTCAGATCACCGCAATAATTGCATATCTCTCTAAAAACACAAGGGGGAGCTGAAGCGCCTGTATAATCGAGACCGTATCTAATCTCGCTCGTTGACTGACAGTGAAATGCGATGCATTGCAAAGCCATTTTATATAGTGAAAAAACATTATTTAAAGAAAAACTTTGGTAAGCAGAATGAATGGCCAAGTAAAACACATATTTCCTAAACAGCAATTCCAAATTTTGGGAAGTGGAAGATGCTTCTCTATAGGATCTGAAAGGAATTGATTTTTTGCAGCCACTACAGACGTAGTCCAGTATTAATAAGACCTTAGTAGGAATGGCTACTGGTACAGTCAGTTTATTTTGATTGCATTTTTATTTTCAGTTATTTTTCAGACACTTTATTGTGTTTATTTCTTATGAAATATTTTCAGTTTTTGAAAGATATATTCATTAAATGATTACTTTTTAAATATGTGTTATGTGTATTAATATTTACTGCCAGGTAAACCTTTCAAAAGATTTAATTGTCAAAGCCCCAAAACAGGCAATTAAAGGTGCAGTGTGTAAATTTTAGCGACATCTATGGTGAGGTGCTGGTGAATTCCAAACAATGGCTCAGTCCGCTGCTTACCCCTCGTTTTTTTAATTACATAGAGAAGCTACGGTAGCCGCCACCGGACAAACATGTCATCGGAGACAACAAAAGAAAGTTTGTACATTAAGGGAGAAACATGGCAGCACAAAATGGCGACTTCCATGTAAGGGGACCCTCGGTATATGTAGATAAAAACGTCTCATTCTAAGGTAATAAAAACATAACGCTTCATTATGAAAGGTCTTTATACACCACTGATAATAAAGTTTTGTATATTATTTTGCATTTCTGTAAAGAGATTCTTCTAAAAATTACACACTGCACCTTTAATCCTCATAATCGTCACAATTTATTAGACAATTAACCGTCAGTCAAATTTCATAATTGTGACAGCGCTATTTGGGAGTTTGTTACATCATCCATATCTTCTTGAATTATTTGGCTATTGGTTATTGAATATGTTTCATTTGTCATCACTGTACGTCTTTTTTTTACGTCATTCCTTCCACGTCTTATCCTGACCTTCAGGGAAATTCCCAACCTTTCTGGGAACATTTCTGAAACTCACTGTACCCAAAAACGACAGGTCACGCGTTCGGCCCGAGACGTTACCCGACACTGTTTTCGAGACGGTCTCTCTCTCTCTCTCCATCAAAATTAATCTGAAAAAAGGTAGGAAAGAAGTGGAATTTCCTGAACACGGATCTTTCCTGCAGCGCTGAGCACTAAATCCTCCATCATCAGCCGGCAACTTTATCTCTGGCATCATGACAACAAGAGGCCAAAAAAACAAGCGCCATTTCCCCAACAGCAGCCTCTTAAAGAGGAAAATATCTATTTATCCACTGCCAGACTGCTATTGCTTTACAGAGCAATTAGGTTTACCTTTCCCTTCAAATAATGCCCTGAATGACCCAGGGAATCCCTCCATTCAGTACGACTCAAAAACCCACCGAATGACATGTTGACGTCTGCATAACTATCAGGTTAACCATAACCTTCGTATTACGCCGGAGCTGTAACGTAAAGACTGTTTAAAGAAACACTTCCATCTACACAGAGAGAGAGAGAAAATATCAGGGACTTTTTTGAGTCCTGTGGGAAATAGAGAAACATTAAATGTTAAATATGCAGCAGGTAACAAAAGGTTTAGTGTCACGTAAAGGTTACTCCTTTAATGGAAACGATCGGGGGAATGTACAGACAAATGAATCCTTACATTAAGCTACGCAATTAATGTAATCCAAGATGAAGCTGTTTTCCCCACGTCTCTCCTCCCACAATCTCAATAGCCTTTGAAGAGCTATAAAGGCTTTGACGGACAGTGTCGACACAGGACCAGATCAAGTGCAATACTACATTGTGTACTGTACACCGCGAGAGCCCATCTCTGACCTCCAACCATGCTGACCAGGTAAGACACATCGCATCATTTCACTCGAAACATCACATGTATTTACTTTAGTTTCCTCTCACAACAAAATACTGAGCATCCATTATAATGAGTCAATGTATGGACTGGGATTAAAACATCATGCGTTCTTCTGTAAATAAATGAAATTATATTAAAGACCAATTAATGACCTTTAATATACACCAAAGGGAATTACATAATATTACACATGCAAACTACTCTAAGAAGCTAAATCTAATTTGTGAAATCATTGATCGAGTCTGTTTTGAATAGCTATTTAAACCCGTATTAATATATTTAGTATTTTATGATACTGAAATGCATCTTAATAAACATGAAGTGCATTAAATAGATTTCCATTACCAAAATGATGTGTTGTTTCAACCCATAGTTGGTTGATTTATAGCCCAACTGTTGGGTATTATGGGTTTAAAAAGGTATTAAATATTAAATAAATGTAATACAATAAAAGTTTATTTATATAGCACCTTTACAAACAACAGGTGTTGATCAAAATGCTTTACAAGGTTAAAAGAGACAAAAAAGTGACAAACTAGAAAAACTAAATAAATAAATGATGACCACCGTTCCAAAGTTAATGCATGAGGGATTCCCAAACTTTCTCATTCCAGGATTCACCTAGATGTGTATAATCTATTTCAAGACCCAGGAGAGTATTTTTAAATGTAAATATGTGAATATTGTGTATTAAAACTTTACACTTTCGTTTGAAAACCCAAAACTATAGTATAACATTGGTTCCTTGGTTTTCTATGCTTTTAGTTGTGACTTCCTTCATTCAATTGCATGGAGACATCAGACACTTTATAGATCTTTAACATATTTGTTATGGTACTGCATGTAAAACGGCTTCATTCCTGCCATACAGTAAACACATCTGCATGTCATTGGATGCCACTTGCTATATGTTTTTAATCTGAAATTGTTTTATTCTGTTATACAGGAATATCCTCGTCCTCTGCTCATTGGCTCTGGTTTTGGTTGAAGCAGACATTGAAGCAGGTAAAGTACACAATTATCTGCTCAAGAGAGATTACAGACAACAATCTGTTATTTACTGTTAAAATTTACAATAGTATACTACCCTCACAGAAAATCATTATTTATTTCATATGTAATTTGGCTGAATACATCGTAATGCATGCATCAGTCGTCTTTTTAATATAAAACCCTGCATCTAACAATTTGATAAATTATTTGTTGCAGATGTTTTATGTGTTTGTGTTGTCAATAATGCTTCCAACATGACATATGCATTACTTCAAATGACAATATTTCATTTATTTTAACTGAAAGTTTTGTTTGTTTTAGTGGATGGTGGGTCCCAAGCCATGTTTGCCACAGGTATACATCCCATCTTTACATACTTTGCAACTATTTTAGCAAATGAAGATAAACCTTTAACGAAGATTTCTCTCTTTACACCATAGATCAGGACTCAACATCAGACGAGGCACCGACAGGTAAGACTCATTTTAACTCACTATAGGTGGTTTCCCGGACAGGGCTTAGACCCAGACTAAAATGCTGCCTTCATTAAAAAACACCGTGTACTGACATTTCTTAACATATATCAATGTCATTGTTTTGTCTCAAGACACACCAGTATTGCTTTCTTGCAAGGTTTGTTTGTAAAAACTACTTAAATGTCCTAAAATAACAAAGTCCACCAATCTTTTTACAACCAATATCCCCAGGAATGAGAGGAAAACATGCACCATTGATTAACATTAAACATTTTAACATTAAAACATGAAAATGTTTAGATTTTCTAAAGTCAGTGTGTCATAACGTTATCATAATAGTGACATATTAATAAGAAAATTTCTCAAAATAATGACTTCTAATGTGTATGTGCGCGTGCAACTGTATGCTGGCATCATCCACTGGTAAAAGCAATGCAAGGAGAATTTTACAAATCAATTGTAAATATCATTGGCAATATCATTAAAATTAAGTTTATGTATTATTGGTAGGTTTTTGTAATTTGAGACTCCTTAAATAATTTCTGTACTTGATAATATCATGTACTTTGCTTGTCTCTGTTAAAATACAAGTTGTGATGTTTTTACTACAAATATCATTAAAGTCGTTTTTTGTATGAGATACTAAGTCATTATTCTAGAAAGGTTTCTTTTAAATATGTTAAGGTCTGACAAGGTATTGAGTTTTCTATTCATTGATAGATGAGCTCTATATGTAAGCAGGGATTTGACTTTAAAATACTAAGACTTTCAATCTTACAATTGAACTGCGTCTAACTTGGCTGTTTTCTCTTGTTTTTCACAGAAAGCATGAACTTGGTCTCGCCTGACCAGCCTAATGGTGAGTTACTAACCCTCACATACAGTATAGCCCAGTGGTTCCCAAACTTTTTCAGCGTGCGGCCCCCCTTGTAAACTATGCATTCCTTCGCGGCCCCCCAAAGAAAAATTGTGACAAAAACTGTTCTAAAACTCTAAAATTATACAAAAAAGTAGTGCTTTTGGTTAGTAGCCTTATTTTTTTTTAGGTTTAATTACACAGAATTCATGATAAATTAATGTATTTCATAAAATGTCATAAAACTGGGGCCCCCCTGGCACCATCTCGCGGCCCCCCTGACGGCCCCGCCCCCAGTTTGAAAACCACTGGTATAGTCTACTAGAAGAGCTAGACAGAAAAAGTCTAGTATTTAAACTGTGCACAATGTAAAGTGTGTACAAGACTGTCAGGTGAATTGTTATTCTCAGATAAAAACATGTGATGAGTTAAGACCTGGATGACCTGAGGGATAAACTGAAGATTTAAAGCGACACTGCATGCATGTCAACCACAGCTTTGACTAATGCACAATGTGGCTATACACTTATGACTTATAAACACGAGAAATACATTTTACTAGTACTACAATTTAACCAACCTATTTTATAGCACAAGGCAAACATTTTGGGGTGGTTTCCTGGACAGGGATTCGACTAGTCCAAGACTAAAATAATTTAAGAGCTGTCCAAACTGAAAACAACTTGCACTGACATATCTTAAAATACATGTGTGCCATTTGTTTTGCCTGAAAATTCACACAAGTAATGTTTTTAATAAGGCATGTTTTGTTAAAACTAGTTATATTTCCTAATTAAACTAAGGTATAACTAGTCTCTGTCCGGGAAAACGCCCGGACAGAGACCGGGAAAATAGGGTTTATCCTAGTCTCAGACTAAAATGCATATTTAAACTGCCTTAATTTCAAAACACCTTGTAGTGACATTTCTTAACATATATCAGACAATGTCAATGTTTTGTTTTAATATGCAAACCACAGTTGTTTTTTGTAAAGTTTGTTTGTAAAATCTACTTAAATGTCCTAATATATCTAAGGCCTAGTCCTGGATTCATCTAAACCCTGTCTGGAAAACAGACCCATAGACATCACCAGCTAAATCTATTCTGTCAAATCAGTTCAACTAAATTCTGATTTTCCTTTTTTAAGATAAAGGACATCTAGAAATGATAATAATGATAAACTATTGTAAATTACTGTGAATAAGAACTTTTATTCATAATAACATTTGAAGATGAACTTGTTTGTGATAGAGAGATTAGTCTACATCTCAGAAAAAAAGATTTAGTTAGGGTATCGGCCCACAGTTTTTGTATCTTTTATTCTGATATTGTATTGAAGTCTGCCCTCTTGTGGTGTTTAAACACACATGCACATCTTTGTCCATTCTCAGATGTTTCTTTTCTTGGAAGTATTTGATGATTAATTTGATGATTTTTCTTTCCTCTGCATCCAGATGAGCTTTTGCATTATAATGGAGCAAATGCAGGTATATTAAAGCACAATAACACGTTTAATGTAAAATATAATTTCAGCTGAACTTCTGATAGTGAATAATAAAAATAAACATGAACGCTATTCTAATCATCTATGGTGTATTTTAGATGCCAGCAGTGCAGAGACGGTGAATAATGGTGAGGATCAGATTTAATAATATAAACGTTAAAGATCTCTAACAATAACAGACTGAAAGATAAACTTAACATCTGTCTCTTTCTGTTTCCAGCACCTCAAGTAAATGATGTGCCTAAAGCTGGTAAGTATATGTTATTATATGTTATACTGTATGTACGATTCAGATAGTATGATATACTGTATCCTATGTGTACTGTAACAACATAAACATCATGTAAAGAAAAAAAAACAAGTTTGACTTAATTTTTATTACATTTAGGCACATCTCCCTCCCAAAAAAGTCATAAATGCACTGTAAAAAATAGTTGAAATAATAAAGCAGTATATTTAACTTTCGTGGTTGAAACCATAAATAAAAGTCCACTAAACCTTTCGCTTTAGGTTAAACCAACTTTCCTATTAAAAGAAGAAAAGGAGGTTGGTCCACCAATACTTATATTTTTTTTAGTTCACTTAACTTAGTGCTTATGTTGACTAAATTTAAATTGTTAAATTCATGTACTTTAGAGTTAATATAGCTTATAATATTATAACTCAGAGAATGCAATGAATTCATGACTTATTGAAAAAATTAGATTCTCCACAAAAATACACACGAACCTGCATTGTTGATATGTATCTTGAAATATTAACATAAATATTATAAACAAATATTATGAAAGTATTGCGCTGAATGATGAAGATATTTTGATGGTAAGCACACAGTTGACAGTCCCCACTGAATTCCATTCCCCATTTTTTTTCCTACTATAGAAGTCAATCAGCTGTGTGCTGCTTACCATTATTTATTAAAAATATGAGGATGTAAAAATAATGAAAGAATTTTCATTTTTGGGTGAACTATCTCTTTAACAAATTAAATTAAACTATTTCAACTTAAGTAATATCAACTTATCACAGGTCAAAATTTAAAATAATAGGTTGAACTTTTTTTTTACAGTTTATAATTTACCAAAATAACATCAGTAAAGCTAAAAAGAGCTAAATACATATTACGTCTTAAATAACAACTATTTAGATGCCCTATCAGTCCTTATTTTTTTTTAAACGTAAAATTTAAATCTTGAGGTGCAAAGGATTATGGGTATTCTTCTAAACATTCTGAACTTACAATTTTAAATTCAGTAAACTTAAAAGATTATGTGTATTGATTTACTAGTCATAAAGTTATATGAACTAAGACTTTTGATTTATTATTAATTTTAAATGTGTTCCTGTTGTTTTCCATTTAAATTAAAAGATCCTCTCATCTATTGCATTTAGTTAGTAAAATATACATTCAATCCTGGAATAAATGCTAAAAATGACATCATACTAAATGCCTTTAAACTGAGCATGCTCATAGTGTTTGCTATTTTATTAACAAATGTACAGCTTTGAGTTTTCTCAGCTTGAAATAGTAGTTGGCCACACTAATTGTTCACTTTAACTTTTTTTTTAGTTATCCCAACTTTTCTTGACTTAAACAGTTCAGTGAAAAAAATTAAAAACAGAGTTTCTTCAACAAAACCCAAGTTGGATTTTTTTACAGTGTGCAATGGGAAAAAGTTTTAAATACTTTATGTAGTGTAACTGTAAAGTAGCCTGCTACTGATAGGGAATTGAATTGATACTGCTAATTTTAATAAAGAAAAAAAATGACATGGATATATCAGTGTGAGATTCACCATTCAATGTTATTTGTTTGTTTGTTTATTTATCTCTAGATGCAGCTAAATCTAGCATGGAAGACAATGATGGTAAATGTCAGATGATATAAAAAACAGACAGTATATATGCATCAGTGTATCTTTACAATTTGAACTTTTGTTGTATATCTTTTTCTCTTCAGAGGAAGAAGCACCGGACTCAGAGGAGATTGCGTCTGTGAAACCCGCCCCGGCTCCAGTCCAACGGGCAACCAAATCCCATAATGCATCAGCACGTAAACGCAGCAAACCAGCATCAAAAAAGAGAACAAGAAACCTTCGTCCTTGAGATGTGAACCTTAGACAGGAAAGCAAGGACGAGGCAGTGATATAAGATGACAAACAAACATTATTGATTTTGTTTGCAGGGGCATTTTTTGTTATGTTTTGAGAATCGTGAACTAGACTTTATCTTCTGTGATGTACTGATTTATTTGTGTGTTTGTTTTGTGTTTGTGTGAATTGTTACAAACATTCGGCACAGATTCTGCGGGCTCATTTTCTGTGAGCTCTCTGTTAATGTGACCTACATCATTGTGCTTGCCAAATATTTGAGCAAACTCTACATCAATGCAAATAGTTCATTTCATTTTAGATCAGACTACTCGACAATATACTGTTTTAATATTGTAAAAGCTGTTATATATACATATAGCTGTTTATTTCCTTGATTAAATACAGGATAAAGTTACGGGATACAAAATCTTGATGATAAAAGCTGGTGCTGGCAACCTGATGACTTTGTGCTCAGATAAGCCAAGACTTTAAGCTCTTATAAAAAACACACAAAAGCCTTTGATCTCCTCCTCACAATGTCAGTGTTTAAATCAAAAGTGTTTCTATCTTTGTTTTCAGTCACTTTTTTATACACAAAGTATTTAACATTATTGAAGTTACAAATATTATAATCAACAATGTGTTATTCTGAAACATTTCTGTCTTTTATTGTAGCCCTAAATAAAATGACTATGGTAAATAGAAACACAGTGTTGATTCATTATTGCACAGATTACGCATAATAAAAAGAAAGATTTTTAACTAAGCAATAAATAGGGAAAATGGATAATCTTTTTTTTAATTATTAAAATAACAAAAAAATATATATTTATCAACTATTTTGTTTGTATTTATAAACATCTAAACAAAAAGAAATGTACAAATCTTTTATAAATAAACTTTTCTAAAAGTTTTCTAAAAACAAAAAAAATATGTTGTGAACATAAAGTTTTAATGTAAATTGATTCATCGATTTGTTCATTTAGTTTTTATACTTTGCTGTAGTTGAGCATAAATAACAATGATTCAGTATTTACACTGCAAAAAAATTACTTTCTTACTTATTTATTTTTGTATTTTTGTTTTGTTTTAAAACAAGTTAAAAAATCTGCCAATGGGGTAAGAAAAAAAACTATTTTCTTAAAAACTTCTTAAAAATGTTCTTACTCCACTGTACATTTGTTTTTGTTTAGATGATTATAAATACATACAGAATAGTTGATATATATTATTTTGTTAGTTTAATAATTAAAAAATTGCTTATCAATTTTCCCAATTTATTGCTTAGTTAAAAAAAATATTTTGCTCATCAAGAAATGCATTTTGATTAAAAAAAATGTCAGATATTTATACTGAAAACAAGACAAAAATTCTAGGAAAGTCTTTTTTTTTACTTTAGAGATACACCTGATATCCAGGACACACATGAGGTTTTCATTCACTCTTTATAACTCTATACCATACACTGTATGTGTCCACTTTTGTGTAAAGGTCATGTCATTCTCTCACACTAAAGCCGATACCCGTTTAGAGTAATGACTCGTGAACTTCTTCTGTCACGTCTACAGGTGAATTCAATCCTCAGTACCACTCTTACTGCCACATTAACCCACTGAGATCTGTTCTGTTCTCTCAGCCATACAGACTGTAAACCTCCTTCTCATAACATCACCAGGGATGCATACTGTTAAAAAGAAAGAGAGGCGATATGGTTCTCAATATATGTATAACCTTTCCTAATACAAAGAAACTGTTGTAACACAGAAAGATTTTTCAGATGTTAAAGCTTCATGGAGCTATACAGACAAAAGTGGTTCTTCTATGTTGTATCTTTATTTTTAAGAATCCAATGCACTCTTCCAGATTTTGAGAAGCCAAGTTAGGCAACTTGCAACAAACTATATTGAGTTGGATGCACTTAGAAAATTGTGTTAAAACTAGTTATTAAGTTGAATACTCATTCATAAAAATTAAGTTGTTCTAACTTGTATTTCACATTATATTAAATTTGATTCAATCATAGACACTAGTTCACACAAAAGTACTAAAAACCCTCAGCCTATTGAATTAACAACACTTGGCATTTCATGGCAACTTTAAAAATCAACAACATAACAGAAACTCTTTTAAATACTAAAAGTACAGAACATTAATAAGAGGCGGGCAACGCACCAAAGCTTTTTTACACTGATTTTTTAAGCTAGCGGTTTTCTTCCACGCTGAAAAACAGCACTCAACGTTATCAGCTGAAAAAACGGCATTCGGCGTCCTCCAGCCGTTTTAATCCATGTAAAAAAGCTTTAATGCGTCCCGCCCCTTATTAATGTTCTGAGCCGGTTGGTTGTTGTGATACTTGACCCGCCCCCTCCTCCACTGTGATTGGACGGTTGTGTGAGAACTGACATTGACGAGCGGAGCTTTTCACCCAAAGCTGAATATTTTTCAACTCTCGTAAAACGGCGAGTGGTGGTTTTCAGAGTGAAAGAAAACTGTTTTGAAAAACGCTGAGCTTCCATTGGAAACAATTGAAAACATGCACCGGCTGCAGACGTTAAAGCTTTGGTGTGCACGCCCCCTAAGTCTTCTCATGTTTTCATCTTGATGCACCTTCATGTTATTTATAGAAATTTATAATATCACACCATATTTCTACATTTACTCTCACTTTCAAGTACCATGCAAAGCATGCTGGGAACCTAAAGCCTAAAAAATTTGTCAAGCTAATACAGTGAACAAGTTTTAAACAAAATAGCGCAGATATTTAAGTGGAAGTTACACACAATATTAAGTTGATGTGAATATCAACAGTGTTGGGGAAATTTACTTAACAATATTAAGTTACTCCCCATAAAAGTAACTAATTGCGTTACTTAGTTACTTTTCATAAAAACAAATACTTAAGTTACGTTACTTTTGCGCTACTTTTGCGTTACTTTTGTTACATTGGCTGAGGCTTGATCTCTTTCAGGCTGTGCAGGTGTTTTTTATGTCTGAGAAGTTCTGCATTCAGAAATTTTATATTTCCATCGCAAAAAATGTCAAGCTCTGGCCTACCATCTCTGTTTCTGACTCAAACTGTTCCCGCTCAGGCGCACACGCACAAAGTTTGCGTAATTCTACGTGACTACGTTCAGTTTTATTCAGTACATTATTTTTAAAAATCATATTAATTAAACGGAAAAGTAACTTGTATTACTTTTTTTAAATAGTAACTTAAATATTAATGTGTACATTTATAAAGTATGCCTTACTTTACTCATTACCTCAGAAAAGTAATACTTTTAGGTAATATATGTTACTCGTAATACGTTACCCCCAAAACTGATTATCAACATTATTATATCAGGACAACTCAATTAAAAGGTTTGCTTCAAATGTTTCATGAAATCAATAATTAAGAATTTTTAACTTACACCAATGCATTTAATTAAGTTGTGGCAACAGATCCCCTGAATAATTTTTGTGAGGAACAAATCAAAATCAAAGTCAAATATGTTGAATAAACTGCTGTAATCCATTCTGGAATATTCCTTCAAATGTATTGTGAATTTCACAATACAAATACATACAAGTGGGGTCATCTATAATGACAAAAGAGGATTTTTCTATAAATTGAACCTGGTTGCTTTGAAGTCACCGGAGAAAGATTTAAAGTGCTGCTCACCCTAGGAGGGAATCTAAAGAGGAATGTATGGACGAGGTAAGCCAATGCTTCTCACATGGGGTTTTCAAAAATCCTCAAACAAATAATACAAACGCAATAAGTGGAATAATCCACATTTCATTAACTTCTTAAACCCTTAATCTGTCCTGTCTAATAAAAGTTTCAATCAAAAGCCTGAAAGCGCAGTTATATATAGCTGCTATCAGAGCAACATCACAGGAACATGAAAAACAACCTGTTGCGGCCACATTGTTTTAGACGTGTAGGGTTTAACAAAGCCCTTCTGTTTAACAGCGCTGTGACTACAGGGTTTCTCTCATATCTGCTTCTGAGCTTACATGCAGGAACCCAGTACGTACAGGGGGTGGGTGGGGGGATTTCGTTTTTGTGGGGGGCACACTTTTTATAAAGTGAGAAACAGACTAAACAACTAAAACAGATTTGAAATTCACCAAGTTGCATTTTACAACAAATACCAAAACACAACGCTGTCCAGTCTACAACAACAGCAAAACACATCCATCACACCTACAATGTAAACAAAAACGCAAGATCGGATATTGAGAAATGGCCAGTAGGTTTTCATCACCCTGATTTTATGTGCATTTTGAAGTACTGCATCAGAAACAAGTAATGGAAGCGCCAACTTTCAAATAAAAATTCCTTTACTAGCAAAAAAGTTTTTACGCTTACTTGAGGTGGTTTTTGACTGCAGTTTATTGGCATTTTCAAGTAACCTGATGCAAGGAAGTCACAAAATTATTATTTGAAGATGACGCGGTATGAACTAAAACTTCCAAGAAACACCTCAATATGTGTCTGCTCCCAAATATAAGAGGCTTTCCTTGCAATAATGTTTGGATGACAGTCCTTCAGATCGTTTGATTTAAAATAATCTACTATTACCTTTCAAGAAACACATATAGACGGTTGCAGCAGTAACAACATAAACAAACGGCTTTTGTGGAACACACGTAACTTCCGGTAAACGCCACTAAAAATAAAAAACAACAAAGTCCTTTTAAATAAGTTAATTTATATAACAAGCAAAATAAACAACACATAGATTACCTAGAAAACCAAAACATTTGTTAATTTTGATGATGTATTTGTTCAAGAGTTTAGTCAGACCATTAAACAAACAGAGACCGGAAGTAAAGTTCTGACCAGATGCGTAATTGCATCATCAGAAGTGCGTCCCACGGAACAATCTATACGTTGCCGCACCTTAGTATAAGACATTTTCCTTGGCATTAATGTTTAAATAACACTACGTCTTCATCGGTTAAAATAATGCCTAGTGCGATGGATGTGATAGTAAACCGACGTGATGTTTAAAATGAGCGAGAGGATGTTTCAGTCGCATATCATCGATTAATAGATATGCTGTCATTTCGCAATAGTCTTTTGTTGACATTTAGAAAATAACGCTAAAGTTTTGCGCAAATCTGCAATGGAAACGCAGCTTGTGACACATGTCACAAGTTTTAGTGACACATGCCAATGAAAACCGGATGTGGATCCATAGCGCATAGGAACGTGCATCAGATGCTATGTTAAAAACGCTGCTTGTCAGTTCCACCAACAACGCAGTAGACTAAAAATAACAATACATACCAAAGAGCAATAAACAAACGCATGTCTGTAAAGTAAAATCTCAGTAGCAAGTATGTGGCGTAGTAAAATCTCATAAGAACTTGATCCTTACATTTATATAGTATAACATGAGCTAAATGAGTTTATGATGGCACAAAACCGCAAAATTTTATTTTAAGACTGAATATATAATGTGCTGCTGCTCAGAAGAAATACAAAATAATGATATAAACTTACAATACTGTATGCTTACTGTATAATCATCTCATATCATTTATATCTACTATGTATTATACCATAACCAAACCATATTCTAATTTTAATAAACAGAACTACATCTATAATATACCAATATAAACATATTGAAAGGTATACTGCTGGAGGCTTGCAATTGGTTGTTGCATTTGAATAAATAATGTGGGGAGTAAAAAAAGATTACAGGGGCTATTTTGGAGGTGTGTTCCACTATAAATATTTTTTTTTTATTATTATTACGTTTATATATGTAATACTGCATTCAATTTTGATTTATATTTTAAAGACTAGTAGTTCCTTTTTTCTGTACTTTAAATACTGCTGAAGAAAGCGTTCAGTGCACTATATAATTTAAATGATCAAATTCACATAACATGTTTTATCTAAATGATTAAGGGGCACGCTGTGTCATCTGGGGGGGGCACTGCCCCCTGATGCCCCCCTCTTGGCAAAGGGCCTGAAGGAACCACAAGAGTTAAGCCTCTTTTGCAATGACTGACTTGTAAATTGTGAGGAATGTGTCACACTTTGTACACTTACTACATATTTATTTGAAATTTTAATTTGATTGAAAAAGTGCAGAGGAAGGCATAAACTCTGTGCTGCACCCTTGTGGTTATGTGAGGTATTACAAAAAAAGTAAAGTTTTTTCAGTAGTTATGGTCGGACCAAAACAAGAAAACAAAAAGCCCTTGTCAAATATTTCTAAAGAATGTATAGAAATTTCTATCATACTTGGGAACATATTCATAAGAATATAAACAAGCAAGCAATTTTGGCTAAAACAAGGCAAAATTTGGGCTGTATTTGAAAATCTAACCATAGCCCAACAAAAACTATGCGTATCCGCTAAGAACATGTAGAAGAAATGAAAGCCTTGAAAACCTGTTGACTTTGCTTACATGATGAAATATAGTACATCTCCAAGTTGTCATGTCATTTCTCGGTTTTTGCTTGCTGTGAAATGTTTGCAATTCATTTAAGGAAATCAGACGGAAGATATAGGACTTATATTCATTTGAGTCCTATGGACAAATAATTTGATTTGGAATAGAAGCGGTTCAAAATAATACAAAATATTTCAGTGAGACTCTATAAGGAGTGTGTGGAGCACACAAATATAAACATGAGTCAAATTTATTTGACAGAATCTTCGCCGTCATTGGATGTGGACTTCAATGGATGTCAGGGAGAGATGGAGAACTTGAGCACAAACAGTCTTTTTACTCCACGAGCTGTAAGACATTCTTACATTTCACAAGCTGTTACCATTGACTCCCTCGTAAACAGATGAGTGCATAAGGACGTGAAAATCTGACACTGTACAAACAAACACTTCAAACCATCAGAAATTCACTAAACACATTACATTAAATCATCTCTCACAGTGTTTGTGCTAAAGTCATGACAGCTCCTTATATCATGAAGTTTGTTTTTTAGAAATTCCACAGACTTGCGCTAAAGGAGGGACCCGACACCCGAGCCATGTATTTGGACAAGACTATCATAAACACTTAGGATGTTTTATAGACCTGTGCCAGTAAACAACCACCAAATACAACAAAAGACACCTATAGCAAACACCACCTATAGCAACCGACGACATCTGAATCAATTAGAACATTTGCATTCAAATATATTCACACATGTTTTGAAACACTTACTCTTTCTTTATTTTAATAAACATTTTCCAAATAACAGAATAATAATAATAAACTCATCCAAATGTAACTGTGGGAGTGATGTTGGTGATTTAAAGCATCCAAAATAAATCCAAACTCTGTTATATTTTATCATCTGAAGTGCAGTCACCCTATGCCTAGAAATTTCAAAACCGTACTCGTGTCATTTTATCAAGAAGCTTCTTGAAGTTTCACCTGATGAATTTCAACCCTCCTGTCATGTTCAAATTTTAGTAACACTTTTAATGTTTGGGGTCAGATTGACCCCAAATAGTTTAATATGCTAAATAACATAAAATTGTAGGGAGAACTTTTTTTATATATATATACATAAATTGTTTATTTAATAGATTAATTTATATGAAAATATATATTTAGTAGCACATAAATTTAGTGTATATTTAGTAAAAAAATATTATAAATAATAAATATAATTAAATAATATAAAATTGTAAATAATATATAACATTTATTTTATTTAAGAACAGTTTTACCAGTGTTTCACATATTAACCCTTTAACTGTCTGGGTTTCATATTCATAGCTGGGAATGATCAAAAAATTTATATTTCTCAGCAAATAGTTCATTCTGACTACAGAAATTAATGATCTGAAAAAACATTAGCTAGCTTTTCTTTACCATGAAGTGACCGGTTAGTACAGCACGTTACTAACGTTTTTCGTGGCACCAAGTAACATAATTTTGTAAAGTTAGGGCTCTTACAGTGAAATATGTCAAAAATATGCACTGTAAAAAATACTTTGCTGCCTTAAAATTTTTTGTTGAATCAACTCAGATTTACAAGTCATTTCAACTTACTATTATTTATCTTGACTACAGGTGAGTTGTTATAACTTATAAAATTAAGTTGACTTTTCTCAACTATATTTTATAAGTTGTAACAACTTATCTTTGTTGACATGACTTGTAAATCTGAGTTGATTTAACAAAAAATTTTACGGCAGCAAAGTATTTTTTACAGTGTGCTTTCCTTGCAAAGTTTCAGAACAGTTCACATGGCAGGGGTGATTCTTTGTCTCTGACATTCGTCTAAGAAGAAATGTTGTGGATTTTTTTAACATAACTCAACCAGATGGTTAAGAGAGCTCAATCAGTAACTAACACTAACTCTCAATAAAAAATATTTACTAAAAATGTGCTCAACCATTTGGTTGAGAGGTTTTTAAAAGGTTAATAGTAAAAAACACTCATTAGGTCAGTTTTACAGGAACAGTGTGGGTACAATACTTGGCAGACACTTCTAAACTGACTAAAAGTAACTTTAAGTCAAAATGTTTCAAGGAAAAGTCAAAAAGTAAAGGTTTAAAAATACAATAGAGATGACAAAGATGACATAATAACCTTTTAACCATACATTTTCAGAAAAAATGATTTTTAAGATCACAGTTAACATTTAAATCACATGACGTATGACGATAAATATGCAGTTTCCAATCCAGTCTTTTAAAGCCTGCATCAATACACAGTAGAGCACTGACTTCTGGTTTCTTTGCCTTTGTTTATAGAGCAACACAAACAGCAGTAAAAGCTAGCGGTTGGTTTAAAGGTGATGAACACAGAATATCAATGATCGCCGGCTGTTTTCCACAAAAATGTCAAGGAAATTTAAAGCTCACAACAATGAAGTAAGACCACACTTTACTGTGCCCTGCATCTTTAATTGAGCGGACTTTACCTCCTGTTCCTCAGGAAGAGACTTTACACGGTGGTACTTTGTGTACAATTATATCAGTGAAAAATACAGGATTGGCAAATAAATGAGAGAGAGAGAGAGAGACTGGGAAAATTCAACATTCATATTGCTCATATTGGATCATCAGTAACGAAATCTTACTGTGATGGAAGGGAGAGCAAATATTAAAAGATCAAATATTAAAAGAAAACAAGTGCATGACTCTTAAATCATAAAGAGATCAGTTTTTAGGTACATGAAATTGTTTGCATGTGGTATAAACATGAAATCATTTTAAATTATCATATTAATGGTTTTAATAAATAATTGAAGCCAAGAAATTACACATATTTCATTGACCACATTTTATAGACAATACTGTATGTAAGCTTTAGAAAATATAATACATTTTCAAAAACTTTATTCATTTTGGAAACTCTAAACTATCATAAAGTCTTTTTTGCTAGTTAGTCAAGTAGTGACATCACATCCACATCATCACAGGATGTCAATAATCCCATGCTAATGGCCACAACAGTCTCACAGTTTTAAAGGAATCTTAAATCCAAATGGCAGCGGGGAACTCCCCCAAAATCTCCAGTCATCAGGAGATCTTTAAAAGGCCACCTTACCCTATAGAGATCTGATGAGACATTTAGCACCAATGGACTCATTTCCTCAACAAAAGCTCATTTACATCCACACTAAAACATTTACTTATCTTCCTGAGCGTTCGCATATTAAAACATACTTAAAGCTTCTTTGATGCACGCTTCAACGGTCTGTTAAATGTGAATGGGTTTACAATGATTAACCTTTAAAGAGAATATGCAATTTAATGTGGGACAACAATGTTTTTAAGCCCAATAAATTTCTCAATGGAGAGACAAAGAGGCTTTGTTTGTTGCACAGCTCAGCAAAGCGGCCATCGTGGAGAAACCAAAGCTTTTAAAGAGCCACGACCATCATGCAAATACAGGTATGTGTGAAGATGAAAGGCTTGTTTAGGGTTCTTCAGTTTACAAATGCATCATCTGGCAATCATGTGAAATTATTCAAGCACACAAAAATAATGAAAAACATGAAAAAAGCATAACTAAGCAGACTACATTTCATAAAAGCAGCTCATTATTGTGGGAATCAACTAGCCAATAAATAGTGATGTTTGATGAGTAAGTTAATTAGTTAATGGTTCTTGCCAGTAAGGAACAACTCAGCTATGACCCAGATCACCCCAGCAAGCCCACTGCACTGCCCTGGCAACCACACAGTTAAAAATGAAAAGTTACAAAAACTTTGTTTGTCTGGATATGGTTCCTATTAAAGAACCTTTAAGACTTTAAAAATGGTAAGAAAGAAATTGTTCTATTAAGAACTTTCGTTCTTGGAGAACCAAAGATAGTTCTCAAGAACCCTCTGTTAATCCGACACCACACTTTTAGCACCAACCATGAAAATGACATGCCAACACTAAAATGTTTGCAGCTCCAAAACTATTTGAGCTACAGACATGGTTGGGATATTTTGTAAAAGAATTTGAAACTATTTAGAGTTTAAGACTTAAGATCGAGTTATAAAAGTATAAACGGTTTCAGCAGTAACAACATAAACAAACGGCTTTTGTGGAACAGACGTAACTTCCTGTAAACTCCGCAAAAAATCAATAAGAACAGAGTCCTTTCAGAGTAGATTATTTCTCATAACAGGTATATTACCTTAGTTTAAATCATAGCTAAAGCATATCAAAAACTACACTGAGCTAATGTTAAAACTATATAATCTTAACTACAGAAACCTCCCTTTAAATAGCGCTGATTAATGATCGCCATTCCCCCCATCTTTAGCACACTGAAACGTTTGTTATTTTCGACAAGGTATTTGTTTTTGAGTTCAGTTTAGCAAATCAGTTTAGACGGCCATGCGTCGTATGAAACAAACTTTAGTGTATGTGTAATGTTATGCACAAAATATTTTTCTATTCCATAAAAATTATATAATAAATGTTTACGCAACTTTTATACAGATTATGTTTTATTCATCAATTCAGAATCATCTAAATAGATTTTTCAAAACATTTGAAACAATATTAACAATATTTGTAAAATATGTACTGAAATATATTTTGAAATATCTTTACAAAAAAAATTTTCACCAATATTTTGTTTTATGTATATTTTAAAATAAATATATTTTAAAGCATTTATGTTCGCATTGGAAGAAACACTTTACAAACATGTAAACATAACAGGTTAAAATTAAATAAACACTGCAAAAAATTATTTTCAAGAAAAAAAATCTAGGTATTTTTGTCATGTTTTCAGTAAAAATATCTAAAAATTCTTAAATTAAGATGCTTTTTCTTGATGAGCAAAATGACACATGAAGATAAGTCAAATTTAAGTGATTTTGTGCATAAAATAAGCAAAACAATCTCCCAATGGGGAAAGCTAATTTTTTCTTGAATTTTTCTTGAATTTAGTGTTTAAGAAAACGCATCTTAATTTAAGAATTTTTTTAAAAAAATTACTGAAAACAAGACAAAAATACTAAGAATTTTTTTTCTTGAAAATCAATGGGAAGAAACTAAATGTGAAAATCAATGGGGTAAGCAAATTTTTCTAGCATTTTTCTTGAATTTAGTGTTTAAGAAAAAGCATCTTAATTTAAGAATTTTGAGAAATTTTTACTGAAAACAAGACAAAAATACTAAGAATTTTTTTTTCTTGAAAATAATTTTTTGCAGTGTAGGTTCAACTGCAAAAATATAATTTTATACATACTTATACATTTATTCTTATACTTTATACATTTTATACAACTTTTATATTTTGGACAGGAAACATATAATTTTTGCGGTATGGGTTGTAAAATTTTAAATGTATTTGTTGACCCTGAAATACATTTTAAAATATATGTTAATATATGAAGGTTAAAACTAAATATCTGTTATTTAATTCAAATATGTATTTAATTAAGCTATACTTTCTACAAAATGTATTTAGCGTATATTTAAAACACGTTTTTGTTCAAAACAATGTATTGCTGTATGAGATATCTGTAAAAAAATGAGATATGATATTAACCAAATTATAAGTTCATTGCTTCAAATCCACTTAATATTGGCCTCGGGCCATTCAAAAATACTAAATCCTTACCAACAAAAATACAATAAAATAGCATAAAAAGTCCGTAAAATGACACATTCAGTTTCTTAATTTTTGCCTTTTAACTTCTGACTGTCGTCATTTGCAATGTTTTTAGTAACATTTTTTGTGATTTTGCAACTTTCTTGTCCAAATAAGTGGATTTGTTTTAAAAAGTGGACATTTTTTTGGTCAAAAGCTTGCATGCACTTAGAGGGTTTTGCAGCGAAATACAGTTCACTTTAGTGACATCTGTGAAAATAAGGCATTTCAGTTACTGACTAATAACCTTTTCATTGCCATTAAAGTAAAATCACTGAGCTTGATAAAATAAATGCTAATCCACAAGAAAACACATCAAGACGCACTTAGAGCATTTTGCATATCAACTCTTCACATTTATTAAACTTTTCTAAAGCCAACTATGTTTTGTCATTGAGTCATGTCAAATGGCTATGCTATATTTAGCAATCAAATCAGATATTTAATCATGTTCAAATACAAAAGAACCCTGAAAGAGAAGTGTAATCAGATTAACAATGTACCTCTCACTTCTTCCAAGTATTAACAGTGTTTGTCCTGAAGAACAGGTCCAATACACATCCAATATAAGACATAAAAACTCCCCGTAACACAAAACCTTGAACATTTTCTGCAAATGTGACACCCTTTGTTTTTTTTCTTAGAACAGCAAATTCACAGCATTCAAGACAGAAACACCATCACAAAAAGTCAATCACAAAAGACATTACAGACAGCAGAAACTCCAGCAGAGAAAGATGTATTTACAAAAGTCTGTCCTATAGGGAATATGTAATATAAAGACATAAAAAAATCCCTGTAACGGAAAACCTTGAACATTTTCTGCTAATGTGACACCCTTTGTTTTTTTTTCCAAGAACAGGACGTCAAATTCACAACATTAAGACATAAAACACCATCACAAAAAGTCAATCACAAAGGAGAAGTACGCCACAGAAGCAGACGTATTTACAAAAGCTGTAAACAATAGTCGCACCGCCTGATTTCTTAACCCTGTTTTAATGAGAAGAACTTTTGGAAGTTCTCATGTAACGCCTCTGGTCTTTAGCTCAACCCCCTCTACAGAGGGTATAAAAGATCTTAGAGGAGCTCAATACAGCACTAAAACTTCTAGTACTTCAGACAATCTCCTTCTGCATTTTACTGAAGCTTTACAATGTTTTTCAGGTGAGTACATCACAACTCATTCATTTGCATTTCAATTAGAAATTGTCATAAAAAATTGCCTTTTTTGTTAAATATTCACAGTGATGTTTAATTGTGTGATCAAAACTATCAGGTGCATCAGGTCCAGATGTAAAACAGACTACTTATGCATGCATAATGAGAAGTAACACTGCTAACAATGTCACTAAACCATGCTAAATTAAATATTTTATATATCTCTTTAAAATGTATACATATAGTATACATTATTGTAATACATGCACTAAAACAGCACTTTATATTTCATTTTCACACACACATATATACGTATAAAGTACTTTATTTCTCCCTGTTCACTTCTATAGGACATTGGTTATCCCGCTGGTCTTTGGATTAGTGGCTTTCTCCATTGCTGCACCAATACAAGGTAAGAAAACTTACTCATTTACATGACATTTAGTCATTTAGCAGACGCTTTTCTCTCACAAATGAGGTAAACAATTAAAAAAGCAATTAGAGCAACAAAAGAACAGCAAGTCCCATCAGTATGCATAGCAATGGGTTAGTGAATACGGTTTTTTTACTAATTACAATTCATTGTTCTTGCCACATATATGGGCTACACGCACACCTTAAATGATTATTTGTGATCTTCTCTTTTGGTAACATGAAACATTTGCTGTGTCCCTTTAATGAGACTGAAATCAGAGCTCTTACACAACACAATAGAGTTCTGTTCATGTGCTGCTAGAATTAAACTGGGCCTCTATAGGAGACCGACTCGTATAGCTCAATGCATTCACATCATTAACCTCTGTCTGTCTTTTCTTCTGGATGTTTCATGCAGTTTCAACAGACAATGATGGTAAGTAAAACTAAGGCAATTTAATCTCTTTATTTCAGCAATAGTTTCGACTGTGGAAAGCAATGAGATTTAAATGAGTCTCCTGATTTCTCATTCAGTAGAAAGGCCATACATATTCTGTCATCTGTAATGAAGATTTTATTTTTTCTATAACTATCTTCTGATCTCAGCTATGCAATTCGTAATTTAATATAAAAATGCTTTAGGCTTACTGCATGTTAGCAATTATTGTAGTCTACATTTAAGTATAAGTGCTTCTGAGCAGTCATAGATACTGTATAAGATTGATGTAGTGTGTATTGCCAATTGTGTTTTGTAATTTTATTTTCATGTCATGGCACCTCAGATACTGGATCACAGTTGGACATCATGGTTGGTAGGTCATCTCATCTTATCTACAAAGACAAAAGGACATAAAAATGTCATGCATTTTCCCTAAAAGAAAAATTGATGTTTAACAATAACCTACTCATTTCAATTTAATTACATTCAAAACTGATGTTGATGAATAATCAATGATTCTCATTTCACACCAGTTATGCATGTTTTCTGTCTTTTAGTTCATTTAAATGCAGCTCCTCATGTGATAGAAGATCCAGGTCAGTTCGGCTATTAAACTTACTTTAAAGCAAACTAAAAAGGGCAATATCTTAGTTTATGTATTTCATAGATAATATAAACAGATGTTCAAATAACCAAATGTAAAATCGTCTCTTTAGCAGGAACTACAGATGGCCCTGATTCATCAGAGAAACAAACAGGTAAGAGACGGTTATGGAGAGGGTCAATAATTAATTTAACAACGTTTATAATAACATCACACACACACATTGTCCTCAACATCTACCCATGCATCTCTTTGATTTTAGGTTCAAGTGACACAACAGATAAACCAGGTCAGTAATAAAATTTAGAAAATAAATTAAGAATCTATGAACACATCACAAAAGTACAAAAAGAGAGCACAAAAATCAACAAAGTATAAAAATAAAGGCCACTTTTAAAAAGTTGTAGATTTAGAAAAGAAACAATAACTATAGGGGTACAAGAGATATAAAACAAAGTTTTTCCACAGAATTGTGTAACAGAACAACACTTTTGTAAAATATATATATATATTACACACACACACACACACACACACACACACACATTAGTAGACTATACTAGTAAAGAACATTAATTAACCAGTAAAACATTTCCATCTTAAATTTACCATTTGATTTATTGTCTCTTTTTGAAGAAGTCGATGGCCCTGCTGACACATCATCAGAAACAAACAGTAAGAGTCAATCTGCCCCTTTAAACATATTTTGGTTAAAACCGCACCCAAACTAACCAGCTTGATTAATTTCAGATGAAAAAAGCAAGGATGAATCCACTGACAGACCAGACTCCAAAGGTATGATCGACAAGATTCCCAAAACACACAAGCAACAAATTATACAAATTCATCCCTCAAAAAACATGCACCATTTTTACTTCCTTTTAAATATTCAAAAAGTACCATGCTGTTAGCATAAATCACTTACATCGAATCAATAACATGTTTTTATTAAACTTCATTACCTTACAGTACCATTGAAATATCATGTTGTATAAATATGACAGTCATCTGCTACTCTCAACAATGACCAAAGTATGCTTGTAAAAGTTTTATGTACAGTCATCCAAAATTCATGCACATCAAACCAAGGCCATTGACATTTTAATAAAAGCAATCTCAGTAGAAACATAGTGAATGCCAATCTCTGCACAATACCAAAAACATCCTTTTTATTGAATAACATATTTATTTTGTACATTTTTGTGGATGACTTCTCTTTTCATGATTTACATTTTTCTAAACCAGACACAACAGATGGAGATGAAAAACCAGATGGAGATGCGTCAGAACTAAAGAAAGATGATTCAGGTGGCTGAAATGTGCATTTTAATAATAACAAAGAAACTATTTGTATAAAATAATTTGACCAAATGACCTCCCATGTATTACAGATGAAAACACAGCCAAGCCATCAACAGAAGACAGCACAGGTAAAGGTTATAAATTAAGAACTAACATCAGCATGATGAGAGATGATGATGATGTTGATGATGAAGAATGTGACATTTAATGTTTCAGATGATGAACATCATGATGCAGATTCAAAGGATAAGTCAACAGGTAAACAAAAAATCTCTTGAAAAGGTTTTCCTGTCGTGTCTTATAGGAAATGTTTACACAAAAATGTAAACCATGTCATTTATTTACTCTTATTTAACAAAAAAGACAAGTTTTAAGCTTCCAAAAGGACACAAATACATGCAATAATACAACAACACAACAATCATAAAGACCTTTATCATGAAACTAAAACTTAAAAGCTTTAAACTTTATTGATACATTATTTAAATGGATTTAAGGAAATTAAAAGTGTGTAAAAAGCTGCTGACATATAAAATATATAAGATTATAAACAGCTGTAATGAATATATAGCTACTTTGTTAAATGTGTCTGTCTGCTTTTCAGAGACGAATGAAGCGGAGGATAAAGACCCAGGTTAGTTTCTCATGCATTGCTTACCATTATTTCTCTGTACATGACATAATCCTGGATCCTGAACAACATTCCTGTTAACAAATCAGATTTTAGGGTATTAGTGTGTTAAGCCTTTAACAAAATTGCACAAACTACAACTTCCCGCTAATACTAGTTAATGGTTAAGCAGGCACTGTGTTTGTTTAAGAGGAATTTTCATCCAAACCCAGCACAACATCATGAGAAACTCAATCTTCTGGTTAAATCAAAGTCACTTCACAGTTAAAACCATAACTATTGTACTTATTGTGTCCGTTCAGAGGGAGATAGTGATGAAAAGAAAGACTCAGACACATCTGATGATACAAGCGAAAGCTCACCAGGTAGCAGCAATTAATTTACTATGAATAATAATCTCATTGTTCTTGTGTGTGTGTGAAATAATGTAGGCTTAGTTTAAAAATATAATCATCATTTACACTGTTGATGTGTCTCAACCTGTAGTTAACAGTTGTGTATTTGTCCTAATAAAGAAAAAAAAGAAGATTCACATGACACGGATTCAGATGAAACAGATGAACATAACGACTCTGATGGTGAGCTTAAAACAAATCACAAGAGTTGTCAAACTGTAACAGCCGATTTTATTTATAATATCTCACAATATAATAGGTGATGACCACAACAAAATATTTCCAGACACGGCAGGTAAACAGTAGGCATGCAGTGCCGAAAGAACTGACAGGCGGATGACGTCAAAGTACCGCGAGAGCGAGTCGAAATTAGACTTCTCTATAAGATTTCTCCGAATCGCTCTCGCGGTACTTTGACGTCATCGGTACGGTGCCGCAACTACTTAGTCAGAAAATATTTGAAGGCAGTTAAAAAAATATGTTTATATTTCCCGAGCAAAATCACTGAAATTAAAAATATTACACTTGTTTCTTGTGATGATTTTCTTGTAGACAATAAAACACTGCAAAAATGTGTAAAAAATTGTGTAGTATAACGTTACTTGAACAGTAAACTAACTTTACTCACATTTCTGGGAGTCTCACGTCACAAAAAGATGTCGTGTTTACATTAGTGACCGTGCTTCAGCAAGATCAAATAAACGTTGCCTTTTTTAAGTATGCAAGATATTGTAACGTGTTTTTATATCGTTGTTATAAACTTAAAAGTAGAGAGAGACGTTTGTGAATGATGAACGAAATCGACAAGCTCCTAAACATGACGCGACACAAACCGAAACGTGATTGGTTGGTTTAAGTGTCAGTTATATGGCCTCTTGGGCGGGACTTGGCTTGGTCATTCAAAGCAGCCATGGTTCGCGATCCTAATCCAAGCAACAACACTGAAATTACACAAGACTTTGCGGTGCATAAACAAAGTGTAATGACTACTATAATATAGTATAGTATGTTACATTTTTCAACTTTTTACTATAGTAAATACTTAAGTATACTACAGCATTTGGGTGCGGTTTGACTTCTGTATACTTTGGTTTACATTGTACTGAGGTCACTTACCGTGTAACAAAAATCTCATTAATACTGTTAACAATCCCATATTACTGCATATTTCAATCGCTTTCCCACTATCAATCCCGCAATGCACCTCGAAAGCGTGACGCTCGGCTTCGGTTGTGGCTAGAAGGGATACAGCTACGGCCGAATTCTCGCGAGATTTGGTCCTAGCTGTCTTCCCTCTAGCAAGAACCCTCGACAACACGCCAAACTACAGTAAATATACATTTAATTTTCAGCAAGATGGAGTGGTATTTTGGTGCATGTTTTTTTAAATGTCAAAGCTGGTTAGTAATAAAATAACATTATTAATGAATATGGAACATACAGGACTTTGTTTTAACAAAGTAAATAATGTACTGATCGTCTACAAAGAAGTACTATAGTACAACCCCTTTAGAGGTTATTTAAAATACCATAGTACACTGATATGGAAATCATCTTCTAGTACACTTTGTATATATCAAAGTATGTTAAATAAATTTGGTCTTAGTTTTTGGTCTGATCTGGGTGATCCTTCTTAAATTACAGTCTAGTTTTAAATAGCAAAATACAAGCAAACTTTTTTATTTGACCACTTTCATTACTTTCCTAATTTTCATTTGCATTTAACCTGCTTAGTGAATATGGCTAAGTTTGAGTGTTAAAGTCCCCCTGTAGTCAAGAATTGTATCACTTAAAACTCATCTTTGAGCAATAAAAGTTGTACCTGTCACAGTCATTTCTTTATGCTTTAGAACAGCTTAAATGTAACTCTACACTTGCCTCATTTAGTATACGCAGAACTATGAATATGCTAATTAGCTCCCATCTCTACTCAATTGTAATATGCAAATGAGTCCCCTTCTCCATTATTTTCCACCACCATTAATATTGGTGATGCTTGTGGAACAAAAATGACACAATTCAATTTTAATTGCATATATCATTTGTTTTTACATACAGATTCAGACAAAGCAGATAAAGACAAAGATGAAAAGAAAGAAGATGAAGACTCCAGCAAAGACAGTGACTCGGATACCGATGAGGACAAAGACTCCTCTGACTCCTCTGATGATTCCTCTCATGAAGATTCAGATGCAAAAGACACAGAAAGCACGGAGAAGAAAGACAAGGACACTGACACCGATGAAGACACCTCTGAGAAAGATTCACACAGCACAGAGAAGAAAGACAAGGATGCCGATGAAGACACCTCCGAGAAAGACTCAGAGAGCACTGAGAAGAACGATGAGGACGGCGATGAAGACACTTCAGAGAAAGACTCAGAGAGCGAGCAAGACACGAAAGAATCTTCTGACACATCGGATGACAAAGAGAGCACTGAAGACAAACACACGAAAGACGACGATGAGGACAGTGAGAAGAAGGACACCAAAGACAAGCATGAGCCAAGGGAGACAAGTGACCACAGCAATAAGGATGAGGATAAAGAAGATGAGTCCAAATCAGACGAGCAGGACAAGGAAGATGACGCTTCAAAAGATGATTCTGTGAGCAGTCAGTCAGATGAGAAGGCGACAGAAGACAAATCTGACGATGACGACTCAAGTCTGGACTCGGACAGCAAAGACAAAGAGCACGAGAAGAACAGCACCGAGTCCACAGAAAGTGACGGCAGTGACAGCAAGAGTGATAAAGACAGCACAGAAACAGGAGAAGAAGGTAAATACATTCAACTTGAGATTAAACATGGTAGTGGGTTTCTCTGTGTGTTGAGTCTGTGATTAGCTGGTCCAAACTTGACTAGCTAGCATGTTTCAAAACAAGCCTCTCCACCCTATAAGCTGGTATGGACTATTGAAGATACAAGATGATCTTCCAGCACATGACAGGTTTGAAATCAGCTGCCAACCGTGTGTTAAGCAATGATAAGTGGCAGTAGTAGTGGTTTATACTTTTTTTCTCCAAACCTCAATATCATTAGATCCATTAATATTGTCACACCAACAGTACTGTCCAAGTCTTCGACCCATTAGCTGTTTTTTGTTTATACGAGTTTAAATCTCTAGTTTCTGGGAAAAAGAAATCCATATCAACCATTTTCTGTTTTTTTCCTTTAGATTTTGGTTCCCAGAATGCTTTGCATGAGGCTGTTATTTTATAGTTTTATTCTGTAAAGATAAAGACTTGTTAATGTTTAATGTTCATTTAGATTTTTTGAGTAAAAGTTTCCCAACACTGAATCAGACTGATCTGTGTGAGATCATGTTGTAGGACTTAATTTGTAGGATGTAAGTCTTTATCTGTAAAGTGTTTTATACTGAATGTATTTGTAATTCCTCAGATTCCCCAGACAGCGCATCACTAGAGACAAAGGAAGACTCAAATGTTGATTCTCATGGTAATGGAGTCACAATTTCACTTTTTTACACAGGTGGACAGCACGTACATTTATTATGTACTTGGTCAAAGTGTTATTCTTTGGAAAACGTTTATTTCACTACATTCAATACTTTTATATTCAACTACATTTCATTAAATTCAAGACCAAATTCCTTAAAAAATCTAGTACTTTTTCACTTTTACTCAAGTAAATTTTTAATATAGCCTACTTCAGTATTAAAACGTAATTAATTAATTGAATGTAGTGGAGAAAACACAGATAAAGTACAGATTCTTAAAAAATGTACTTCAGAAGAAAGTAAAAGTACTTCACTGCTGTCCATCTCTGCTTTTAATGCTTAAATGCAAGTAGACATCAATACTTAACAATAATCTTTGTGTTATCTTCTAGGTGATCAGGACGGTGTCTCTGTAGCATCTACTGAGTCAACAGCAAATGGTAATAATGTCTCAAAATCTCAAATGTCTCATAATTTCAGCAGATATTTGTAAGAATCGTGTGAAAATGTTTAAAAAGTTTCCTTTTTGGCAATAAAAAACTGAAATGTTGATGCAGATAGCCACCATTCTTTAAATGGTTGTCTTTAAACCCTTTGCACTTATGTCACATGTTCACGCACCTTTACGAATATTAACCATGCAGTTAAAACAAACAAAAAAACATAGTTACTGCATGGTTTTGCTAGTGATCAATACACCAAAAAATAGGGTTAATTTTCATAAGGGCAATTAAGAAAATACATAAATCTAGTCAAGAAAAACTTGCCAAGGGAATGGTAAGTTTCTTCTCAAGGTCTAAATGTAAAGATTGTGCCGTCTAGTGTGATTAATACTGTCTGACTGAAAGAAACTGTGTGCAAAAGTCACAATGAATTCTGATGTTTCCATTATATATATTTTTTTGTTTAGATGATGATGACACTGATGATAAAAAGGGTAAGCCTATACCATATTTACAGCATCATAAACAACACACTGTAAAAACATTTTTGTCAAATCAGTATATACTAGTCATCATTTGAAGTGGATCAAAAACATTTATCAAAGTTGTCCTAAGACAAAATCAGGTATTGGGTATTGGTTTTAAGACAACTTTTAGAAAAGGTTTTAATCCACTTCAATTGTTGACTAGTGTATATTTGTTGTTAAACAATTTCAACTTGATTTTATAAGTTATGCCAACATTTTTAAGCCAAAACTTAAAATAGTAGGTTGAATTGACTTGCAAAACCAAGTTGTTTTAACTTCGTGTTGCATTTTGTTTACAGTGCAGCTGATACACTAACTGTAAAAAAAAAATGCAGCATGAAGTTATAACAATTTGATTTTGCAAGTCAATTCAACCTATTATTTTAATAGTTTTTAACGGTGATAAGTTGACATAACTTATATAAAAAAGTAGAAATTGTTTAAGTTAATTTGTTAAATTAAAGTAACACAAAAAAATGCTGTATTGTTTTTTTACAGTGTATGAACATTAACAATGCAAAGGTCATGGGTTTGATTCCCACATTGTAAAAAATGAACCATAAAGTTTAAACAACTTAATTATGCAATTCTGAATTGCATTCAACCTACTATTTAAAGTTTTGACTGATCAGTTGACATAACTTAGAAAACAATTTGTAAAGTTTTTTTTTATTAAAAATGCATGTTGATATAATATCATATTTTACAAGGCAGTGAACACACACACAAACACACACTGATAAAAAAAAGTTTAGCTTAAATGAACTGTAAATCGATTTGAATTAAAGCGTCTGCCTGATATGCAAATGTAAAAGTATGAAATGATCTGGATATACCGTACATTACTGTACTCCAGAGGACAAATAGACAATAACCAACATGTTGTTTTTATTTGTTTAAAGATGCTCCAACTAAAGCAGACGGTCATTTTAATGGCACAACACAAGGTACTGACACTGTAGAGATTCTTCAAACAATCTCTGTGTTGAACAATCCTCTGGAGATAAGAAAGAATGTGATTGCATGAAAGGTAAGATTTGTAATCAAATGTTTTTTTTCTCAGGGCCGCATCATGACTTGAGTACCCCCTTGCCAAGATCCTTACCATCAGGACAATACAAAAGAGATTGAACAGGTATCATCTGACGTGTCCCCCTGTGTACAAAACAGCTTTATTGGCAGCATCCTGAAACCTCTTAAAGGGATAGTTCACACAAAAATTAAAAATGTGTCATCATTTACTTACCCTCGTGTAGTTACAAACATGTATGCATGAACACAAAGGAAGAAATTTGTAATGAAGCAGAAAACAGAAACACCATTGACTTCTATAGTAATATTTTTTTCTACTTTGAAAGTCAATGGTGCTTCTGTTTTTTTGCTTCTTTACAAATAGTAATAAGTCCTAAAAACCAAAAGGTTTGGGTATAAACATTGCTCAAAATATCTTCTTTAGTGTTCAACAGAACAAAGAAATTAATACAGGTTTGTAACAACACGAGGATGAGCAAATCATAACAGAATTTTCATTTTTGGGTGAACTATCCCTTTAAAAGTGAGCAATCACAAGAGAACAGCTCTTCTCACACACAGCACAAAGACATTATTCAGTTTGACATTCAATTTTTATGTAAGATAAACTAATACTTTAATAAGTATTAAAGTATTAATACGTTACACAAACATAGTTTCATTGAGAATGTAATGTTACTCTATCGCCCCCTTGAGTCCTGTATGCTTTAGTAATTTTATTTTAATAATCTGGAAAGAATGCAATTAAACTGCAAAACTAATACATTCATGAAACAAAATATCAGTTATGAATTCTGCTTTTTTTCCTATTCCAGAATTTTCCTAGAGAGACGTAAAAGAAGCAACGAAGAAGGTCAAGATATAAAATGTCACCCCATTGATGCCCCCTCTTTCTCTTTGTCATGTGGTGAAGGTTCCAGGGTTTAAATATATTTTACTGAATGTGACAGATTAAAGCTAGGCAGAAGTACTAACTCAAGAGTCATGCACTGTAAAAATATACAGCAGTTTTGTCAAATCAACATACAGTATATTAACTTAAAAAATTAAGTTAAACATTTTCAACTTGATTTTATAAGTTATGTCAACTTTTCACAAGCCAAAACTTAAAATAGTAGGCTGAATTGACTTGCAAAACCAAGTTGATTTAACTTCATGCTGCATTTTTTTACAGTGTGGACCTCTTCTGTTTTCCATGTGGTGTCTTGACAATGAGATACTTTTTGTTTATCTGAAAGACTGCAGCTGCTACAATGAAAATGATTTATTTGAAATGTCACACAATGATGTTTAACCCACCCAAAAAATGATTTAAGACTGTACAGACAATTTATAATAGACTCTTGAAAGAATACTAATAAACTAGCAATGTAATAGCAGAGATTGTTTTGAAAAACTGAAACTGAAAAAAATGTTGTATAGATTCAAAGTGGTTTAACATGTACACAGGGAGCAAACTAATAAAGGGTTGTCAGGTAATCCGCGACCATGACTTTTGGATTATTTTTGTGTAAATTTAAACATGTGTAGAAAAATGGCACATGAAGTTTCTTATTTTCAACTGTTTCAATTGTTTCTCTTGAACAATGAGATTAAATAGAGATGAATTGCAGACTTTTGTGCTGTCTTTTCTGAAGATTTTTCTCCTGATGATTAATCTCAAATTTGAAAAAAAAGAAAGAAAACAAAAACAAAAGAAGTTTGTATTAAAATCAGATTTTAACATGAACCTTAATAATATTTTTTACATTTTATTATCTCAATCTTCTATAAGATTTCTTCAAATGAAATATGAATTATGATTTATACATTATCCACAAGACTTTAAAAATCAAAACATTCAACAAAACATTAGATAAGATTTATCGTAGAATAATGTAAAAACAAGTGTTTTATTCTGTAATTTAAAAATTTATACTAACATATTTAAACACCAAACATTTTAAAATGAGCAAGGCTACACTTAAAGAGATAGTTCACCCATGAACATCATTATTTGCACCATCATATTGTTATAAACCTGTATTTATTTTAATCAAAATATATTTTGATAAATGATGGTAATATAGTATTTGTTTTTCCTACTATGGAAGTCAATAGCTACCACCAACTGTGTTTAATATCATTAATTAAAATATCTTCTATTCTGTTCAAAAGATTAAAAAACTCATACAGGTTTATAACAACCTGTGTTGATGAGTATAATGACAGAATTGCAATTATTAGGTGAACCGTCCCTTTAAGTGTTAAATGTTATCAGATTGTGTTAATACCCTTATAAATTGGATCATATTTCAGTGGTTTAGTCAAAGAAAGTCTTATCTAATCTAATTTTTTTTAAAGATTTAACCAGCAGACCAGATTTCTTGACCCTTACCCAGAGAAAGAGTTAAGTTTCCACGTGTGTTACCACCAGCTCTTTGGATCACAACTCAATCTCGTGTTACATCTCTGCTAAACCTGGTGGTCTAAACCAGGCCCTAGGGTGAAGGAACAGGAGGATGAGGAGAAAGAGGAAGGTGTATCACAGACAAAAGCCACCAAACAGCTCAGAACAAAGCAGCTTTGCCCTGCCTGTCCGAGCGTGACTCACGGGTCTCTGTGTGTAAATGACCCGTCACCCCCGTACCTTCACAAATTTTACGAGAGGCCGGTGAAACCAAAGGCCAAGTTTCAAAATAGAGACGTCCAGTGAAGCTTGACCCTCACAGTGCATTAGTCGCCCATTTTCCCAACAGCCTCGAAGGGGCCGGAAGACCACGAGAAGCCTTTAGAAATATTATACTTTAATTTAAGGCGTAAGAGGTTTAAGATCTACTCTGATGTAATGGTTGATATCTGTGAGAATAGAGCTACCTTTAACTCAAAAACATGGGGGAAACACTCATTCTGTGTAATATAAGATTCTAAATGATTACTGTTTCTCTAATATCCAAAAGTGAGATGAGGTTTACAAATATACTATATGACTTTACAATGCAAAACCAGTTGCTGTAAACTTAGTCCAAAACGGCATGGGTTAATATATTTAAAAAAACACTCAATGCACACTATCAGAAAAATAATGGTCCCTAGATGTACCATCCCTAGCTGATATACCTTCCCTACTGAAAAATCCATCTTAGACCAGCATAGGCTAGTGAGCTGGTTTTAGCTGGTCTTCCAGCTTGGTTTAAGCTGGATTTGCAAGCTTGTCTAGCTGTGTTTTGGTCACTTTTTAAGCTGGTCTACCTGGGCTTAGCTGGTCAGGCTGGAAGACCAGCTGAACCACCAGCTTTACCAGGCTGGGGGGCCAGCTTAAACCAGCTACAACCACCTTAAACCAGCCAAAACCAGCTACCCTGCTGAAAAAAGCAAGACCAGCATATGTTGTGTTTTGGTGCTGCATTAGCTGGTGTTCACTAGACCAGCATCAGCACCAGCATTAGCACCAGCTGAACCAGCACCAAACCAGCATTAGCACCAGCATCCCATGCTGGTCATACCAGCAAGACCAGCATATGTTGTGTTTTGGTGCTGGTATGCTGATGACCACCAGCTAAACCAGCATAGACCAGCATAATTCCCATGCTGGTCCATGCTGGTTTTTTCAGCAGCGTACCAGGTTATGCTGGTGTAGCTGGATTTTACAGCAGGGTTTGCACCTAAAGAGTTTATAAAAGTACCTCAGAGGTGCACATAGGACTTTTTTAAAGGGAACTGCCTGAGGGACATTTGCTTGCAATTTTTTTCTGTGCAAGTCTGTAAGAAAGTAAAAAATATGATAGCACTACTGGATCAACATATATTCATTTATTTAAGAAAACGCTATAGTAAAGTCCAATGGGATTTTAAAAAAGTGTCCAAAACCCATCTGAGATATTCACGTGAGATGTTCGGGCAGGATATGAGAAGTTTAATGTCCACCTGTCCACATTATTTCTCAGTCCTTCTGCACAACATATTAGATTGAGCCCACGGTGATTCATTACAGAGCGCTTGAGTGACCCAAACCTCCAGTGCTGTAGTCATTTCAGAGCGATCGGGTTTCTAAACAAGAATGGTTCCTTTAGGACGATCAGAGGTGGCTCGTGGCCACTGAAACAATAAGTCCTAACAGAGCTTTAGATGAGAAATATGAGAAGAGAGCAGGAATCTGTATGGGAAAACATCTGAGACTCCATGTGTATATGTGTGTGAGCTTGTGATTGACCACAGCAGAATTCGCCTACATGCACTTTTGTAAGGTTTAGTCTTACAATCTCTGAGGAACTGTGTTTCCTCAAAACAATATTTGATTTTTAAGCTTGTGAAAACAGAAAATTAGCTTCAAATTAGCAATCAGTGGATATTTGAGGCGTAGTCCCGGCATCTTTGGTTACTTATGAATCCATAAATTAAACATATAAGATTTACCCCCCTCTGGTCTTTATAGGCTATCCCTCTCTCTGATGAATTGTTTTTACAAAATGTACGCCCCATTTGTAATTAATGATCATATTAATCTATATCTTTTTCTAATCCATGCCCGGATTTTCCAAATGTCGCCAAACACCAATAGTCTATTTCAGCATGAAAAAAGTTAATAATGAAAAGAATTCCAAGCAGCATATTATCATATTTTACAGGACAGACACAAAACAAATACAAGGAATAACATTGAGAATAATAGCCTACAGCAGAAACTACCATTGTTACGATTGAGAGGAACTCCCAGGATGACACAGGAATACAAAAATGAAGTCTGAAATCCATCATCAAAACATTTTCTTAGTCTGACAATCTCACAAATTTTTGTGGGTTAGTCACAGATTTTTTTGCTAATTTTTCCGTGTCATTCTCATGGATTGGTTATTTAACTGTTTTTGTCCTATTTTTTTTTTACCATTGTCGCTTTGGTTTAGGGTTAGATTTACATAAAATGACATCCTTACCCAAACCCAACTCTAACCCCAACGCCAGGCGACAATTGTTTAAAGTTTAGAAAATATAAAAGAATAAATCAGAAAAAAATAGTATAAACCAATACTTAAAGTGACATAGTAACGCATACACCAAATCTGACCCTAAACCGAAGCGACAATGGTTTGAAAATAAGAAAAAGCAGTTGAGTAAGCAATCCGTGAGAATGCCACGGAAAAATGCGGAGATCCGCGAGAATGCCACGGAATAATTAGCAAAAAATTCCGTGACTATGACTATACCACGGAACTTTGTGAGATTAAGTTGTCTGCCGACGTCTTGTCTAAATAGGCATTGGGTGGTTTCCTGGACAGGGCTTATCCTAGTCCCAGACTTAAATGCATGTTTGAGCTGCTTTAATTGTAAAGCACCTTGCACTGACATATTTTAACATAATAATACCAAACCACTGTTGTTTTTTGTAAGGTTAATTTGTAAAAAACTACTTAAATTTCCTAAAATAACTAAGGCCTAGTCCTAGATTAATCTAAAGTCCGGGAAACTTCCCCATAGAGCCTGTTTATTGTTTTATTGAGAGTACGTTGTGCATTTTTTCTATTAAATATTATGATTATAAACAAAGTGTTTTTGCATGTCTGGAGCATCAAGAAAAAATGCATTCTGGCATGTTACAGGTTCAGTAATTGTTTTATTAAGTTTCTAAAATGGATGCCAGCTAGTTGTACAGTAAAAGTAACCTTTCTATGCGATTTTTCACAAATCGCACGCTGAATATAAATATTATATAAATAAAAAATATAGGATAATTATAATAGTAATAACAATGGTTTAAAATTAATAAAATATGTTATTATTATCAGTCTCAGATGCAGAAAGATTTTTTTTGAAAATGCGTTTGTTCTTTAGGCATGCCATAGTCGACTTTTATTGTGTAAAGATGAGCGTTATGGCTCTGGGTTATGATGCGTTCCAGATAACTCGAATTTTGGATATTTCCCAACTCAAAACCAGAAATAAAATCTGAATTAAGTAACATGGAAAACATTAAGTAACATTAAAACATTAACGTTACAAATTATTTAGTAACACAAAAACATTTCAAGTGTTTAGGAACAATGAAAGAGCGCCATTACCTATGGACGTTACAGACATCATTTCCGGGTTGAGATGGAACATTTTCGAAATCCGAGTTGCGCTATTCACTAAAAAATTTTTTTTTACTTTTAATGGATGAGATTTTTTTTTCTTAAATGCGTTTAAAAATATGTTTTACATATATTTATTTAGCTTAGAAGGTTGTCTTACTCCAAAGCAACATTCACATCAGAAAATATTTAATTTTGTAACAAATCCTCAGGATATCAAACTTTTTCAGTTTAATTCATAAAATTCATAAATCAGAATTATTTTGACAAAAATTACCTTATATTAAAAGAAAATAATAAAAAGACCGTCAGGTGTTTAAAACAGCGCCACCAGTGGTGGGCAGTGTTGCTGTACCGCGTGACCTCAGCATCCACGCTGGTTAGATTGATCTCATCTCAAGTTTGGCTCCAGGAGCGATATGGTTTCACCACCTAACAGAGATCTTTTGTTTGAAAGCAGCCAGTCTTGCAGGAATGAGGGATACACAGGACATGAAACTAGAAGAGAAATATTGGCATCGAGACCAGCTGATGGGTATTAATATAACTTTTTTTTATAGCTTCTTACCCCTGTTACTTTGATAGTCACCAGCAGATGCTCATTTCCAGTATCCCCAAACATCTTTAACCCTTACATTTATTATGGTGACTAAAATGATGGGTAACACAGTGATTCAGTGGTTGGCACTGTTATCTCACAGCATGAGGATTCCTGGGCTGTGCCTACTAAGAAGTCTTTCTGTGTGTGTGTGTGTGTGTGTGTGTGTGTGTGTGTGCGTGCGTGCGTGCGTGCGTGCGTGCGTGCGTGCGTGCGTGCGTGCGTGCGTGCGTGCGTGCGTGCGGCTGTAAGTGCCCTACGATGGACTGACCATCTGTACAGAGTACTGTATACCCTGCCTGTGACCCAAGATGCTGGGATAGCCTCTGACCCTCCCATTATATAGGATAAGTGAGTTTGTAAAGTGCATGAATAGACTGAAATTATTTGATACAAATGTTGCAGTGCTCTGACTATTATGATAGCTTTCATTTATCGTTCTGTAATTGTTAATGAAATTTTAGGACAGTTTTGTAGTATTTAGGCAGTTTTGAGATCTAACCGTGTTAAATTAACATCCCAGGTCACTAAAGACCCGTATGTAAAAATGATCATGCATTAAAGGATTAAATAGATAAGGTTAAAATTATGTGAGCTAACATGTTTTATACACTGTACCATTGTAACATAATGCTACAGATCAACCCAAGAGAGAGAGAGAGAGAGAGAGAGAGAGAGAGAGAGAGAGAGAGAGAGAGAGAGAGAGAGAGAGAGAGAGAGATTTTAATTTCAGTGCAACAATGAAAGCTTGTTTAGTGCAAGAGTTCATTAGCTTTAAATCAACATCATGTCGAGTTTATCAAAGAAATACATTTGAAGGACTGCTGGTCTCAGTTACATTGTAAAGTGGAACGGATGTGGAATTCAATTTTCCTGCGAGTGGACAGGAATTCCTCCGATTTTTTGTTTCCTAAAATTGGACAATACTCTCTTACAAAAAGTATGGTATTAGTTAATGTATATAGTTTGTACAACTACTATTACATACCATACTGCAGTATATAAATACAGTAATAGATCAAATGAGTACCAAATTATAATCAGATACAATCAATGTATACTGTCAGAGAAAATGTTTTCTGTCACTGGGGTGGTACCGTTTCAAAAAGTACAACTTTGTACATAAAGAGTACATAAAGTACCTCAGAGATACATACCAAATTTATACATATCTGTACCTAAATGGTACTACATATATACAATTACATTTAGTCATTTAGGTGACGCTTTTGTTGAAAGCGACTTACAAATGAGGTAAACAATAGAAGCAGTTATAGCAACACAAGAACAGCAATACATTAGTGCACTGGAAATAGTCTCATCAAGGCCTACACAGTACACATAGACAAGGGTTGGTTATACAGTCATGTGAAAAAATTAGGACACCCCATTACATTTTCTGTTCTTTATTAAGAAATATTTACATATCACTGGATTTCATCTTGTTTTTATTTTTTGTCTGGAAAACAAAGTGATTTAATTGCAGGTTAATCAGAAAAACTGACATAGTTTTACTCATTAAACAAAAGATTAACAAAAATGTGAATTTGTCACAGAGGAAAAAGTTAGGACACCCTGCCCTCTAATAGCGAGTGTTACCCCCTTTGGCTGAAATGACTTCAGTGAGACGCTACTTGTAGCCATCTTCCAGTCTCTGACATTGTTTGCCCCACTCCTCAATGCCATTTTTTTTTGCTGTGAGATATTTGATGGGTTTCTTGCATGTGCAGCCCATTTCAAGTCAGCCCACAGCATCTCAATGAGATTCAGATCTGGGCTTTGACTCTGCTCTCCATTTTGTTTTCAGCCAGTTCTTGGTGGATTTACTGGTATGTTTTGGGTCATTGTCCTGTTGCAGGATTCAGTTCCGCTTCAGCTTAATTTTTTTTTTACAAATGGTCTCACATGTTCCTCAAGCAACCCCTGATACACAGTAGAATTTATGATGGTGAACAGGCCAGGTCCTGCTGCAACCCCAAACCAGGACATTTCCACCTCCATGTTTTTCAGTTGGTATGAGGTTCCTTTCCTGGAATGCTGTATTTGGTTTATGTCAAACATGTCCTCTGTTGTGGTGTCAGTTTTAGACTCATCTGTCCTAAGAACATTATTCCAGAAGTCATGGTCTTTGTCTAAATTCTCTCTGGCAAGCTTCAGTCTGGCCTTTATGTTTTTCTTAGAGAGCAGGGTTTCCTCCAATGAAAGTTAAACTTGTGTAGTCTCTTTCTAAATTGTAGAGGCATGCAATTTTACATCAACAATAGCAAGAGCCTGCTGTAGGTCCTGTGATGAAATTTTAGGGTTTTTGGTGACCTCTTTTAGCATCTTGCTGTCTGCTCTCGGGGTGAACTTGCTTGGACGGCCAGACCTGGGCACGTTGACAGTTGCTTTGAATGTCCTCCACTTGTAGACTATTTTCCGGACAGTGGAATGACTGATTTCAAAGTCTTTTTAAATCCCTTTCCAGACTCATAAGCTTCTACAATCTTCTGTCTGAAGGCCTCGGATAGCTCTTTTTATCTCAATATGGGGTCCACTCTCACTTCAACAGCCAAGAGCACACCAAACCAAATGTAGTAGATTTAAATAGGGCAAGCCTCCTCGTATCAATGTTCTAATCATGTGTACCTGTTATGATACACCTGTGTGTGATTTTAGACAATATAAGTGGGAATAATTGTTGGGATGTCCTAACTTTTTCCTCTGTGACAATTCACATTTTTGTCAATCTTTTGTTTAATGAGTAAAACTAGGTCGGTTTTTGTTGTTTACCTGCAATTAAATCACTTTCTTTTCCAGACAAAAAAAAACAAGATGAAATCCAGTGATATGTAAATATTTCTTAATAAAGAACAGAAAATGTAATGGGGTGTCCTAATTTTTTCACATGACTATATATATATATAATATTCCCACGGGTCCTTGAAATCCTTGAAAGTTTGTGAATCTGGGGGAAAAAATTCATGACATTTTTGAAAATATACATACATAGATACAGGTCATTGAAAGTGCTTGAATCTATTTTATGCAAGAAGTTTTCTGGAAAAAAATCCATATTATTCCCTGTGTAGTGTAGGATAATATCATAAAAATTCTAGACTTTTTAAGAACACGTGCTAAACTGTTCACTTTAAATGCTTATATCTTCTGTATGTGAATGTTGATTCATACCAAAATGCTTTTTTGCATAGTTGTGTTTGACACATGAAAACGTCTCGGGTTACGTATGTAACTGTTGTTCCCTGAGAAGGGAACGAGAAGCTGCGTCTCCCTTGCCATACTTCCTGCATCCCTGTAACGCCGTCTGTGGCAATATTTCAGATAGCGATATACTTCCTGACTCCTACGTCACCCTGTCTTTGTCATTAAGCCTCACCATTGGTTGAATTTGATATACACATTCAGAAGCACTTACCCCTGGAGGCGTCCACAAAGTGTCACCCCAGTGACGCAGCACAAGTTCCCTCAAAAGGGAACTGTAACAATGTATCTTAAAAGGTAACACGATGTAACCTTGCTCTCACTTGAAATGTGTCCACACATTTAGTCCTTGAATTTGAGGGTGGGTAGCCTTACTACTAACCCAGGGTACTAACCCAGTGACCTTGGGACCATTTTTTTTTACTTTTTTAACCATCACAGCTAGTTTTAAAGTCTAATAAAGGTTCTGATAAACCTCCATCAATGAAGATTGACTTATTCTTCGATCTGATTCAGATTCATACTCTTTGTGTTGTCTTACAGGTTGAGAGATGTTGTGTACAGCAGGTGTTGTGTTGTATGGTTATGCCCTCCACTGGCTGAGCTGCTTTATTGTGCCGTTTATTGTGCCGACATTCATTCATTCATTTTTTTATGCAACTTAACACTCATATTTATGTCTCAAAAATTCATTTTTGGAAGATGGTGGGTGTAGTTTGTATGGCATGGGCTGGGGTTAAACATGAAGTCCTGCCCCTTGTAAAGATGGGGGGATGGAAGAGTATAAAATGTATTTTGGTGGCCACTCAAGCATAAGCCCATCAAAAGCAAGTTTGCTGGTTACTTTATGTCTGCAGCAGAGTTTCCCACATAGACCTGTGCTAAAGATGCTCTCACGGTAAGTCAATAATCCATCCTTCATTACACTTGCTTTTGCTTTTTAATAGACATCATGCATCATTGTCGAGCATTATGATAATTAGTCAATAATGGATTCATATTTACCAATAAGTAGTTGTTTGTTTTATTAAGGTTGGGAGGAAAATGTTTTGCAAGGATACTATATGCAGATTATAAATATGCAGATTGTGTATATCTGGGTGTATAGTTTAAATAGATCAGCACTCAATAGCATTTTCAGTGCCAGAAATGTTGTGACATTTACTTGAAGTTCACATAAAGAATTGACAAAAAATATATCACCTGATGTGCATCACGTAAGAATTTTTTAAGATGGATTTACTTTATAGTTAGCACGATCTGATAGTCTTGATATTTTTCTGTTTGCTTATTGTGCAATGTTATCGCTTTGCATTCACAGAAATCTTGTCATTGCTTCGGTGGCTGTTGTGTTTTTGGTGTCTACTGTATCAACAGCTCCTGTTGAAGGTATGACCTCTTTCCCCAGAGGACTCAATGTAACAATATATCCTTATGTTTAACACGCACGGCCACGTAAATATAAACACTTTATATTTCACAATAAAACAGATAAAGAGCCCGAAGAGAATGACTTTGAAGCTGAAGAAGGTGAAGAAGAACTTTCTGAAGAAGATGATGGTAGGTGATGAAGGTCTTTTATTTCTCCAATCTCTGGATAAGGGCCAGTTACACTACGTTAGGAAGTGGTATCATAATACAACATCTGAACCAGCAAAGATGAATCATTTATATTGATGAAGATTAAACATCATAAATGATTCTCCTTTTCTAACTTAATCTAATGAGCTTCATAAATCCATTTGATAAAACCTAAACCATAAAATGAGAAAAGACCAAACTTTCAGCAGTGAATTCAAGCATCAGACACTGAAATCCTGTGTAGTTGTGATAAGAATCAAGCAGAAAGCAGAGAAGGTCAAACGTGCTGAGAGTTTAGCGGCTCTTATAAACTCTATCGATTCTTCCTTTTCTTCACAGATGATGACGATTCCAAAGCTCAACATATGAAGGGTGGGTGACAAGTTCACAACTTACCACCATTATAATAAAACCTCAGTCATATCATGGTATTCATCTTACTATAGTATTTATCAAAGTACCACGGTATTATATGTTTTGGACGTGGTACTGCAATACCATGACTGATTAAAATACATAAAAGTATTTTTAAAGGGGTTATATACCACACAATGACATCCATTACAAAAGTACAATAATTTACATATTTATTTCCTAAATCATGGTTTTGTTTGGATCATATGTACCGTGCCTTTGTATTCATAGATGTATTTTAATAATACCTTGAAATATAACTATGGCAGTGCTATGGTATTACCATCTGTGCAACTACAGTACCAAAGGTAATAATGTGAGAAAACCAATGCCATGTTTTTAAAGTATAATTTTACTAATGTTTTAAAGAAATTTTTAAAAAGTGGAAACAATGTTGCTGAATAACAATAACAAAATAACTCAGATCTAATAAAATCTAAGATGCACATAAAAGGAACGTAAAATTAGTTTTTACTTGATAACAAAAAGCACTTGTCCTCTCCATAGGGCCACCTGGCCAGAAAAGATTGATTGACACGTGAGACGTGATCTCTCTGAATCTTATGTTTCTTGTTCCTCTTTCATTTCCAAAAGGAGTTGGATCACAGCAGGCCACTTCAGCACCCAAAGGCTCGGGTAAGGTGAAGCTAATCCTCTTTAAAGAGCACTGAACCTCATAGCATTGAAAAAATAGTTCACTGGGTGCACCTGACTAAACAAACTCAATCAGTCTTTAATCTGCTTCAGGAAGCAGGTGCGGGCATTGATATATTAATAAATGTGGAAAGCTGAAACATCAGGTGCATTGAAAGCAAAAAAAGGTTTTTTATTTTTTTTCTAGGTATGAGTCCTTCACCTGGCAGCTCCGTCCTGGGCGAATCCCCAAATGGTACGGAAACTCTACTCGATAACCCAAAAACAACTTCTTTCTAAATGCATTAGCGTCTCATGGCCTCTGAAAGGTGAATTTGTTAAAAGCTCAATGGCCACCTCTCAGACCTTTCTTTGAGTTCCCAAAGTCCAATCCATCTTTTAACAAAAACCTTTGGTCTTGTTTCCCAGGTCACAAGCTGAATGGTGCTACGCAAACTGGCCAAGTCTGTAAGTGTCAACCTGATCTAGCGCGAGAGAAACTTTCACACAAGTCACACTTTAGAAAGGTTACACATGTAGATAATACTGATGGGGTTTGGGTTTATAAATGATATCAAATATGACGATGTCATTTTCGTGTCAACTGAGAAACCACAATAAAGTGTTTTTGTCATTACAGCATTAAGCAGCCCGTCAACATCTTCATCTGGAGCCAGTGGTAACTATGAACAACATTTCAGATTATAAATGAAGAGATTCAAATGTTTTGTTTTTAACTGCAATGCACACGAATTAATGATAAAACTATAGACTGCATGCAGACTATGATAACTATGCTTAACTTATGAGAGAAATCCTATCACATTTTCTCATGCATCTCACAAGCCGACTCAAACACGACATAAGATGAGTTAAGATTTTATGCAAACCTCTAAAATTATTTCACTGTACGCATGCACACACATCTGGATCTGATTAGCGTTTCATTTACCTTAAAGGTGCAGTGTGTAAATTTTAGTAGCATCTAGTGGTAAGGTTGCGAATTGCAACCAACGGCTCAGTTCACTGCTCACCCCTCGCTCTTGAAAAGCATAGAGAATCTACAGTAGCCGCCACCGGAAAAACATGTTATCGTCGGAGACAACTTAGTAAAAAAAGTTTGTCCATTAAGGGTTTCTGTAGAAACATGGCGGCACAAAATGGCGACATCCATGTAAGGAGACCCCTGTTTATGTAGATAAAAACGTCTCATTCTAAGGTAATAAAAACATAACGTCTTTATACACACCTGATAATATAGTTTTGTATATTATTTAGCATTTCTGTCAAGAGATCCTTTTTAAAAATTACACACTGCACCTTTAATTGATGTATTTAGCAACAGCATTAATGCTGCCTTGATGTAATATAGGAAATGTAGTGATAATTCCCACTTCCGAAGTCGTAATTGCGAGCTTGTTGTTGTGTGTGTCTTGGAAAAATGTTATTTGAACACAAATATGTACTACTTTAATGATAAGACAAGGCAATGAAGCTATTACAGATAAAAATTAATAAAGCATACACAAAAAAAAAATGTTGGGATATTTTCAACCCAGCACTGGGTCAAAAAGAGACAAACCCAACCTGTTGCGTTGTAATTTAACCTGGGTTGGGTTGTTTTAACCCACTGTTGTGTCGAATATAGACATTTCCTGGCTAAATTGAACCCAACGGCTGGGTTTGTCCCAGCATTTTTTGAAGTGCACCTGCCACTGCACAAATCCTTCTCCCATCTGCAATTTTTAAAGTTTGAGATCCGCCCATCTTGGGAGCTTGGGTATCAAAATTATTTCTGAACTTTTCATACGTGAACACGACATTGATGCAATTTTTACCTAGGAAACTTTATGATAATATGATGAACTAACTTTGCAGGACACCTGTGTGAACACTAAACATCATCTTAACATCATTTGAGAAATGATAAGTTGTGTTTCCGTAGCTCAGCTGATAGAGCATTATGTTTGCATCAGAAAAGATTATGGTTTCAAACCCTGGGAACTCACCTAATGATCAAGTGCATTTACCTTAAATAAGTTGCTTTGCATGAACGCATCTGCCAAAGGCATGCATGTTAAAATGGCACAGAAAGTCAAGTAAGTTTTGAGAAAGCGTCTGCCATTTATATGCAAGTGCCTTTTGGGAAAATATTGAGCTATTTTTATTGCTTTATTAGGCCACAGATTTTTATTTTGCTTTAAGATGTGTATTGTGTTATTGGGATGGTTTCCCAGACAGGGCGTATCCTAATCCCAGACTTAAATGGATGTTTGAGCTGCCTTATTTTAAAAATGCCTTGTACTGACGTATCTACACATATGTCAGTGCTGTTGTTTTGTCTCAAGATGCACACCAGTAATGTTTTGTAAGGTATGTTTGTAAAAACTACTTTAATGTCCTAACATAACTAAGTCCTGGCTTAACCTAAACCCTGTCCGGGAAACCGTTTCATTTCTGTGCAGTAACGCTTCATGCGATTTTCATCTGTATGGTTTACAGGCAGTAACGGTAGAGACGGATATTCTCGACCAAGTTCTCATGGTAATGTATTTGGGTTTGTTGGGTTTTTAAGCCTAGTTCATTTTCTGCTCGGTCACTGTATTTATTACACTTTCAGGTTCAAGTAACAATGGACAGAATGGATCCAAATCCGAATTAATTCCTTCAGGTACTGCATTGACACTTGTGGTTTGTTATGTCCGTGTGCCTTGTTCTTTGTATTGCCTGACACATTAAATAAAGATTTTTAATAAATAGTGTTACGGTTACCCCTTCTTATAACGTAACATTATATGGGGGCTCGTCCAGGATTACGAAACACAAACAGAGGGCACACAGACTTTAATAGGTTTATAAAAAAATGTCTTAATATAAAAGCGCAGTACAACAGCAGGAATACAACAGCTTGGTGTTGAAATTTAATGTGAATACTTTATGAGAAATAACACACATCTGAAAATAATATATTAGCAGGAGGAACAGGTGCTCATGGAGGTTTAGGATCTAAAGTCCCTGGTAATGACATTTAGAAACACATATATAACATTTTAAAGAAATGCTCTAATGTACAACTCCCAATAAGTTTTTTGCATGATGCCTTTCAGGGCCAGATGGGGGCGTCCACACAGTTTCAATTTCTATTGGTAAGAGATCACAGTTTGGGTTCAAACAGAAACTACTATCAGTAACTACATGTGATGATGTGTTTTAAGCAATAGTGATGTGTTTGTTATGTCATAGTGTCATCAGGTCAAGGGTCATCAGGTCACGCGATTGGTCGACCATCAACAGGACAGATGTCAGGTGCTTCAGGTGTAGTTTCCTCTGAGGTCCAATCACAAACATCAGGTACTCCTAAGAGCTCAAATTTTCAATTTAGTTCAATTCAAAGTTTATTTTTATAAAGCTATTCATAGTTTACACTGTAATGCATTCTGACCATCAACATCTCTTTAGTCACAGATGAAATCTCTTAATATCACAATTATTTATCCCAGACATTAGAGAGATTTAATTGAATGCAAATGAAAACTCGTTTGTGTCTCAAATGTTTTTCCTTTAGAAAGAGATCACAACAGTGTCACAAACGAAGCTTAGACTTGCCTGGTCTGCAATTGAAATTATTTTATATTATTGAAGATTTTAATGTGAACTCAGACATATCTCATTACATTGGCACAAATCCAAAATATTATACAATTCTTTTTACATCCCCATACTATTTATATATTGTAATTTTTTTTTAACTTTTTTCTCCTATAAGCAATTTTAGGAGAAACATCTGAGATTAAAATGATAAGGGTTAATTTTTGAGATAGATTAAAAAGCATCACCTGACAGTTAAAAAATAATCTTACCATTAATATTTGGATTTGTTAGGATTGGATGATATTTGATCAAGATGCAACTATTTGAACATCTGGGAATAAAAAAAATTGAGAAAATCGCCTTTAAAATTGTCCAAATTAAGTCCTTAGCAACACATATTACTAATGATGAATACATTTTGGATAGATTTACACTAGGAAATTTATAAAAAAAATAGCTTCATGTAACATGATCTTTACTTAATATCCTAATGATTTTTGACATATAAAATTGATACTTTTGACCCATATGTATTGTTGGCTATTGCTATAAATATATCTGTGCGACTTATGGCTGGTTTTGTGTTCCAGGGTCATATATATGAGAACCTTTATCAGCTATTAAACCTTTTTCTCTGGTTTGCAATGTAAAAACAATAATGAAAACATTTACCTAATAAAACATTTACCTAGTTTTTGCCAATAGTTAACACAGTAATTTAACCCATTCCCCACCAGCCTTTTTTAAAAAAGTTGCCCACCAGCTTTTGTTTGTGATTTTCACAAAAGTTTCGCAAAATGCCTTCCAGGAAAATTTTCTTCTATAAATATATAAACATACAAATATATCAAATGAAAGAAAAGACCCTCTGCTTTCAAACAAACAAACAAAATGGAAAAAACGTTGCATCCTTTCTATATTTGTTCTCTTTTTATAACCTCTAAAATATGGGTAGGTTTCTTTAAAAATACCAAATTTGAGCAAAAATCTGAAATAATTGCATTTTTGTAAAGGAATTTAGTTAGAGATCAGATTCTCAAAATATACACGGAGTTTAAAATGTTGGTAAATTAGTTTTTGTTTCAGTTGTTTATAAATTTGGAAAGCTCGCCATCTAGTTGATAATAGCGGAATTACAGATTACCGTAAAAACTCATCAGAAAAGCGTCATTGGCAGGGAAATGTTTTCTCTTAATTGATGAGATAACTGGTCAATGGGTTAATGGTGGTTAAAGTTAATTTGATGGCAATAAAATCAAATAGCATTGCCATTGGAGCTTAACTTAACTTTTGGAAAGCTTTTCATGTGTAACAGTGAATATATACTCAGTGCATTTGACTCTGTAGGGTCAGAGGCTGTCAATCAACATCCAGAAGGATCTGAAAACGGTATGTGAATATCTTCTCAACTGTGTTTTCTTCTGAAGGTTTCTCAGGATTTGATGATGTTGTCTTTTATCAGGTGACTCTGCACATGAAGGCTCTCAGATTGAATCTCCAGGTGAAGAATCTCCTTACATTTCACACGGTTAACAACAACAATTCTTTCAATGCATGTGATGAATGATGATTGTGTCATTTGTGTCTTTAAATTCAGAAATCCCAGAGACAGAAACCAATGGTGAGTATTATGCTCTAGTATTGCATATAATACATATCATATAAGATCAAGGCTCCACCTGATTTTGCCAAGTGAGAGATGTCCTCAGGGCAACATATTATGTTGACCCAAACCCCAAACCTAACCATAACTGAACCCTAAAATAAGAGGGAAATAATGAGTGAAATAACAATGGTATAGAAGCATCTAATCCTGGTTGTAAACTTATTTCTGAATCTGATTGGTTGATTGAAACGTTGTCAATATAATGTTGCCCTGAGAATCATCAACCGCTTGGCAAAATCAGGAGATAACTGTGGTCCTCTGACAGGTAATGGACACAAACACCTAATGAATGGAGGAGAAACAGGGTTCACAGGTGAGCAACATCTTTGATCTTTTATAAAGAATAAACATCTGAATCATTTTACTGTGACTTTTCATAAACCTAAGGTGATTTTAGTGAATGTCATTTCAAACAGAGAGAAAAGCACAGGTGTGGTTAAATACAGGTCTTCAAATACCTTGACTTTATTTGTTTTATTATTTCAAACCTAACAGACTTCTTTTGAAATATTTTTCTTGAAAAATGAGCTCGTGTTATTTCTCTGTGAAAACGTTTGTGACCGTTCCCAATGAAAATTGGCATAACTTTACTGTTTTATGCAGGATTGGATCATTTTATGCCAGGCTCATCTCCGATACAAGGAACAGGTGTGAAAATATGATTTTACATATCATCTGTAGTGTGCACAGAGACAAAAACTGATTTTCTAAATATTTAAATCTTACAAAATAATGACTGTGTCATTGCTTCATGTGTTTGACACATTTGGCACAAACTCCTATCTTGGAATTACAGGGAAAAAAGAATTTTCCAACACAACCTCACAGAAATTCATATGTATTTTACGAGGTGGCTAATTCGTATAAATTCATACGACCACATTTGTAGATTTTTGTACGATTTACCTTCACCCCTGTGGCATTGGGGTGCATGGGGTTTCATTATTGTTTTTATATTAATGGGACATTCCACTTTTTTTTTTAAATCCATTCAGTTGATCTCCGGGTCTGGCGCTAGCCGTTTTAGCATAGCTTAGCTTAGTCCATTGAATCTGATTAGACCATTAGCATCATGCTAAAAATAACCAAAGAGTTTGCATAGTTTTGCTATTTAAAACTTGACTCTTCTTCAGTTGCATTGTGTACTAAGACCGATGGAAATTAAAAATTTTTTAAGTTGTGATTTTCTAGACAGATATGGCTAGGAACTATACTCTCATTCTGGCGTAATAATCTAGGACTTTGCTGCCGAACATGGCTGCAGTTGGCGCAATTATATTACACAGCAGCCGAAAATAGTCCCCTGCTATTGAAAGTTACTAAGGGGCTATTTTCAGGCGCTGCGTAATAGCCATATAATACATGATGTATCTACAGAAGAGTTTTTAGGTTATTTTTAGCACGATGCTAAATGGTGTAATAGAATTTAATGGATTGTGCTAAGCTATGCTAAAAGTGCTATCGCCAGACTCGGAAATCGGCTGAATGGATTCCAAAAGGGTAAAAATCAAATGTTTAACTATAGGGGAGCTGAAAAATTAGCATATTATCAAAAAAAGTGTAGTGTCCCTTTAATAATAATCGTTTGTTTTTGTATGATTCACTTTATAGGAATTCATATGATTTAGCCAAATTAGGCTCAATTTTCAAAAGTGCTTTACTTTATTTTTAGAAGAACCAAGAATGTCATAGAAGAACCATTTTTGGCAGAATGGTTCCATGAAGAACCTTTAACATCTGAAGAACCTTTCTGTTTCACAACTTTAGATTATTGAATTGTTTTACGTTATTCATTTAGCAGATGCTTTCCTCCAAAGCAGCTTACAAAGAGTGAGCATTAAAGGGGACATATCATGTAAATCTGACTTTTTCCATGTTTAAGTGCTATAATTGGGTCTCCAGCGCTTCTATCAACCTAGAAAATGTGATAAAGATCAACCCAGTAACTTAACCATTCTTTGCAATCATGTGAAAAAATAGTTCATTGAAATTTGGCTACATTTGTGATGTCAGAAGGGGATCTTATTATAATAAGACCACCTCTTAATCTGCACTATCCAACCCCATTTAGTGCAGAGATCAGCTCATTTACATTTGTAAAGACACACCCAAAAACGGCATATTTTGCTTACTTCTACAAAGTGTCAATTTTAACATGTTATAATAAATCATCTGTGTGGTATTTTGAGCTAAAACTTTACATATATACTCTGGGGACATTTGACATCTTAAAAAAAGTCTTGTGAAATGTCCACTTTAAGATAATAAAATATTAAAGCAGAACCAAATAAACGTCAGCCTCATAATTTATTTGAATTATGATTTCAATTCTAGACACTGTAGATCAGTCAAGCCACGACTTTCTTGTTGGTTTAATGGGTGAGCATCCATTTCATGCTATGATATAGTGTAAGGACTTTACTTAAAATGATTTCCCAGTGTCTGAATGAAGTGAGAATGTCGCTCTCTGCAGGTGAAATGGGTGAAAACTTTGGTCCAGACACCCAAACGGGTGGGTTAGGTACACTTTTAGACTTACTACTAGACGCTTCCTCGGATCCTCCGTCCACATGTTTAGTAACTGACGCTGTCTCAACAGATCATACGGGACTTGAATTTCATGTGGATTCCACAGGTGAGCGTGCACGTCATTTAGTCTTACATGGCATGAAGTTTAATGCATAACTAGTTAAATGCAAGTGATTTACATTCATGCACACTGTATAAAATGGCCCGTGTGCGGTGCCAAGAGCTTATCCTCACCCGTCCAGCCGTCACACTGAACTAATGATGGGTTATTATCATGAAATAAACCAGCCAACACAATCATTTATTGAAATATGGCTGATGTGAGTCAAACCCGTCTTATTTCTCCACAGCAGTTGGATTGAGTCCAGGGCAGTCGTCCAGCGGTGCTTCGGTTCTAGACGTTCCTCCAGGTAATAGCTCCTCCTGGCTGATGCTTGGTTCTCCTTCAGGTCCTGTAAGTGTAGAAAGCTTTTACCCCAGTAGTCATTTCTTCATCATCAGGAATCAATCCTGGCCTTTTCCAGCACTAATAAAGTCTATACAGCTAAAGGGAAGAGTAATGAAAGCTTTCAGAGACGTTTATGATGATCACTGTGGTACTTGTGAATTACACAGACGGATCAATGTTGTAAATGCTTTGTGAGGTGTTTTTGGTCATGAATTTATTCCAAAATTTCAGAAGGACCGCCTCATCCATCTGCTGACAATGGGAACCATGGTTTCTCCCCATCCATAAGTAAGTGAAGTGTTTGACTTGATATCTTTAACATTGACTGAAATCAAACTTTAATGCTCCAGATCTCATCATTAGATTACGAGACTCAGATCTGATCTCTTGTGTTTTTAGGTGTATCTGATAATGGTGAACAGTCAAGATTAGCAGCAGACACAACAGGTAGTAAACTGATCCTGAGTCTGTATGGTTTAATGCTGGATTACTGCATGATTGAATGTCTTAATTTTCCAGATTCTTCATTCATCTTGGACACATTAGCACATCCAGATCATTTCCTCCCAGATTATTCAGGTATTTCACTTATTGTAAATCACAGCGTCTGTAGTAGTTTAATGATATGTTGCATGACTGCAAGGTTTGATTTTTCAGATGGTGGATTGGATAATAACGGTGCGGACCGTCCTGAAACTAATGGTAAGACTTTTCCTTTCTCTATTGAAAAAGATAAATTGCATGAAAACATGTCCTGGTCAAATATTACCCTGAAATTAAAGCAAAAATTTTATTTTGCATGATTTACATTGTAACATGAATAACATTATCATAGTATGTTCCATTAAAACATCTCATGCATTTTTGCACATTGTTTTAGAGGCACGTAGCTACAGTAAAGTTTCCTTTATAATTCCTGTTTACTTATGCTGTGTTGTTTCAACCTAATATTGGGTAAATACTGTATGGACTAACTCAACTGTTGGGTTAAATAAACCTAGGTTAATCACTCAAAAATGAAAATGATGTAATTAAGGACTCACCCTCATGTTGTTTCAAACTCGTAAGACCTCCGTTCATCTTCGGAACACAGTTTAAGATGTTTTATATTTAGTCCGAGAGCTTTATGACCCTTTATTGAAAATCTATGCACTGTATACTGTCCATGTCCAGAAAGATAATAAAAACATCAAAGTAGTCCATTTGACATCAGTGGGTCAGTTTGAATTACATTTTGGTCCAAAAATAACAGCATTGTCTTCTCTTCAATGTCTGTTGTGAAGCACATGCGCGAGACTGAAGTCACGTGACTGCAGTGATGCAAATGACGTACGACACGGCTGACGTGTTATCTGGTGCGCCCCAGCATTTTTTTTTTTTTTGTGCGCCTGAGCTTCGTTTACAGTAAGTTTGGAAAAAACTTTGCACACATGTCTGAGGATAACACGTCATCCGCGTCACTGCAGTCACGTGACTTTAGTGCGCTTCACAACAGACGCGGAAGAGAAGGCAATGCTGAATAAAGTCGTAATTTTTGTTATTTTTGGACCAAAATTTATTTTGATGTTTTTATTACCTTTCTGGACATGGACAGTATAGTGTTACTAGATTTTCAATGAAGGGTCAACAAGCTCTCGGACTAAATAAAAAACATCTTAAACTGTGATCTGAAGATGAACGGAGGTCTTACGAGTTTGGAACGACATGAGGGTGAGTCATTAATGACATTTTCAATTGTAAAGACCATCATGGTCCATCAACACACTTTTTTGACTATCAAAGTTATTCACTGGGTTTCAGGAAACGGTCGGCACAAACCAGTTGTGGACAAAATAAAAGGTAAACAACAAACTTTATACAAACATATAAAAGAGTCTGGATTTGATTCTCCCAGGACTGCCAGTCTTGAAATGAGTGTGTATAAAGCAGAGGTGTCCAAACTTTTTCCTAACATAATGCTGTTTTATTTAACGTAACTGTCCAAGTCATTTTTAAATGATTATCCTTTATTCTGTGTGCCACTGCCTTGACCTCTCCATTATAAGCCTATAGTACCCGAGTTCATTGAGTTTCGTGATGCATGCTATACACATTCAAGTATGCATGTACGGTATTCACTTTAATTCCTTGCATTTAATTTTAGTTTACATTTTTGTAAATAATGCAAAAAATGTTACAGTTGAGAAAATGTTTAATTAGAAAAATAAACATCTGCGTCAATGACGTTTATCCTTTTTTACCTTCTCTCATGAGGGGTCAAATTAAAGGTCATTGCATGCCAACTTTGGCCCTAGTTTGGGCACCTCTGGTATAAAGCAATAAAACCCATTAGAGCGATCACATTGTAATGAAGCTCCAGTAGGCTGAGGATCCATTTGCAAACTTTATTTCACTCGTTGTCGTACAGGCAGGGTCAAACACCAGCAAACACATATATGGAGGGTAAGGCAATCTCGTAGTGAGTAAACAGGCAGATGTCAAGGCAGGCAGCGGGCAAAGAATAGTCAAAACACAAGCAGAGGTCGGGGCAGGCGGCAGACAATCAGAATAGTCAATAAACACTCCAAAGTAGGCACGGGGTAATCAGACAGAATAATAACGCTTAGAAATGATGCCAGAGCAAATCAAGACTTCGCAAAGAGAGCCCATTGCTAAGAGTCTTAAATAGGCAGAGTGATGGGAATCAGGTGCAGGCGAAATCAGTTCAGGTATGTGGGCTCATGGGAAACGTAGTCTGAATAACACTAATACCCAGGGGCTGGCTCCCTCTAGTGGTGATCGAGGAGCGAAGCAGGAGCTTCACTCGTAACAGAACCCCCCCCCTGCGAGCGGCTCCCGAAGCGAGGAGGCGGATGACGCCGGGGTCTACCACGAGGTCGAGGGGCCGGCTTCCCAGGATTGTCTCGGTGAAATTGTGTGATGAGTGATGGGTCAAGGATATCTCTGACCTCCACCCAAGATCGTTCCTCGGGACCGTACCCTTCCCAATCGACCAGATATTGTAATTTATTACCCCGACGTCTGGAATCGAGGAGGTCGTGGACCAGATAAGCCTCCTCACCATCTATGCGCAGGGGCTGGGGATCCTGCCCAGTGGTCGTGTCCTCCTGCTCCTCCCTCGGACCACCAGCGGGTTTCAGCAGAGAAACATGAAATGTAGGAGAGATGCGATAAGTGGGAGGCAAATTTAAACGAAATGATACAGGAGTTATTTGTTTAGAGATTTTGAAAGGACCCACATACCTGGGACTGAGTTTCTTGCAGGGTAGTTTGAGACGCAGGTCTCTGGTGGATAGCCAGACCCACTGTCCGGGTCTGTACTCGGGATTGGCTCTGCGGTGGCGATCGGCCTGAACCTTTTGTCTCCTGACGGCTCGTTGGAGATGGTGATGAGCTTGTTCCCAGGTCTCTTCGCTTCTTTGAAACCAGTCGTTAATGGCGGGTAGATTAGAGTGTTCATCAGACCAAGAAAAGAAGGGAGGTTGAAATCCTAAGATACACTTGAAGGGAGTTAACCCCGTAGAGGATTTGGTTAGTGAGTTCTGTGCATATTCGGCCCACATTAAATATCTGCTCCAGTCCTGTTGGTTCTGGTTGCAATACGAGCGGAGAAAGCGAGTAAGTTCCTGGTTCATCCTTTCAGTTTGTCCATTGGATTGTGGGTGATATCCTGATGTGAGACTGATATTGACATTTAACTGTTTAAAAAAGGCAGACCATACCTTAGAGGTAAACTGTGGCCCTCGGTCGGATACAATGTCTTCGGGAAGTCCATAAAATCGAAAGACCCAGTTGCATAAGGTTTCAGCTGTTTGAAAAGCCGTGGGGAGTTTGGGTAGGGGAATGAGCCGACAGGCTTTAGAAAATCTGTCCACTACTGTCAGAATGACTGTGTGATTGTTGGACTTGGGGAGATCAGTGACAAAATCTATCGCTATGTGCGACCAGGGGCGTTGTGGAATGAGGAGAGGTTGTAGTAGTCCGGCAGGTCGCTGATGGGAGGATTTGGATGTATTACAGGTGTAGCAGTTATTGACGAAAGCAATGGTGTCCTTAGACATGGATGACCACCAAAATTTCTCCTGTAGTATATTAAGGGTGCCTGTAATACCTGGGTGACCTGTGCTGGGTGATGAGTGAATCAGTCTGATGAGCTTCTCACGGATAGGTTCGCTTACGAAGGTTTTGTTGAGGGGACATTGAGCTGGTGGTGGAGATTGAGCATTAGCCTGGTTGATCTCTGTCATGATATCCCACTGGATGGGGGAAAGAATGAGGGTCTCAGAGATGATGTTTCTGGGAGGGTTGGGTGGGTCGGAGTCCTCATAGCAGCGAGACAAAGCGTCAGCCTTAGTGTTCTTTGATCCCGGTATATACGTGACTGAAAAGTTGAAGCGGGTAAAAAACATCGACCATCTTGCCTGTCGGGGGTTCATTCTCTTAGCGATCCGAAGATATTCCAGGTTTTTGTGATCAGTGAGAACTGTAAAAGGATTCTGAGCCCCTTCTAACCAGTGCCTCCATTCTTCGAAAGCGGCCTTCATGCCCAGTAATTCACGGTCGCCCACATCATAGTTGCGTTCTGCAGCTGAGAGTTTGCGTGAGAAGAAAGCACAAGGGTGCATTTTGGCAGGTGATCCGTGACGTTGTGAAAGAATGGCACCAATACCGATGTTGGAAGCATCTATTTCGACAATGAAAGGTAGGTTTGGATTGGGATGATGAAGGATTGGTGCAGATGTGAATCTTTTCTTTAATTCCTGAAAGGCATCTAGAGCTTGAGGAGACCAAGAGAGGCGGGACGTTGAGCGTTTGGTCATGGCGGTGAGAGGGGCTGCTACAGTACTGAAATTACGGATGAAGCGTCTGTAGAAGTTAGCAAATCCCAGGAAGCGTTGTATTTCCTTAAGGGTTTGCGGTCTGGGCCAATCGAGTACAGCTTTGACTTTAGATTCATCCATTGCAACTCCATCCGATGATATGATGTATCCTAAATATGATGTTGACGTCTGATGAAACTCACACTTCTCCGCTTTGGCATACAGTTGGTATTGAATGAGACGCTTTAATACTGTTCTTACATGTTGGATGTGTTCTTCAAGGTTACTGGAGTATACTAAAATATCGTCGATGTAGGTAATGACCCACCGGTCCAACATGTCTCGAAACACATCATTGATGAAAGACTGGAAGACAGAGGGACTGACAGAAAGGCCGAAGGGCATCACTAAGTATTCGTAGTGACCAGATTTAGTAGAAAAGGCTGTTTTCCACTCGTCTCCTTCCTTGATACGAATAAGGTTGTAAGCACATCGCAAGTCAAGCTTGGTGAAGAATTTTGCCGTACGTAATTGCTCTAGGGCTGCTGGAACTAGTGGTAGTGGGTACCTGAATTTTACCGAGATATCATTGAGAGCTCGGTAGTCGATGCATGGTCGAAGAGTGCCATCCTTCTTCTTCACAAAGAAAAAACTAGATGACGCAGGAGAGACGGAGTGACGGATGAATCCCTTAGCTAGTTCCTCCTCAATGTATTTGTTCATGGCCTCGGTTTCAGGTTGAGAGAGAGGGAAAATTCGCCCCCTAGGTGGTATGGTGCCTGGTAACAGCTCGATACTACAGTCGTTTGGGCGATGTGGTGGTAATTGAGACGCGCCCTCTTTGCTAAAGGCTCTACTGAGGTCAGCATATTCTGGAGGTAGTTTACATGTTGCAAAATCCTCAGATGTAATGATAGTGTTAAGGGAAGTAACAGGATGAATGGATGACAGGCAGGTTGAGAGACATTTATCGCTCCACTTAACTATTTGGTGTTCCCTCCATGAAATGTGGGGGTTGTGTTCCTCCAGCCATGGCAGTCCTAGAATTACTGAATAATGTTGAGAGGGGATGATGTAAAAGGTGATGTGTTCGTGATGCAGAGATCCAACTTGTAAGTGAATTTTGCCGGTACAGTACTCAATATTCCCCTCTCCAATGGGTTTTCCGTCTATCGTCTCGACTGTTAAATGAGATGGACAAGATGTTAATTGTAGATTATGACAGTGAGCAAAACTTTGGGACATGAAATTTCCTGCAGCTCCAGAGTCAATTAAAGCAGAGGTAGAGATACATCCTTCATCAGTGACTATTTGAACTGGGACTTCTATGTTACGTTGAGAGGAATGAATTAAAGCACTCACCATGGTGGTTTTGCGAGGAGGAGGTCTGGTGGGACAGGTAGCCAGAACGTGTCCAGGTTTACCACAGTACAGGCACAGATTATTCTTAATCCTTCGATCTCTCTCCTCCTGAGTGAGATGAGTATAACCCAGCTGCATGGGTTCGGAGGGAGTCGGGAAGAAACTGGGCTGAGTGTAATGACGACGGGACCGGATTAGGTTATCTATCTGGATAGATAAGTCAATAAATGCTGCTAAATCTCTCCCCTCATCACGGCAGGCCAATTCCGCTTGCAATTCGTGGTTTAATCCGCGTCGATACATCAGTTTTAAAGGGCCTTCGGGCCACCCAGTCTGAGCAGCGAGTGTGCGAAACTCCAAAGCATAATCCGCAGCTATGCGATCACCCTGACTAATGGTAATGAGACGCTCACCTGCATTCTCTCCTCCGGCAGTATGTTCAAACACCTCTCGAAATTTAGCCAAGAAAACCTCAAAGGTAGGGAAAATCGAGCCGTCGTCCTTCCAAACGGCAGTAGCCCAGTCCAACGCTTTATCAGTGAGTAAATTGCACACAAATGCGATTCGGCTTGCATGCGTGGGGTATAAACCCGGTTGTTGCGAGACAAACAGAGAGCATTGTAATAAGAAGCCCTTACATTTGGCTGGATCACCGTTGAACTTCTCAGGAAAGGCTAATCGAGGGTTCACAGTAGCCGATGCTGAATGAGCACTTCCGCTCGATGAAGCATTCGTCGCTGCGGACGGAGAGATCTGTAACCTTTGTAAAGTCCTAACCAACTCCTCGGTTACGGTGCTAAGGTGTCCGAGTTGTTGTTGTTGTGCTGCTAGCTGGTGAGCTTGAACCGACAACTCCGTAGTGATTTGAGAGACGGTCGCTGGATCGCTTTGCGGCGAAGTCTTCTGTAATGAAGCTCCAGTAGGCTGAGGATCCATTTGCAAACTTTATTTCACTCGTTGTCGTACAGGCAGGGTCAAACACCAGCAAACACATATATGGAGGGTAAGGCAATCTCGTAGTGAGTAAACAGGCAGATGTCAAGGCAGGCAGCGGGCAAAGAATAGTCAAAACACAAGCAGAGGTCGGGGCAGGCGGCAGACAATCAGAATAGTCAATAAACACTCCAAAGTAGGCACGGGGTAATCAGACAGAATAATAACGCTTAGAAATGATGCCAGAGCAAATCAAGACTTCGCAAAGAGAGCCCATTGCTAAGAGTCTTAAATAGGCAGAGTGATGGGAATCAGGTGCAGGCGAAATCAGTTCAGGTATGTGGGCTCATGGGAAACGTAGTCTGAATAACACTAATACCCAGGGGCTGGCTCCCTCTAGTGGTGATCGAGGAGCGAAGCAGGAGCTTCACTCGTAACACACATGTTATTGACAGACTGACTCTATCCTGGAGATGATGTTTTCACATGTATGATTCTCTATCTGAACAGGTGTAACTGAGCATCAGTTTGTTGCTATGGAGACGCATCACACAGCTGGTACTGAATCACTCTAAGCTATGACAAAACTGAAAGTCCACTGATTTGTTATCCATGATGCATAGTTTACGTATCTTCTCTTGGCTGTCAGGGCAGGGACGATTCATACTAATAATACCCGTCTGAAATCGATTCAAAGGGGATGTTTGCACAGCTCTTTCATGTATTATGACTCTCTTTGATCAGTAGGAAGTCCTTATCAATCTAAAATCACTGAGTTTGAGTCGTTTATAACGTGCATTTGAAAAGCAACTCTCGTCAAACATAAATATTATAAATATTCTTTATTATCATGAAAATACTTGATTTAAAGAACAGCAATATAAATATATGCTTAAGGCATTTCCTGGAGCTGCGTGTGTATGGTTCTTCTTCTGCGGCACATATTGAGTTTCTGCATGAGAGCGCCCCCTGGCTTTTGGATGTAGCGGCATTTCACTGTAATTCATTGAGAAGCATACTGTTGCAAGCAAAGCGCACAAAGTTAATCTTCCCAGCCCAGGAAAAATATCTGATGGCAAGTTGTTGATTCTGACAACATTGAACTGCAACAGAAAGAAAACATTTCATTTTGCCTTGCACAATTTTGCCTTATAAAACATGTTGTACATAACAGAAAAAGACTCTTAAAAACAACACAATCAGTGTTAGTTTAGGGACAACACACTAAATGCGTTGTGCCATAATACACACATCAAAATCAACACAAAATGACACATGTGTTCCCATATGGCAAAAAATATTTTTAAATTTCAAAATATACAAAAAATGGCAAAAAACTATATTTGCTAGAATATATTTTGAAATATTTTTACAAACATTTTTTTCAGCGATATCTTTTTTTGGGCATTTTTTTAAACATTTAATAAATACATTTTAAAGCTTTAAAAATATATATCTAGCATACTATATCTACTTTGTTTGTGTTACGAACCTGTAAACATAACAGTTTTAAAAAGATTAAAATTAAATATATTTTCAAATTCAAAAATATTCTTTATAAAATTAGTTTGTGTATATATATATATATATATATATATATTTTTTTTTTTGCAAAGAATGCTTTTTTGCCGTATGGATTGTAAAATTAGAAAAGTATTTGCTTGCCCTTAAAAATACATTTTGAAATATATTACTTTCTACAAAATATATTTAGTTTAAATATATTTATGGGTTAAAATGACACACAATGTTAATAATAATGATAAGGGTGTTAAAAGCATAACACAAAAAAAGTGTAAAAAATGAATACCCCCTTTCTTAAAGTGATGGGAATGTAGAAAAGTACTTAACATTTTTAATTTTTTTTAAAAAGTTCCCAGCCAGTGGCAGCATTTTTAATGATTTTTAAGGTTTAATGCCTTCCAGAAAATAATGTTCTTTAAATATATCAAATGAAAGAAAATCTCTGCTTTTCAAAAAAAAAAAAAAACATTTAATTTATACCTCTCAAATATGGGTAGGTTTCTTCAAAAATACTAAATTTTAAGCGAACAGCTGAGATAATTGCATTTTTGTGAATTACTTTTGATCAAAACATACACAGAGTTCTTACTGTTTGCCCCAAGGGGTTGCTTCAGTGTTTTATAAGTTAGGTAAGAGTGCCATCTGGTGTATAATAGCGGAAATACAGATTGCTGGAAAAACTCGTCAATGGCGGGGAAAGAGTTAAGAGTGAGGTGTAGTAAGCTGTACTTTAAGGAGAGCAAAAAGGAAATAATATATCTTTAAATTAAAAAGCCTTATTTACTGTGTTTTATTTCAGCTGGCACTCTTGATGTAAATGATCACACACTCAGTCCTTACGCTGACACCACTGGTAAGCAAACTTTATTGATCTGTTGTCTTAATGCAATGATCAGCTGATCTCCATCTTTTCATGAATGATTTGAATGTTTTTCAAATTGTCTCAATTTTGTTTTTCGAAGGTCATGACAGCTTGACAGGTGCGAGTGTGCAGACAGATACGGCAGGTACAATCTTTAATAATCTCTCAAATGACATGTTATAATCTGAGTAAAAACAAACAGCCGTCTGATGTTGCTGTGAACAGGTGCACCCGGTGAATCTGTGACAGATGGAAATGTTCAGACAGATATGAGTGAGTTTTTTCTTTGCACATCTATGATTTCAGCAGCACTGCTTGTATAAAAAAATGATGAAATCTGTCTCATTTCTGTTATATAGGCCGTTTAGCTGTGACTGATGGATTGCTAAAGTATACAGGTAGCGGTGAATATCTCAGCACATACAGACACATGTCAGTTTATCACTCATGCAGGTGTTTCATGTGTAGCGTGTGTTTCTGAAAAGCAGATTCTGTGCATGAGACGGGGACTGGATATACAGGTCAGGAGATGTCAGAGGATATAAATGATAATTATCAAAAACAACTGTAGGATTCTTACATTTCAACATTATATCATTTTCAGATGCCTCACAGACACATAGTGATGTGGTACAGACACATTTACCAGGTATGTTACATTTGAATAAATCACATGGGATGGGTGAGCTGTCCAGGTAAGTTTATTCAATAACTAAAGTAAACAAAACCAATCAATTAAATGATTGAAAGCATCTAAAAGCTTTGTTTGCAGAATATCATTTCTTATGATTTTTTTGTGAACATTCAGCCACAGGAGATCCATTGGCAGTTTCTTCACAGACAGATGTCATGGGCACAGGTGTGTAACAGATCGACTATAACAGCTCACTTTATACGAACTGTAAATCAATTATTTGCTGTTTTTTTTTTAATCTTTTTTAGCCTCAGCTGAACCTCAAGGGACTCTCGGGAGTCCAAGTAAGTTCATAAGACATCTACAACTTATTTGAAAGATTTGTTTCTTTTATTAAAATAATTATTTATTATTTATCCGCCCTCGTTTTCTGTGCAACATAACCGGGTTAATCCTGTTAAACCAGATGGTAAATGATAATCCATGTTAAACTAAACTAACAGGTGACACAATTACACATGAAAGTAGTTGGTTTGATTTCAGTGTTTTTAATGATGTCCTGGTGCCACCTCAACATCTAACAAACCTCATTTAACTCGCATCACATCATTATTAAAGAATACAACATCTGCCCTTCATATATAAGGTTGCAAAATACAAAATTAGTATATTCAAAACCTTAATAAGAAATAACCAGAAGCATGGTGCAATGATTAAATAATCGACCTCATCGCAATAATTTCAGATCACCGCAATGATTGCACATCTCTCTAAAAACACAAGGGGGAGCTGCCTGCAGTTCCTGTATTAACAAAACCGTTTCAGATAGAGCTCTTTAACTCAGTGGTTCTCAAACTGGGGGCCGCGAGATGGTGCCAGGGGGGCCCCAGTTTTATGACATTTTATAATGAATCATTTATCATGAATTCTGTGTAATTAAACCTAAAATAAATAAGGCTACTAACCAACAGCACTACTTTGTATAACTTAACATGTAGTTTAATTAAAAAAAAATGTTTGTCCTAAATTTTCTTTGGGGGGGCGCGAAGAAGTGCACCGTACACAAGGGGGGCTGAATGCGTAAAAAGTTTGAGAACCACTGCTTTAACTGACAGTGTCACATGTCAAAGCCATTCGGTACAGTGAGAAAAAAATGGCATTTAAAGAAATGCTGGAAAACTTTGATAAGTAGTAAGAACTGCCAGGTCAAACATACATTGGCAAAACAACAATTCCAAATTTAGGGAAGTGAAGGATGCCATTCTTAAGGATCTGTAAGGAATTGATTTTTGCAGCCACTACAGACGTGTGGTCCAGTACTAAATATAATACTAAGGCCTGTTCTGGTATAGTCAGTTTATTTTGATTGCATTTTTATTTTCAGTAATTGTTTTAGACACTTTATTGTGAAGAATCTTATGAAGAATTTTCAGTTTTTGAAAGATATATTTATTAAATAAGTACTTTTACATATGTGTTATGTGTATAAATATTTAATGCCAGGTAAAACTGGCAAAAGATTTAATTTCATGAACAAAAACTAAAAATATGGGAGTTAAATGTCAAAGCAATAAAACAGACAATTAATCATTAGTCGTACCTAATTGTATCCCATAAAGACACAGAAGATGAAGGGTTGCCAAATTCATAAGTGACCCTGTCTGTAAATGCAATCTGAAAGTCTTATAAACTAATGATGAGATGAAGAGCATCAAAGTTTGATTTCATATTGATTTCAATCTTTGACGCGATCTTACTCAGTCAATATTACAGATATCACGATTATATGTGCACATCAGTGGTTCTCAAACTGGGGTCCGGGTACCCCCAAAAGTGTTTCAAAGGGGTCCCAGAAAATTTAAAGAGATAAAAGACAAAGACAACAATTTGCTGTCTTTATCAAAATATCAAAATTACTATTTATAAAAACGAGTTTAAATGTTTCTGTAAAAATATAGATATATATTTTAGGAAATGGGTTCAGCATAGATGGGGGTCTCTGCCATCAAAAAGTTTGAAAACACCTGCTTTACATTATGTAGGATGATTTAATTTACAAAACAGTAAATCACAACTTTTGGGTTACACAGACTGGGTCACAAAAAATATTGGTTGCAGTTAGTTTTGGTGAATGCAAATGCAAGTCACCTGACACAAAAATGGAGGATGTAGAATGAATAAGAAAATATGCATATAAAATACTGTTGTGCATGCAAGTACATGATTTCTGAGTATTTCTAATATGACGACAGACATGCTATACAAGTCAGGGTTGAGAATCACAGCTTCACGATGTGTTTGTTAACTTTTTCTTCAGCAGGCCGTCCTGGTGCTACAGAACAGACACAGACAGCTGGTAAGCCTCATGAGGGTTTACACATACACCCGTTATTACACATAAATTATTTTCTTTACTAATGAATAAATATATGAATGAGAGATAGATCGAGTAAAAGCAGGTGCTGAACGGCTCTTCTGTTTTCTCTGTTTTGTTTGCTCTGTCCAGTATCAGCAGGTGAACAGTACCACACATCAGGTCAGGGTCCTGAAGGTGAGGATGAACGTTTGTGCAGATCCATCACTTCTGTTTCAATAACATCAGCATGATAAAGAAAACCTAACTATTTCAGATTTGGTGATAGATTTTCTATCTGTATATCTGCAAATATCTGTATTGTAACTAGTTTGACTTTCTCCCCTGATCTCTGTGCTTTTTGAAAGGTGCAGAAAATGTGGAACTGGAAGATACCTGCTGACTTTCACATGAAGCCTCGTGTGAAGTTACTGCGTTACAGGTTTCAGTGTATAGACCAGAACGCCTGGCAGAGGAATCGTAAACCCGCTCGCTAGACTTTAGCCGATGTCTTTGTGTGTCTGTGTGTGTGTTCGTGTGTCCATTTGTTTTATTTAAACATTCAGATAATACTGTAAGTTAACTTTATATTGCGCCTGTTTATAAAAGTGCCCTTAAATTGTTTCTTTAGTACAATCGAGAGGAGAGAAATTTGAAATGACAAAGCTCAATTTGATCAATATTGTGACATTTCGTACAATCCAAGTAAACACGCTGTGTAAATGCATTCGTTTTTTTATCCCCTGTAATGTTGCTTTCTTGCCTAGATGTTGAAGCAATAATCTTTTCAAACATCAAAAATTGTATATTGCTGAATGTCTTATTGAAAATAATCTTTACATTAAATGGATCATCTATTTTGAACATCAAATTCAAGTGTTTCACATGGTGTTCAAGTGTTTTGAAAGAACTGCAGGTCCAATACTAGTTTAAGGTGGTCCACCTAGAGACAGGGTTTCCACACCTTAGTTAACTTCAAATTCAAGGACTAAATGTGGGGACACATCTCAAGTGAGAGCAAGGTTACATCATGTTACCTTTTAAGATACATTGTTACAGTTCCCTTTTGAGGGAACTCGCGCTGCGTCACTGTGGTGACACTTTGGGGACGCCTCCAGATGTAAGTGTGTCTAAATGTGTATATCAAATTCAACCAATGGTGAGGCTTAACGACAAAGACAGGGTGATGTGGGAGCCAGGAAGTATATCGCTATCTGAAATATTGCCAAAGACGGCGTTACAGGGACGCAGGAAGTATGGCAAGGGAGACGCAGCGTCTCGTTCCCTTCTCAGGGAACAACAGATACATACGTAACCCGAGACGTTTTCATGTGTCAAACACAACTATGCAAAAAAGCATTTTGGTATGAATCAACATTCACATACAGAAGATATAAGCATTTAAAGCAAACATTTTAGCACGTGTGCTTAAAAAGTCTAGAATATTTATGATATTATCCTGCACTATTTTTTCCTCCAGAAAACTTCTTGCATAAAATAGATTCAAGCACTTGACCTGTATCTATGTATGTATATTTTCAAAAACTTCCCAGGGCCTTGAATTTTTTCCCCCAGATTCACAAACTTTCAAGGACCCGTGGAAACCCTGTAGAGAAGACCAGACTTAAAAAGCATGCAAAACTCCTCCAGTTATCTTCAAATAAACAAACTTCCATTTATTTTCAAAAAACATTTTATTTAAAACATACCAATACACAAAGTGTTGTTCACATGCGTAATAAAATAATTTGTCTAATATTAATGTCTCTCTGGTTATGACAGTCATCCAATGACTAAAATTATGACAGATAAAGATGATTTGACATTCTTCTCCTAGTTCATCTCCTGCAACCACCATCCAAAAATAATCTAATACAAGTCTCTAGGGCTCAACATGTGTACAAATCACACAAAAAAATACAAGTTTCATTTTGGTATTTTAGTATCCAATTCAGCAAAGCACGCAAAGATGTGAATTATTGCACAAATCTTCAAATTCAATTGTTATTAAATCAATTCCTGTACCGAGGTGATGGGTGCCATTATACAAACTCGTGTTATTAAAGAAAAACAAAAGGAAAAAACCTGCCAATTAAATATTACACCTGTTGAAGATTTCAGTCATGTGAAATATGTAATTCAAAACAGTGTTTTGTCAGCTTATATATTTAAATATGTCTGGATCTCTTATATACACTGATCACCTGTTGTGGCTGCACTGTTAAATAGAGACTTATTTTAATACAAAATGTTACTACATATGCACATTCAACTGGCATATTTCTCATAAAACATAACCATCATCATTATTATCCAACATCACACATTATATGATGAGTAACAGCTATGGCTTTAAAGACAGCGGGTGAGTGTTAGACAGGTTTAGGTAACATTAATTTACTGTCCGTTTTATGTTTGTCTGATCAGATCAAACGTGTTTTCCGGCTAACGAAGGTGCTGAATGAAGTACAACACAATTGTTGTGTTGTTTCTCTATTTATATATATATATATATATTTACAATTTTTTGCTTTAACCTCACATCCATGAGATGATGCAACGTTACATACTGCAAAAGAAAATATTAAAAACTTGGCGTAGTCGACAGGATGAGACCCGGGTGTCAAACATTTGATAATAATATTCAACCAGACCAGCAGGAAAATGAACTCAGGATTTTATACACAGGTGTATATGGGAGTCAAACAGGTTTATAAGGTTGTACTGTATACTTTAACAACACTTCTCTTAATATAAATCCAGTGTGGTCAAAATATAAGTAATATAAATCCAGATCTGAATGACAAACCTTCGTACTTTGATGCATCAATTCTCTGAAAGGAATACTGAATTTTCTCGATTGGTTTTAAGAAAAACCTCCCCAGACTAAAAGTGAAATATTGTGTAATATTACCATGGCTAGGTTTAATGTGACCATAAAATAAAATGCAGAGAATAAAATTATACAAAACCCACACAGACAAAAATCCCTTTTCAATGCCACTCTCTATAATAGTTTAGGGTTACGGGGACGTGGAGAAGTTCAAAAGTGACATGGTCGGATCTTCAGCAGGTTCAGTTTCAAAATAAGAGTCATCCTCTAGCTCAAGAAGAATGGGCAACTCATTCCCAGTGGTTTCCGTGGCGATGGGGTCGGGAAGAATGAGGGGCTGAGCCGTGTACTGAACTAACTGCTTACCTGAAAGAAAATATTCAAGTTAAATTCAAGTTTTTACTGTTGTTTATATGTCTCTGTGGTGTTTTTATTATGCTTTAAGACGAACCATGTGCTAATTCATCATTCATCAGCATTGCTGAGTATTTTCTCCATAAAATTTGAGTTTCCAAAGACAGACTCATTCCCACGGATTGAAATCGCCTTGGTTTCCTACGTCACAAACATGTAACCAATAACATCATCACAATTGAACGAGTGGATTAGTAGCTCGAGCTATAGATGTTATGTATGGACGACTCGATTGCATTTATGTACATGTATATCTAAGGTCCGAGCCGCCGACTGAAGAGGGGCGGGGCTAATTAGCATATTCATTGATACGCTCATACTTAATGAGGCAAGGGTGTAGAGTTATATTCAAGTTGTTTTAAATCTTTCACATATGCATTGTTATGACGCTCAAAGATGGAAGTAATAAAATGATCAACTACAGGGGGACTTTAACACAGATTTTTACTTGGAACTAAACATACATAAATTTAATGCAAGTCTATTTGTAGTGTAATGTTCGTTCCTACAAAAACGAAATGATTTTGACAAAATCCAAGACAGCGTTACATTCGACGGGCAACCTTTCGATCTCTCTGATGAAGTCAATACAGAAGTGACTTAAACTGCAATTCATCGACTGGCCGCTTGAGGCTCCAAAGAGGCGTCAATTTCCATAGACCTCCATGTTAAAATGTCCAACTTCACAGTAGAAAATAATGTGTTTACAACCTGGTACAAAAAGTGTTTTTGGTCTGTATAGTTAATTTTGCCCTTCATGACAACTGTGAGGGGGTGAATTTTTTTGTAACTCATCCGTTTGAATTATATTAAGCCTTAAAGTTCTGCATAATTAAGGGTGTGACCACTTGAGTGACAGTTGAACAGCCGCTGCTGTCACTAGAGTCGAGCTAGGGGGCGTGGTTTCAGCCTCCTCATCTTCACTCACACCCCGCCTCTTTATCCATTTTTGGTTATCCGTAAGTGATGCGCAGACAAGATGGTGACGCAGGCTCCGCCCACTGTTGGCTTCAGAAAAGCTCTTTACAAACCTATGGTTGATGTCACAGACACTACGTCCATATTTTTTTACGGTCTATGGCTACAGTAACCAAGTAATGAAAGTTAAAATCTGCTCGTTAATAATTTTTTATTAAATATTGATGATTGTCCACAATTTATTTAATTTTAAATGACTGTCAATAAAGTCTTATCCACATTTGAGACAAGACACCTAGTGATGTTAGTCGTGACACCAAAGCTTTGATGCATGCGTCAAAAAAAATGAAAAGATATTTAGTTAAGCGTTGTATAGATGCTAACAAAATCACGTGACCAATGACGTCCAAAGCTTTGTTTCACACACTCCCACATGACTGCTTCGTTTTTTGATTCAATGCTTGACCTGAGGAGTGCCCAGGGTTGTAAAGGTGTATTGCTTTGCATGTTCATTTTCTGTTGAGTTTATAGTTTGATAGAAGTTTGATAATATATTTGGCTTTTGGGGTGAAGCCTAATATTTAAGCCTAAAATTTGTATATTTTCATATCTTCCATCAAGTAACCTATACTGGGATGTCCCGGTTGTGTCAACATAAGTGTCACATATTTTATTTGTTATGCCAAATTTTTTTCATTAATTGTAGCATATATCTGTTCACTGCCGTGCGCACCCAGGCACACCAATCAGCAGTCATGTCATATTGTTTATTTTATTTTGGATAGTAGTGTAATAAGCTGGAAAATAAATCATGTGTGTATGACTTTGTGTGCATGCACCTGCATTTATTTACATCCTCTTCCTTTGTGTTTTTGATTTGTTTAAAACAGGAAAAATTTCGACATCCACAATACAAAATCTTTATTTTTTAAGCTACTATGAGTATGCAATGGATTGTTGTCATGTATTTAATATATGGATTCATTCATCTTTCCATTAATTAATTTTTTGCTTTTGAGATGGTTGTAAAACATTTTGGGACACGGCGCTTTCCCCCACTTTCACCAGCAGATGTCCTCGTCGAGCTCTGATTTGAAACTTTTTTCGATACAATTGTGCCAAAGCTTTTGTGGTTCGAGAAAGCTTCACTTCGCCATCACTAAAGACACCTTCATATTGCTTGATCAGAGAATATCACACCACAAATTAGGGCTGCATAACGATAAATCGTAACTAATGGTTTGCAGAATAAAAGTTTATCTCATATATGTGCGTGTATAATAATTATGCATATGTAAACACACACATGCATGTATAATTTTAAGAAATATAAATAATATTAAATTATATATAAATGTATATACACATGTAAATATTTCTTAAATATATACACATGCATGTGTGTGTGTGTTTATATCTCCATTATTATTGATTAATCAATATGCAGCCCCACAACAAATGCCGCAAATGTTGAAGTTTTAAACTAAAATACCTGAATCGGATGAGTCTGCAGCGGAGTCCGTTTCTTTCACTGGATCAGGAGACAGAAGATCCTGGATCTGTAACGGCACCATAGATTGTTGTTTACATAAATGAATAATGCGAATGAAAGAAAAAACAAAATGCATCCATGCAAATCACATTCTCTGAAATCAGTTTTAACACAAACACTACACACTAGATAGAAAACTTCTGCCTTTATTCATCTGATGAACATTTCACTAAATGCAGCGCTGCGCAGACTGATCTACAAGAAGTTCTGCGAGAGAGCGATTAGTAAGCACTTGTCTCGAAACTCTCTCGCAAGACTCTGATGTCATCCGCTGATAGATCTGCGCAGTGCTGCTGAAGTATAACACACTTCAGTGTGATGTCATCTGTAAAGACATAAAATCTGATGACATTAATCTGCCTTAATGCGTTTATTCAATGTGGATCAGGATTACAGATCCAGTACAGTCAGTGTCATACAGAAAGTCATTTGAGTTTAGATTTTTACACGTTTGTTGATATTTTAATCACAGTAGTGTCTTGTAATTTGATTTGTTCATATTTGCCTGTTCAGGCACAAAGGTGGCGTGTTTTAACGCCTCCGCTCAGTCCGCTGTCACTGCAGGAAAAACAAGCATTTATTCGTATTCATATGCTTAGCTTATAAGTTCCTGATTAAAAATGAAAACAGAAGCTATTAATTATTACTATCATTAAAATATGCAATGACATATAATAATTGATTAGGACAGGATTTGTACGACCATGTCCGTCAAAATGAAGGACAATTCAAAAGTCTAACGCAAATTCTGTTTGACACTATGCCAAATACTTTCTGGTGAACGGGTCAGACAAGATTGTTTACAATCTTTGCACTTAGTTAATTTCATCATGACAGCGATGTTTATATCACACGAGCTCAGCGTAACATAAATGACTGAACTGCACTTTGAGTTTAAGCCATTTTCTTAAAAAAATCCAGATTATTTACTCACCACCACCATGTCATCCAATATTGATGTCTTTCTTTGTTTATTCGAAAATAAATGTTTTTTGAGGAAACATGTCCTGCAATTTTAAACTGCATTAAAACTATTAAGTGTTGGGGTCCATTAAAGGTGCAGTGTGTACATTTTAGCACCATCTAGCAGCTTAGTCCACTGCTCACCCCTCGCCTTTGAAACACATAGAGAAGCTACAGTAGCCGCCACCAGACAAACATGTCATCGAAAAAAAAGTCCATTAAGGGCTTTGGTAGAAAAATGGCGGCACAAAATGGTGACTTCCATGTAAGGGGACCCTCGGTGTATGTAGATAAAAATTTCTCATTCTAAGGTAATAAACACGTAATGGTTCATTATGAAAGGTCTTTATTCACCCCTGATAATATAGTTTTGTATATTATTTAGCATTTCTGTCAAGAGATCCTTCTAAAAATTACACACTGCACCTTTAAAATTAGAAAAACCCTGTAATGTTTTCCTCAAAAAACAATTTCTTCTCGACTGAACAAAAAAAAGACATCAACATTTTGGATGACATGGTGGTGAGTAAATTATCTGTTTTTTTTCTTTTTAAGAAAATTGACTAATCCTTTAATAGTAAACAATAAACTGTGAGCAAAGGTTAAAAAGCTTCTTCTCAATGTTAAGCCAAGAGTACTACATAAAATAAAAAATAAATAGAAAAATGACGCCGTTTCATGAACTTACACTGGCCAGGCTGTCGAGATCCACGTCGGCGGCGGCAGATGTGAAAATCTATAAAACCCAACAAACCGTTTAAGATGATTTTCAAATCATAAGTCATCACATCTATGATAAGAGCGTATTGAAGTATTTACATCAAACAAGGGTGAGCTGTCGAAATTAATAGACTGAGCGTTTAGGATCTGCTGAAGGTTCTCCAAGCCGTGATCGATGCTCTCCAGATGATCACTGAGTTCGGTCCTGCAGTAAAAAAAAAAAACAGAGAAAATAACTTCTCATGTACTTTAAACACATCGGACTCAACGTAGACCAAAGCTCATTTCTTTAACCAGAAAGCATTTAAACACACTCCTCAGAGGCCGGTCCCCAGAAAGATCAAAACTGTGATGATGAGGGAAAAGGTGGGCTGCTGACCTCATCACATTAGCATCCAATCAGAGGCAGGAGGGGAACAGGGATCAAATGGTGATTGGGTAATCGTATGTATTGTACATGCGCTACGGTTTACGTGCCATGCCACACTGCACATCAATCGAAGCACTTAAACTAAAGCTCAGGACACCCTATTTACACCCGGGACAGCCACCAGCACTCCTGAGCGGACCAATCAGCATCGAGTATGACTGTGGCAGATAGATCGGGAACGTGAGCTATGTGTGGTTAGATTCAATCCGATCAAGCACAGCGTCAGGCGTTCTGGGGACGGCTCGGGCGACTGAAATGCTGACCCGGAATGAGGCCTGAGGTGAAGAGAAGAGGTGGGGAGGCTGGAGAAAAAGCGACAGATCTCAGACATCTGAGGATAACTGAAAAGACAGAAGCACAACATGGATACAGCAATAGGGGGCGCTATAGACATTCAAAGGGGCTTTAAACAGGGCCTGGAGCTGAAACGGCAGCGTTTAAAGGGCGTAGCGTCGAATCGCAGATCATTCAGAACGAGATTTATAGCTGCCAGACATCGTCCAGTGCTTGTACATGTTGGCGAGGACTGTTAAAACAATTGCTCCGATGAACATTTATTAGGTGTACAAAACTAAAAGCTTTTTTTCTAATCAATCCTAATCTAATCCTGCTCGAAGCTTTAAGGAAATTCAATTAAAGATCAAGCTGAAGGAAACGTCGGACAGCTTTGGCTAGTTTGCTGAACATTCAGGTATACGTTAGCACTTTACTGACATATTAAAAACTAAAGACTCTTAAATTCAGTGCCATATGGGCAAAGAGATATAGAAACATAAAAATAATGTACTGGCTTTCTGGAAAAACATTAGGATTAGTCACTACATCAGCCTGCCAGACTAAACCAAGCAGCCAAACTCTACAAACAAGTCCAGCTGAAGAGTTAGTTAAGAGGAGCGATGCGTCTGCCCGTTACATGACTTTAAAATCAAACCCAAACATTAGTTTTTCAGCTGTCCAGTTTGATTTGTTTTATTTGTAAAAGAAATATTTAACATTTCACCCGTGTCACTTTTCTCATGGAACACAAAAGATGTTTTTCAGTGAGAGTCTATAGCACCAGGTCTTGGTTTCCATCCATACGTTAAGTGAATCTTTTCAAAATTTGCAAAAAAAGCTAAGTAGGTGCATTTATCATCAATTTCTATTTCGAATGACGATAGTAACCTACTAACCAACAGTAAATAAAACAAGGCAGGAGACAGGACTACATTTAGTTACAATTGGGCAAGTTATGAATTTACTAGTAGTACAGCTTGTAATTGCTAAACTAAATGCTGTGCACAAAAGAAGGAATGCAGTATTTTTGATGCAGGCACTAACAGCAAGGGCATTACGACGACGTCGAGCCCCATATATGATAAAGACAACGTCAGCTGATACAGCGAGATGATCAGGCACGTGGGTTTAATGTTTGCTATGTCATAATTTATTTGGCTAATGTATTTCCATTTCCCATTTTTAGCATAAATCAAAAATCAAGTGTAAAAACTTTTTGTGAATTATAGGATTTTAATTCAAAATTTGGCATTCCATCACTCGTTTCTTATTCGATACTACAAAATGCGCATAAATCCCATCTGTGACATTACAGGCAGGTGTGTTGGACCAGAACTGGAAATGAATTGTTGTAATTTCCACTGACGTCTCATTTTGAAGCCTGGGTCCTCTGGAGGTCTCATTTGTCAGCGTATAAATCACTGAGGTCTTATTTCAGAAAAGTAACCGTTACGTTTTAATGTAAGAAAGAAATGAGGAATAAATGTCATTTAAAATGTTCATTTAACATTTTCCTGAAGTTATGGTTAGGGATAAAGATCCCGTGTGGGTGATTATATAATTGTAGTAGGTATACATTTGGTGTCCAACATCATTTTCACATTTTTAGTATTTTAATCATTAAGCACTCAGCTACATTCATATCCAACCCATTATTCTGTTTGTAATCGTATTGATTGCTTAATCGCATTGAAAAGCCTTCATGTAAACACCTTAAATCAATACGATTAAGGTCAATCGGTTGCAAATTTCGAGTCTGATCTGTGATACGATCGTACGAAGAAAAATATGCATGTCAACTATTAATATTTCTAATTGAATGCAAAAATAACTTGTGCACATGTGCAGAGAATTGTGCTTAAGTTTATGTCTTATATTTATCTCTTATTTACGCATCACATGATTCTCGTCACAGAAACATGCAATGTGAAGGCAACACGCATTATTAAGGTAATGGGATCACGTGGTGAACTTTCTGCGGCGTTCATGTCTTTCATAACATTACATACAGCAATAAAATAGCATTGTGCACCTTTTGGAAAGTGACTTTATTTGAAAACTTTTTAAGAGCAGCTTTCTCCAACTTAACGTTGACTTTGTACATTTATCCAGAGATAAAGCATGAACTCAATGAGAGGTCCTCTGCTTTTTTGCGGACTTTAGATTTGGGATACTTTTAAACTGTTTCAGCGAGCTGATTTTTGTTTCTGCGTGTTAAAGATGAAAGGATTTTGTTTATTAGTTATTGCTATTTGGGCTGTGAAAAGTCTTTGGGATGCTTTTGAGCTAGTTTTGAATGTCCATTGGGCTGGTTTTGATAAGAGAATCTGGCAACCCTGGCTGGGCGCTTGCGCAGATGTTTGGTTTGGTTAGGTTTATATTTTTTTGGTTAGCTTTATATCTTACCTCTTAAACTCACACTTGAAAAAGTTCAGACCTGTTGCATTCGTGGTTTCATATCATGCTAGACAGGTCCTTTTGTGCTCCATGGGACAAAGTGACCATGTACGTTTATTTTTTGGTAACTACACCCCTTGAACTAAATTCGCTATAATCACTTTAATATAAAAGAACAAACTGTTCAACTTTAAAGGACATGTGCAGTATTGTTTTGTAAAATTAAACACTCACTTGTCCAAGCAAGCGATGCTCAGACACTTCTGCTCGATGGGCGGTGGGCTCGGGGCCGTGATGGGCTCGCTCTCCTGAAGGATTGAATTGATGAAGGTTGTGGGAGAAAGGGGCGTGTCCACAGGTATGCTTGACGCCGCCTCTACTTCCACTTCGACAGGACACAGCTCCTCTACTTCAGGGCTGTGGGCGGGGCTAGACGGCTCCTCCTTGATGTGAACCAATGGGCTTGTTCTGTGATTTAAAAAAGATTGTTGTAATAACTGCTTCTATTTGTCATGAAGTTTATAGATGGTTATTTAAAAGCTTTAAAGATGACATTTTCCTGAACCTGTATGGTTTGAAAAATTTCCGTAAATTATAGTATCTTACTTTTTGATTTCTTTTGAACCAGGACATGCACTTGACAGGCTAATGTGAGATTCAATCACAGCACCTATGAGACAAAAAACAAACACTTGCCTGTCTTCAATCCATTCTTCTGTGGCCACAGGGTTGGACTGTGCAAGTTCAGTGATGTCAGATATAATTGGCCCCGTGTTCACAGGCATTTCAGAGGCGAAGACGCCTGTTCCTGTGAAAGCTGTAGTGGAGGGCTGGATACACACACATTAAGCAATATTACATAAACACGAAATAACTAGTTGAGTAATGATTGTTAAATTCAGGAGAGAGTTATAGGACATCAGGTGCATTGCTCACAGACATAGCAGGAGAAGACTCCAGGGAAAACTGTCGGGAGTATTTGGGAATCGAATGTGTGGTACTGCTGTCATTCAACATGAGAGGTCTGTAAACAAACACAGAAAGACAGAATAAATCAGATATCTTATAAATATAAACAGGTATAAAGATAGACAGAAACAACATGTTTTTTATATAAAGAAAGATTTTGAACTGGAAACGTACATCTTTCGCTTGACTCCCAGGACTCTGTTGGATCGCGCCAGTGTGAGGAGAAACTGAATGAGCTGTGAAAGCAGAAGAAAGGAAGTTAACATCAAGAGTTTTACATGTTTACCATGTTTGACATTTCTGGCTTTTGTATTTTACCTTATTGACGACTTTCTGCTGCTGAGAGTGTTTCTGTCGAAGACTGGCCACTTCTCTCCACAGAGCTTCATTCTCACTAAGAAAGACAGACAGACAGGGAGAAAGAAAGAGACAGATAGATAGATAGATAGACAGAGAGAGAGACAAAAAGCAAGACATTGATTTTACTATCCGTGTATTTTTTTTCCTTGCGCGTGGCAGGAGAACTCAGGAGATCTTTATATGTAATGATGTTTAAAAAAACTGAATAATGATGACCGCAAAATTTGTGTAATGTTTTTGTAGTACAATAAAGGATTACTCCACTTTTATAAAAATAATCCCGATAATTGATACACCCCCATGTCACCCAAGAGGTTTATCTCTTTCTTTGTTCAGTCGAGAAGAAATTACATTATAGTTTTTTTTCAAAAAATGTTTTTATTTATTTTCAACTAAACAAAGAAAGACAAAAACATCTTTGATGACATGCACTGTTAACCCAAACAGTATAACTTACTTATAATTTAAAATACCTGGTACTCAAAATGTGCCAAAAAGTTTAGCTAAATATTATTTCTGAGGTCATTCAACATCTACCATAGATTTAAGTTAACAGTAAATATTTTTTTGAGTTTTTACAACCAAGTTAAAGAGTTAAGGGAACTTAAAAAATAGATTCAACCATAATTAAATATTTTAATATCAAGCGCCCTCTAGTGGCGGATTATACAAAAAAGGTGAGGTCATCGTTGAACGGGCACTCAGACGTGTTTCAAATGGATTAATTTGCTCTTGGATGAAAATAATTACAAACTTTTGGTGGTTGTAATGAGTTCAATTTGCCAGGTAAGCTAAGAAAGAATCTGGCACTGCGAATTTACTTCAGTTAAAAGTTAAATTAACACGATTGGTTGAGGAGGTTCCAGTTCCCTGCATGCTTTGCATGAGCCCCCAATACGACAGCATTTTTATTTTATGTGGTTTTTAGTTTGAGATTTAGAAGAGTTTGCTATTTTTTTATTTTTGTGCTTACCATTGTTCAAAAGTGTGGGTGCTTGGGTTTAAGTCAATAACGTGTTGCTTTGTCATATAAACATTTACTATATGAAAGGCAGCACTGAGCTCAGTCTCAACACACTTTCACTAGTATTACATTTTCATGAGTCACATGATTTGTTTCTGTGATTTGCAAACAAAAATTAAATGGTAGTTGGTTTACTTAAATATTTTGAGTATACTGAACTTGTCGGGTTTTACAGTGTACTGTTAAGTTGTAAAGTATTTGAGTACAGGAAACTTGTAAAAAAACGAGGCAATCAGTTGCCACCAAATATTTAAGTTAAATTACTATTACAATTTATGTCAGACTTAAACTAAGTTTAGATAAATAAATTTTTTTTATTTGAAATGAAGTTGTCAGTACTCAAAACTTTTAAGTTTGCAAACTTAAGAAAATAGCGGCAATCAGCGTTTACAGTGTGGGAAAGTAAATTATCAGATATTTTAGCAAAGTGGAAATAATCCTTTGAGGAAAGTTACTTTTAAAAGTAATGCGTTACAAAATTAAGTTACTCCTCAAAAAAGTAACTAATTGCGTTACTTTTCATGGAAAGTAATACTTGCGTTACTTTTTGTTACATTGGCTAAAGTTTGATCTCTTTCAGGCCTTGTAGGTGTTTTTTGAGGAGTTCTGCATTCAGAAATTACACATTTCCATCGCAAAAATGTTGAGCTTTGGCCAGGCATCTCCGTTTCTGACTCAAACTGTTCCCGCTCAGGCGCGCACCCATAGAGTGCAGAATTCTACGTGACTACATTTGGTTTAATTCAGTACGTTATTTTTTTAAATCGAATTAATTAAAGGGGACAGAGAATGAAAAACCATTTTTACCTTGTCTATGTTGATTAATGGTAGTCTACCCGCATTCACGAACATACAAAAAGTGCTAGCCATGCTAAACATCTCAATCTCATAGAAATTCCTCTTTTAGAAATGTCAGCCAGAAAACAGCCCAATCTGAAAAACTGATGCTTATAATTGGCTTTAAAATAATTGGCTACATTTTTTAACTGGCAGCATAATCAGCCAATCAGTAATGAGATTGCAAGTTAAGCCAGTAGGGGGAGCCAAATAGGTGCAAAACCACTTGTTTAAAATCCCCCACCCTAATAGAGCTATCTGAGAGAGGTTTTTAGGAAGCTTCTAAGGCATTACAGACCCAAACAAAAAAAAATTGTCTACATGTCGCATCACAGAACAAGGATAAATACCCTGTTCAATCATTCTATGTCACCTTTAAACTGAAAAGTAACTTGCTTTATTTAAAAAGTAACTAAAATATTAATACCAACTCTATTCCCAATGATATTTATTTTGCAATGTTAATGACCACAGAATTGGTTTAGGGAGGTCTGGTTCTCTTAAACTCCGCCCCAAAACTGTTTGAACTGTGTTTAATGTGACCTTAAAGGGCCACAAACAAATGACCAATCAGAGACTGCAGAGCAATCACATTGATGTCCCATAAATAGAAAAATTCACATCACAACGATGCTAAAGAAGATGAAGATCGAGACAGTCGAATGAATGACACAAGCAGCTGTGTTTGTTTTTCATGAACACATATGACTGAAAGACACTGGACCATAAGACCTTCTGCTGAACAAAACTATGAACTGTAAATAATAAACAGATTTTAATTTATAAATGATATATTAAGTTTTATGACACTTTTCCTGATGAAGTCTAAAGGACCTCCTGTGGTCATGAAGGATCAGAGAAGCTCTCAGCTTGACTGTTAAAAAGCAGCGTGCAGTAAGAGCCTCTTAAAAAAAGTTACCCCTCTTGCCCCCCGCACCCCACAGCAGATGGACGAGGGCTTTTACAGGGGCAGCTGTGGATTCCTGTAAGGGGATCAGACCTCTCTCAAATAAATCTCTTCACTCCATTACTAACTCTTAAAAACCTGTGTGACTTGATTGTCAACACCTATGGTGTTACTCAGGTGGGTGTGGCTTCTATGCTGAGGTCATCAGCCAAATTCTGCCTGTGTGTACCAGCTTATCATGTGACTGTGAACATGTCTAAAGCCAGAAAGGAATCCGAGTGACCCGTCCAGCAGTAAAACTGTGGGAAAGAATGAATGACATGCCTTTGACAGCCTCACATCAGCTGCTGATATGCCGTTTCAGACCGATGACTAACCGGGTTTATGATGCTGATTAGGGCTGCCCAATATATGGTATCAGCGGCGACATTGCAATATGCGCCTCTGCATTAGTTAAACCACAGAATATTAAAAACATTGATATCAAAAGGAAAACTTTTTCGGATGCTTTTGCCAGTGCTACACTACATGAGAACGGTTTCAAACCACATTTAATAACAATTCTCAGTAAAATAATCTGTAATTTAAACAAGAAATGCAAGGCAGTAGTTAAATCCTCTCAAACAGAGCTTTACATGCCATTCAGTGAAGTCATCCAGTATTTCTCACATCGCAATTTATATTGCGGAAAGACAAAACATCGTTTTGACAAATATTGTGCGGGCATAATGCTGATAAAACAATGCAATGTGGCTGATATGAGTCCAATAACACATATATAATTATAGTAAATAAGAGGCATACCGAAAATTGGTGATGTATAATATTTATAAATGTACCCTTTTAACTCTTTCCCCGCCAGCATTTTAAAAAAAAGTTGCCAGTCAGCGCATGTATTTTTATGATTTTCACAAAAGTTTAAAGCATTCCAGAAAAAAATCTTCTTTAAATATATAAACATACAAATATGAAATGAAAGAACAGACCATCTGCTTTAAAACAACAACAACAACATTATCCTATCTTTAGTTGTTCTCTTTTTATCACCTCTCAAATATGGGTAGGTTTCTTAAAAAAAATACAAATTTTTGACAATAGCATTTTTGTAAAGGACTTTTGTTAAGATTCAGAGTTTTAAGATTAAGAGTTTTTACTGTTTTTGGATCAGTGGATGCTTCAGTGTTTTATACTTTGGGTAAGAGAGCCACCTAGTGGATAATAGCAGAAATATGAATTGCTGTAAAAACTCGTCATTGGCAGGAAGGCGTTTTTTCTTAATTGACGAGAAAGAGTTAAGTACTTTACAAAATATTTACAAGACATAGGTTTTGCAAATAGGACACCAGAGTGTTGTTGTGTGTAACGTAACTAATAAATATGATTTTGACAAGTGTGAAATGAGCAACAATGCTCACAAAATGTTAAAAGTGATGGGGTGAACTGTTAAATAATGTTTTCCATCTTATGCCTATCAGTGATGCGCGGGTTGATCCAAAATGAACGGGTGCTTGCGGTCACCCGCAGTTACGAGTCATCCAAAAAAAAATTTTCCGCGGTTGGTTGGGTCGTTTGAAATAAAGATTTTAAACAATTACTACTTTTAAAAATGCGGGCCAGGAAGCGGGTCTGGTACGATATTATTTTATTTTTTTGCGGTCCGAGTTGTGGGCGGGTTAGTTGAAAACGTAGATCGGGTGCGGGTTGTGCGGGTTGTTTATACATTGACCCGTGAATCACTGATGCCTACATTTGACACAAACATCTTAGTTGTTCTCAGTAACTACAAAGAAAAAGTAAGTCATGTTGACCCAGTGTTGGTAATGATGACCCAGTGTAAGTGTTATGTGGCTCACTGTTTAAGGGTGCAGATTTTCGAATCCATCGACTCCTGCTTGCCCTTCATGAGCTGGACATCTGTGATTATTTTGGACACGTCATCGGTGTTGATCTTCATATCCTCGTGCTTAATGTTGGACACCTGCAGAAGGACACAATGAAAACGTCAAAGTCAGATATGAACCGAGCTGTATGTGTGCGAGACCGCAGAGGTAAATGACCCGTTTGTGAACTCTCACGCAGTGGAAAGCATGTGCTAACGGTTTGATATCCGTCCGAGCTGGACGTTTGGACAGAACCTGGAGAAAAAAGACTATAAATCGTAGAGTGGAAAGTTCATCTTGAGCATCAGAGAGACACTGGATTAAATGCCACAAGACCTCTAATACAAACATCTCCAGATGGCCATCCATCAACTCTGAAGATAAAGATTATCTCAATCTGTCAGATTCAACGGGCCGGAGGAAACCGGCAGCACTAAAATAAAGGCTGTACTGAATGCACAGGACCAGTCAAGTAAACGATGCAAGACTGCTGAATGGATATTTAAAAACTGCTGATTGTCTAAAGCTTTCCATTGATGTATGGTAGGACAATATTTGTCTGAGATGCAACTATGGAGTGCAAAAATGTTGAGAAATATTGAGAAAATCGCCTTTGAAGTTGCCCAAATGAAGTCCTTAGAGAAGCTGCATCCACCACAAAAATTATGTTTTTATATTTTAACAGAAGGAAATTTAATAAACATCTTCATCCAACATGATCTTTACTTATTATAATGTCCCAATGAACCGTCCCATACAATGTATTGTTGGCCTTTGCTACACATATACCCCTGCGACCCGGTCCAGGAATACACACTGCAAAAAAATTTTTTTGAAGAAAAAAAAACACTTTGTGTTTTTGTCTTGTTTTCAGTAAAAATATCTAAAAATTCTTAAATTAAGATGCTTTTTCCTGATGAGCAAAACGACCCAAAAATATAGTCTAGTTTTTAGACCAAAAATATCAAATTTATGTGATTTTGTGCATAAAACAAGCAAAAAAATCTGCCAATGGGGTAAGCTAAGAAATCTTGAACATTTTTCCTAAACGCTAAATTCAAGAAAAATTCCCCGTTGGCAGATTTTTTTGCTTGTTTTATGCACAAAATCACATAAATTTGATATTTTTGGCCTAAAAACTAGACTTATTTTCTTGGGTCATTTTGCTCATCAAGAAAAAGCATCTTAATTTAAGAATTTTAGATATTTTTACTGAAAGCAAGACAAAAATACGTAGAATTTTTTTTTTCTTGAAAATAATTTTTTGCAGTGCATATGCCATCCAAGTGTTTGGGAATTATTAAAGAGCACCTATTTTCCAATTCATGTTTTTTACACACACCTTTGGTGTGTAAGTGTGTATTAGTACATCTTAACGGTATGCAAAAGGTACAAACGATGATGCAAGTTATGGTCTCCAGCGTAAATCATTTTTCTTGGACTACAACAAACACACAAATTGTAGGCAACAGTTTACTTCCTGGACCTGTTGACATGGACACAACGGTCATTATCATAATCCCGCCCACTTCAGATCTAGCCTGTAAGTTAACTCATGTTAGCATTGCATTGTGAGTTAATCTTTCAAACATGATAAGTGGCGTCACATTTCCGGCTGACGTCAGAGGTATTTAGGCCAATCACAACATTCTGGACAATCCGAGGACACTACACTTTTCAGATCGATAAGCTTTGTACAGAATCAACACGTTTCTGGGAGGCAAGGCATAAAAGAGCAACAATGTACATTATATGGAAAATAATGTGTTTTTTTTAACCATAAACCACATGGACACATTGTATTATACCAAATAACGTTGTGTTAGCAACATAATAGGTGCTCTTTAATGCAAACTGGAACTTGCGGCAATATGTGCACTTTACATAAAAACTTAATATGACTTTTCTAACGACAGCATGCAAATATGGACAGGTTCATCAAGTACATATAAAACACACGGTTCAGAACATATATTACATACAGTACTGTTGAAAGACCACAGCTGGAATTAAGTGTGAAAGCAGATCATTCATAATCCCACTTTATTAACTATGAAAAAATCCACTACGAGAAAATAATGCAACTAAACCACAGGAAAGTACCCACAAACCCTAAAGTCCTGAGACAAAAGCCCTGATGACATCCTAAGAACATCACCTCAGACTCCCTCTGAAGTCTGAATACTGTAAGCTGCTTTGGATTGTTGTCAAAAGGCCCTTTAAAGACTAATGAATTATTAAAACCAAGAGGCTGTTTATAGGCGAGCAACACAAGGTCCTCTGAGGACAAATATAGCCCAGTTTTTAAATACTTAAATAAATCTTGACAGTCAGATGTTTCTTGAGGGACATATATGAGATGTGATGGATTTCCACTTACTGTTGTTACCTTCCTCTTGATATTCTCCAGCAGATGCTCCTGTCCACGGATAAAATACGGATGCTGGAATTCTGTGTCATCTTTCTCCGGTTTTACAAGCCCACCCTGCTCGATGTGGACAACTTTGCGGAAACCATCTAGAAACGGGACACACACATACATTTAAAATACATATACTTAGAATAATAATTTGTTTCATTTCTATAACCAATTTCTGCAGCACTCAAAGCGCTTTACATATGTGCAGCATCCACCTGGATGATGCGACGGCAACCATACTGCGTCAGAACGACCAGCACACACCAGCTAATTGGTGGAGAGGAGACAGAGTGATAAAGCCAATCAGTATATATGGAGACGATTAATAGGCCAACGGGCAAATTTGGCCAGGATGCCGAGTTACACCTCTACTCTTTTCCGAAGGACATCCTGGGATTTTTACCGTCGACCACAGAAAGCCAGGACCGTACATACATGCAACTATAAGGGATAATGCTAATGCTAACTATCAAACATTTTGCATGTTCATTTCTGCTAGCAATTTTACACCAAGTGTTAACCTGAAAAAATATAATAAAGATTACTCAAAGTCTTAAGTTAATTATTCTGCATCTTCTCAACCACTCATCAGATCAAACTTTATAAAATGATCTAGGCTGTAATGAAAGACAGCTGATAACAAAAAACAAAACCTAATTTTTATTACTTACACATATTGAGCTGCCGAACAAAACTGGCCATATTATTGTGCTTGAAGTATTTCGGAAGAACCTCTTTTGAGAACCGGCCTTGGTCAAACACATGGAAGCTGGTTCCATTCTGAAAACAGATCAAAAAGTACAGTAAACACATAGACAGCTTTTTCTTAAAGGGATAGTTCACCCATTAATAAAAATTTTGTAATGATTTACTTCCCCTTAAGTTTTTTCAAACCTGTATAAATCTCTTTGTTCTGCTGAACACAAAGTAAGATATTGTGCCAAACAGATCTCGTGCACCATTCACTTCCATAGTATTATTTTTCTACAATGAAAGTCAATGAATGGTGCCCCAGATCTGTTACAAACATTCTTTAAAATATTTTCTTTTGTGCTCAGCAGACAAACAGGTTTGTAACAACGTTAACCATGACATAATTGTTGGGTGAAAAATCCCTTTAACAGAACTTAACTGTAAATTTATTGCATTTACAATCAGTTGAAAAAGTGTATTAACCAATAACATGAAAGTCCTCTAATTAATCTTGTTTAAAACCCCTAAAGGGTCACATTTGCAGATTCTGAGACCTCTCATGACACTTATCTAAAATCCAAGAAGTGAAACCGAATGTAATGACTACAGTGACTATTAACATATAAATACTTAAATATAAATCAGCAAACTATAAAACTACTCTGACATACAATAGTCATTTATAGTAGGGGTGTGACAAGATTTCATGCCATATTAAAACATCACTAAATGTCTCGTCGAGGAGAAAAGCTGTCTCATGATATCAGTATTAAGTTGAGTTTGTGGCAAAGCCTTTTAGCCTGCGTGTGTTTTTTTGTTTAGGCTTCCAATAGGGATGCTCAGAGTACCGATTCTTGTCGTCATGATCAACCAATACCAATGCCCTCATAGAAAATACAAATATTTCTGTAAAGACAGTGAGCGAAATTCAAATTTGCAGGCCCACATGAGCAATGGGTTGTAAATATGCTCGCACTGTGTAAAAGTGGTCTCAAATTGTGGCCGCATTCAGGAGATTTAGCGAGTACCAATTAAGTCATTTAAAGGGGTGCAGTGTGTACATTTAAGCGGCATCTAGTGCTGATGTTGCGAATTGCAACCAATGCTCAGTCCAACATTCACCGAAATGTATAGAGAAGCTACGGTAGCCACCACAGGAGACAACTTAGTAAAAAAAGTTTGTCTGTTAAAGCTGTTGTAGAAACATGGCGGCACAAAATAGTGACTTCCATGTAAGGGGACCCACGGTGTATGTAGATCAAAAACAACTCAAAGGAAATAAAAACATAACGCTTCATTATGAAAGGTCTTTATACACCAATGATAATATAGTTTTGTATATAATATTGCATTTCTGTCAAGAGATCCTTCTAAAAGTTACACACTTCACCTTTAATGCGATGATCAGCCAATACAGTCATCCCTTGCTTCCAATAATGTTCATTTGGGAATGCATATGGGGGCGGTTTCCCGGACAGAAATTAGCCTAAGCCAAGTCTTAGCCTTAGGAAATATAACTAATTTTAACAAACAGACCTTACTAAAACATTACTTGTGTTCATTTTTAGGCAAAACAAAGGGCACTTATGTATTTTAAGATATGTCAGTGCAAGTTGTTTTTTAGTTTGAACAGCTATTAAATTTGCTTTAGTCTAGGACTAATCTAATCCCTGTCCGGGAAACCGGTCCTTAAAGTCTGAGGCGTGCTGTGTTTGACTGTTAATCATTAATGTGTGGAGCGTCTTATCGATTTAAAACCTTTCTCCAAGTTTTCATGCTATTGGGACGGTTTCCTCGGGGTTTAGCTGAATCCAAGACTAGCCCTTAGTTAAATTGGACATTTAAGTTGTTTTCACAAACATACATTACAAAAACAATACTGGTGTACATCTTGAGACAAAACAATGACACTGATATATGTTAGGATACGTCAGTGCCAAGACGTTTTTAAATGAAGGCAGCAGCACAACAAGATTTTAGCCTTGGACCAGGATAAGACCCTTAATGTCTACATGATCTTGCAAAAAAATTGCTGTACCATTTCTATTGTAAAGTGGACAAACATTAAATATCTAATATATGTGGACAAATATTAAAGATGAAGTGGATTAAACATTGTTTGGCCCAAAGAAAGCATGTTCTTAACGTAAAATTAAAGTAAAATAACAATCGCCAGGCCGTTGGCGCCCTCTTGTTTATAATAATCCTAATGTTGTTTTATTACATGATTTGAATGTTTTAAAACCACTTGTTTACTTGGCTTTGATTCTTTAGTTGAACTAATTATTATTGCCACATCATTATAGTGTCATTTTCAAAGTTATTCCTGATTTATGTCTATTTTTATTACCAAAAAAGTCAAATTACTTATCAATTACCAAAACAATTGTTAGTGACAGTCCTAGATTAAGTTAAAAAAAAATCAAAATTATATGATTTCAGTTGAATTAAAGACTTTTTTGCATTCATATATTTTATTATAAAGGATTTTTTTTAAATGTGCAAAAATGTCGTCTCATTGTCATGAACACAATCTCGTGTAGTAAGTGTCTCGTCACAGCCCTAATCTATAGTTAATTCAGTGATTTATATTTTTTTCAGTATGTTGTGATACACTGTTTTACCCCTAAAGTGGCGCATGACATATGAATCGACATTACAAACAGATATAAACAAACCCAAACAACAACAAAGGCCTCACTGAACAAACATCACAATGGTTTTAATGTAACGCCCCTCCAAATCTGAGTTTATGTCATGACATTGGTTGTAAAAGGTATAAATAAAATCGTTTAACCTATCAACTACAAACCCCTCAGAAACCCAAATCTATAAATAACTGGTATTTTACCTGACTCCAGCAGATTAACAGATCTGTGTCCGGATCCTCCACCAGAGTCCAGAGTTTTGTAAGAAAAGCAGGTACATTATTACCAGTAACCATTACTCCTCCTGGACCGACACTGTGATACTCCATCATAGATGATTTATTGATTATTTTTAATGATAATTTACGTTCCTAAAACTTCTCTAACGAGTCGCTGATTCTGATCAAACTTACAAACAAACTCAAACGTGTTTCTGCACAAACGCGAATTGTTCCGTTCAAATACACGACTGTGACTCTGCTTTTCTTCACTGACGTTTCAGATTTCGTTTAAAGATCGATATTTCTGATTACATTAATCTGAATAAATGTTTTGGTGTTGTTGACGAAGTGGAAATTTCCATTAAATCCAGATCGCTACGAACTGCGTAGAGCACAAGCAGGCGCAGAATAACGTCGCTCTCTGATGGCGTCACAGTGACGACGGAAACCAGATAAACGCAAGTTTAAAATACTTTAAAGCACTAAATCAATTGGGGAAGCGAATATTGATTGCTTTAAATCTGTTTAAATGTAACTACAAAAATTAATTTTTATTTTAAGATATTTTTTCAGTATGCGTTCACTTCCAAATATTAACGTCAATTATAAATAATCAAAGTATTACATTTTACGTATTTAAAATATATATATTTAATTACGATAACATGCAAAATCATTGCGTTTCGAAAAGCGTTGGGAAAAATAAAATTAACTTGACTGCGTTGTGTTTTTACCTTTGACCTCTGACGTAGTTGAAACCCACGTGGTCATCGCAGCAGCATGCGTCCGGCGCCGACTTCAACAATGACTAAAATAAAGAGTAAAAAAAGAAATATCGAGGAAAACGAAGATGAACAGGTATAAAAACAAGTAAATCTTTGTTTAAAAGTCAAACCGTTTATAAAGTACAGCGCGTTTAAAAGGAAAATGCTTGCACGTGTGTTTATGTAACTAGTGCGGATGCTGTACTGTTATGTTTGATACCATTGAAATTCATAATTTGGTCGATTATATTACATTTTATGACACGTAGATGTGTAATAAATGCATTCGTCTTCACAATGTTAACTTAGTTTGTGCACTTTGCTTGTTGTCAACTGTGTCTTGTGTGTGTTGTCTATTTTTTATCTTGTGTATAGAAAATTGATGAATATTAAGCTTTTTTGTATTGATTATGGTTATGTATCTGTTATTTGCTGCACGTGCACTATACTATTCATCTTTTACATCCCGTTAAACCGATAAACACCATTATTACCTCATAGATAAAGAAGTAAAGTACCCATAAGACAAAATGCTTTAGTATAATTTGGTATTTACTATAGTGAACTGTAATATATTGTAAAATTATTTCTTACACTTTGTTAATGCATATTGTGGTATTCTGTGGTATGAACTATAATAAACTGATAAAAGTGTTTACTATTTTATATTGTACTGTACTGCTGTTTAGTCATTTAAATATGTTTATATTGAAATAGGTATTTTCATATAAGGATGCTTGTTTATTGCTTACTGCAGTCATATTTTCTTCGTGAAGCTCACTGTCGTCTGTCATGTAATCGTTCACAGCTGCCCATCTTTGATAAGGACAGTGGTAAAGATGGTCATCTAGATGATGATGATGATGATGAAGGTGAAGCTGATCTCTCAGACAGTGAAGAGAGTGTCTTCTCTGGACTTGAAGACTCAGGTAGTGACAGTGATGATGAAGACGATGATGATGAGGACGAAGATGATGATGATGATGATGGCCCTGGGCTAAAAAGCTCTGATGTAGAGGAAGATGAGAAGACAGATGGAGATGTTAAGCTGTCTACAAAAGATCTCACTAAACCACAGGTACTGAAAACCAACTAAGCAGATAGTTACATGAGATACTGAATAAAAGAATATGGCAAATTACATACTATGCACTAAACACTTAAACTAAGTACTTATCCATCTAGTGTATGCATTTTGTGTCATCCAAAATGGATCACTTAAAGTTTTTAAGTAAACTTAACTATATAAGCGGTTTCTCAGATGAGGGCTCCGTTTCTCATTCATCACGTAAGCAAAACTACACCGTTCAGTACATAACGTGTCCAGCGTTGTTCACTTCATTTATTTGGTGCATCATCTGGTTACTTAAAGCGCACTTTCTTTTTGTAATTTCCAATGTGAATACACTACTTGCACTATTCATACGTAGAACAGTCCACAAATATGCGATTTGGGGCGCACCTTATAATACTCTCGTCCCAAGATGATCCCTTCTTCGTTAAAAAAGTCAGATTATTTAGACTTTGTAGTGCATCTCTTCCCAGTGCATGATGAGCTTTACTAATATCTTACAAACCAAAGTTTAATACTTTATATGAGCTGCTGTAGTTATAGTGTTACTCGCCTTAGCATTTAAAAGGTTTTAAAAGGTTTGGTAGTTTATTATTCAGTTTTTCAAATTTCTACTTTTCTTAGTAGGACTGGTTTAGGAGATAATGTTTCTGTTATTCTATCTGATCTCAGATCTGCTCTGATGTGTCTCCTGCTTAGGATGCAAAAGCTGCTAAACGTCACCTCGGTCAAAAATTAGATAATGATATTAACCGAATGCTCTCAGGTAGGGCTGGGTATCGATTCAGATTGTCCAGATCGATTCGATTTCGATTCACAAGCTATCAACTCGATTCGATTAAATTTTCAATTCCGGTTCTCAGGTCAGTTTTTATACTCGATTCTCGATTAAACTCAATGAATAAGGATTTAATACAAACACTATATTAAATATAGCTGCAAGCAGCGATGGCGGGCCCTCGCACGTTTGTTTACCGCTACACTGTGCCTCCGAGAAAACGATGCACGGTGGGCATGTGCATCAAGTGGGTACATATCAGTGTACTATTTCATGTTGCTACTGACCCATTTAGGTACAGTAGGTTAAAGAAACCCCATATTTTAGACAAACGGGGGCGCTAGTCATTCACTAAATAGACACGCCTTTATCTGACGTTTTTGTCAACACTTAACAGCCGACAAATCAGATGTGTGTGCCAAATTTAAACTTAATCTACGCTGCCAAGAGCCTGAAATATGCCTGAAATAAAAGTAAGTTTGACGCGTTGCCATGGGAACAGCGTTCGATGTGTCAAAAATTCCTTTGCAATTTAACATCTTCAATGTCTCAGCATCATGTTGACCACTTCTGGTGTCAATCGCATGAATCCCATACGAGGAGTATTCAAAAGTTCACAGCATGTAACTGTCAGCCTTAAATATGCTGGAAAATGAAAGCAAAGTTTGACACGTTGCCATGGGAACAACGTTTGAGATATCAAAAATCCCTTCGCAATTTATCATCTACAATGTCTCGGCATCATGTTGACAACTTCTGGAGTCAATCGCATGAAAATCCTAGAAGGAGTATTTAAAAGAGCATCGCATGGAACTGTAAGGCTTAAATATGCCTTTAAAATGAAAGTAAAGTTTGACAGGTTGCCATGGGAACAGCGTTCGAGATATCAAAAATCCCTTCGCAATTTATCATCTACAATGTCTCTGCATCATGTTGACCACTTCTGGAGTCAATAGCATGAATATTCTAGAAGGAGTATTTAAAAGAACATCGGCGTCAACTGAAAGGCTTAAATATGACTTTAAAATGAAAGTAAATTTTGACGCGTTGCCATGGGAACAGCGTTTGAGATATCAAAAATCCCTTCGCAATTTATCATCTACAATGTCTCGGCATCATGTTGACCACTTTTGGTGTCAATCGCATGAAAATCCTAGAAGGAGTATTTAAAAGAACATCGCATGGAACTGTAAGGCTTAAATATGCCTTTAAAATGAAAGCAAAGTTTGACAGGTTGCCATGGGAACAGCGTTCGAGATATCAAAAATCCCTTCGCAATTTATCATCTACAATGTCTCGGCATCATGTTGCCCACTTCTTGTGTCAATCGCATGAAAATCCTAGAAGGAGTATTTAAAAGAACATCGCATGGAACTGTCAAAAAAATCCAGCTTTGTGACTGACACACTTCCTGGCACCTGGTGGTGGCGCTATACCCGGGAGTCACAATAGGCACATCGATGAGATCGGAATCTTCAGACGAACAAACACCCTGCATGGCATCACAATAAGATATTTTTTGCCTTAGATATTAGACACTTCCTATTTCTCTGAATTCGCCATAAATTCGTTGCCTCGCCATGGCAGAACCGTTCGAGATATCAAAAATCCCTTCGCAATTTAGCAAGTACAATGTCTCAGCATCATGTTTACCACGTTTGGTGTCAATCGCATGCATCCTCTAGGAGGAGTATTTAAAAGTTCAATGCATGCATTTTTTAAACAATCCAAAATAGCCGACTTCCTGTTGGGCGGAGCTTAAATGTTAGAGGGTGAAAGTTGTTCGGGTCGATGAGATCTATATGCGTACCAACTCTCGTACATGTGCGTAAATTTTTGCCCGATCTGTGCCCCAATGTTTGTTTTTGCATTACAGGGGGCGCTACAGAGCTCCCTTACCACGCCCGAATTCCAGCCTTTGCCGGGTCCTAATGGCCGACGACTCTGACATCTCTGCCAATTTTCAAGAGTTTTTGAGTATGTTAAGGCCCCCAAATTGCCCTGAAACGTAAAAAAAAAATAAAAAAAAAAAATAATAATAAATCCGAGCAAAAACAATAGGGCTTCGCACCTTTCGGTGCAGGCCATTCTGGCCTGCTCCTCGGTGCTCGGGCCCTAATAAAAAAGAACAGTAAACAGCAGTTTACAAGTGGGTAATTAATAAAAAGAAATTAAAAGCCACAACACTGTCGTGGTCGTCTTTCTTGCGAAATCTAAAATGCTTCCATACCTCTGACTTTTTATGTAAAGGTGGCATCAAAGTCTATGAAGCACCTGAAACCGCAATTTTAAGCACTGAATGAATGAATGATCTGCTCCTCGCTCCTTGGTAACATCGCGCAAGGCAAAAAAGAGAGTGACATCTAGTGAAGAAGACTAGTAATTAGATTAACGTTAATCTTATGTTCAATGTTTGCGGAAATAAATATGGAAAAAAAAAAAATTTTGCTCATTGAGAATCTGCGTGATCTCTCATGCGCGCCGCGGAGGCTGTCTGAGCGCGGCGCATGCATACGCATAACAGCACGAAAACTCCCGCTTAATAACAAGACTGACAATTTTTATACTTTTCTACGGTTATACTTTACTAGAGTTGATGCAGACAACGCTCGTTGTCATACAGGTAAGTGCAACAAGATGTTTGCATGTAAGGGCGGAAACACAAGCAATCTGTCAAAGCATCTTTTAAAAGTGCATTACGTGCAGACAGAAACTGTGTCCCAATTCAAGGGCTGCGACCTTCTAAGCATACGACCTTAAAAGGTGAGCACTCGATCTGTCAAGGTGGCAGCCTGAGAAGTCCGCGAAGAGAACTGAAATGAGACGGTCTAACCCTCGGAGGACCCATAATTTGCGTCACCTGCTGCACGCGCCCACCGCGCCTGTCAGGCATGTACTGTATGCTAACATCATGTTGAATCAATGTTGTTCACGTCATTTAAAATAAATGTACAATATCCATAATTGGTTACCTTACGTTGAAATTCTGTTGACTTCTTTTGGGAGAAATTACGTTATGCATTCAACATATTTTCTACTTGTTTTAAAATCCCAAATAAAGAAAATTCAGTATGTAAACATTTATTTGGCTAAATGCACAGCACTTCAAGTTAGTTTACAAAATAGCCTACAGATAAATATCCTATTTAAAGTATTTTTTCTGCAGCTTTCACGCTGGTGCATTAACAAATATATGTATATTATTTAGAAATGATATCCAAAAATGTATTTGTAATAATGAAATGCAGACACATAATTAACTTAATCATGTGAACGTAGGTTCATGATCAAATGTTAACATTGGCCAAAGTACCGATAAGAATACCGTTAAAGTACCGGACCGTTAAGCAGTATCAGTAAGAGTAGTAATACCGTTAAAATCTTAACGATACCCATCCCTAACCGTACACAAGGGGCCCACATGCCGTAAAATGTTTGAAAACCACTGATCTAAACACTGGGGACTCTGAACCCGAGATCTGAACCGAGTAATTTTAAAATGAATGTATTTTTGCCGAACTGACCCGAGTTGTGTGTCAGTGTCTTTTTTCAACCCCTCTTCTGTTGGGGGGTTACGACATCGCGTGGCTGATGGTAGGTTGATTTTTGTTGAGCCAGACCTGTCAATCAGTTTAAATCAATTGGGGTTTCTTTCTGTCTGACAACACACGTCAGTGCCGTTTTCATTCGGGTTCAGTCCGGTTAAAAAAAATAGCCACTGGTTCGGGTCTAATTTTCTCGGGTTTTGTCTTGAGTTGGGTATTTCTTAAAAAAAAAAGATTTATGCACGTCGGGTTTGAGTAAAAAGTGATTCAGGTCATTTCGGGTCACTTTTTTTTGGACATGAGAAGACCTGTAGTCCAAACTTCTGATGATGCTGAACGTCCCTCTCTATCGCCCCCTAATGGAGCATCACTGATAAATCCCACTGTCTGCTTTTCACTGGTTTCTGCTCAGTGTATCTTGACACACAAACATAACTTTTTTCTTCTGTGTTGGTAGAGATGGTTATTGTCACTGTGTGTTAGTTTATTTGATCTCTAGTCAGAATCAGATGATTATGATATATACCAGGTGACTGTCAATATTTACCCGTAGCTGCTTTTACTCTGCTGCTAACTCATAACTCAACAGCTGTCAGTCAGGTCTACGACTCGGCAATGAGTCTGACTGCTAACATTCACAACTTTAAACAACTTCTCTCAGGCCACCCAGAACATTTATTGAGACTAAGCTCCAAAATCGGATTAGACCAGGTCTATTACTCATCTAATGTTTGACCATTTTGAGGTTATTGAGATGGTTTACACCCGCTCCATTAACCCATTTGATCATTCATCCTTGTATCAAATTCAAATCTACTGACAGCTTTGTTGATGCATTATAAACGTTTCCAAATCTTGCTAATGTAATAACTTCTTAATGCAATTCTGTTAAAAAAGTTAGCACGTAGAAGTTATTAGCTTTATAGTATCTGTTCATGTCAAATTATATTTGATGAAATATCTTATGTGAGATAAACAGCATTTAAAGTGCAAAGTTTGGGGTCAGTGAGTTGAGCTCAATTCAATCCATCGGAAGTGTCTGACTTTCCACAGGACACTATCAAATTCACGGCTTTAAAATCTCCGTTTGGAGTTGCCAGGAGACCGTGGGACGTATTGTTCCTGTCTCAACTATTTAATCCGCCCCCCCCTTCGCCGTTTCTTTCCTCTGCTCTTTTGTTGAGGGTCTTCTGAGAGATGGATCATGGCTCAGACTGATGCACATCAGGCAGAAGTTAATGCGGCTGCCGGAGACGTGACGGTTCCCGGGAGAACCCCTGCAGCCGTGTGTCTGATCCAGCAGCGGCCGCTCACGCCGGGTGCGGGGGTGGTAGATGACATCGGGAACGGGGGCGGTGGGTTAGTTAGGACCAGACCGGCTCGTCTTACAGTGAAAAACGCTCTCTTTAATGCGTGCCCACGCACGACGGTTGCTGCAGGAACGTCTGGTCCACTTCCATCACCGGACGCGTGACGTGCTCCTATAGCGGTCTAAGCGAGGGTTATGGGGGGATATTTTTTAGATCATGAGTGATTTAATTGACCAGCTATGGTCTTAATTAAGTATGGACGTGAAGTACGATGAGTGGCGTCGGATTCTTCCTTCCACAGCTCACTCAATAACTCAACCGCAGTTCAGAGGAAGCGAGTGAAATAATGGGCGACCCGAGGCCCTCTGAGCGGAACCTGGGACGCTTCGCCAACAGACATTAAAAACACTTCACCGGCTGCAGGGTTCGTGCGCGAGCGGTCGTGTGCGATTTAAAGGCCGTCGGAGGTGCTAGAATGAATTTGAAACGGATGTTCTGAGGTGAGGAGGTGTTCTCCAAAAGCCTGTCAGTGCATTCATTTCCCGCTCTGATTCATAGATCGTATGTCATTCGTAACGTTCAAGGCTCAAACCCTCATCGCCGCGCTTTTGGTTTGCAACATCTTCGGCCCACGCGTGTTTGTGGTCAGGCTGGCATATAGCCACGCTCCTCCAGACGATATGAGGGGCTTGTTTTTATCCGCAGCTACATCGTGAGCTCTTCTGTTTTGGCTGGTTGACCATCATCTGGTCAAATCATCTATCACGATTTCTGAACTCCCACATTCTTATTTTTTATTACGGTGCACGCATAGTTGTGAGCAAAAACAAGTTTATTCCACCTCTTTGCACTTGTGAATAAATTTATTAATTCATTTTTTAATATATATATATAATTTTAGATTTGTTCCGAAATAACCTGACGTTTTTCTTTTGCTGTATAAACAATATCACAGACTTCTGTGATGTAATAAAATAATTGATTTGAAATTTGGAGTTGAGTCCCAGAAGGACTGATTTATGTAAATGAAACAAATTAGCACTGATGTGTGTATCGCAATATACATACAGTAGTAGGGAAAAGTAACACTTTTTGGCTTTGCCTCTATCATTCAAGTAAGATGAATAATTTTTTTACACAAACAACACAAATGAACACTTAAAGTTTGTTTGCGTGATCTACCATTATTGTACAATTATACCGAAAGTGACAGGAGTGCAAACGTTACCCCATAGGTGGGGTTGATTGTAACAAACAGAGGGTTTGTTGTAACACCTGCTAGAAAATTTTATTTAAACACAAATAATTCAATCAAATTCTGTCTGTATACTAAAGGTGGATATTGTTTCTATATCTATTTATGATGGATAGATATCCACACATTCATCCATACTAGGGATGTTAACCGATGACCGTTTGACCGATGGTTGACCGTATCAACGTTAACCGGTCAAAGTTGTCGGTTGTCGGTTAAAAAAAGGGATCTGTAAATTAGGCTATTATAGACAGTGGACTAAACCCTACTACAGTTAGTCATCTCTTTCTTTCCAAGATATTTTTGTGTGAAGTGAACAAATCCCTCACACTCAGTTTTTCATAACTGGTCTGTTTGTACTTTATAAACCAATAAAAAAACATTTGGCGCGAGGTCACTGCTTTTGGTTTCGCATGTTCACAAGGTTTGCGAAAAGTAAATGCTACAGGCTATTTTTTGATAAATTCCTTTATTCGAATAGTAAATAAAATACAGTAATACAATAATTACAGTGCATTGAAAATGCGCTGTACTGTTCTTACTGGGCTTATTAGTGGTGCTTGCATTTATGCAAGGCATCACTATTACTATTGCTCATACTTATTATTTATTTATATCTTTATTTATTATTCTTATATCTGGACACTTTTTCGGCGCGTAACTCGTCCCACACGGTTTGTCGTAGACCAATAAAACAGGGCTCAAAATGACCGGCTTATTGAGGACACGTCTGCTATGACTTTTATAAGGGATCGGGTGCAGGATTTCCGAAAGGGGGGCGAAAAACCACCCGAAAAATCCCATTGACTTAACATTGCGCCCAACTTTGACGAGTCATAGCTCCGCTCAAGGATTTTATAGAAACATGTGGGTTACAACATTTGAAGAGGGTGGTAGACTCTGTAACAACATGGATCACAATGGGGTGTAAGTTGTACCCCTGGGGTGTAAGAGGTGCCCAAAAATGCCCAATGAAAAGTCAATGGGGCAAAATCCCATAGACTTAACATTGGAAAAATTTTGACGCGTCATAGGTATGAGTGAGGATTTCATAGAAACATGTGGGTTACATTATTTGAAGAGGGTGGTAGGCTATGTAAGAACATACATGACATTGGGGTGTAAGTTGTACCCCTGGGGTGTAAGAGGCACCCGAAAATTCCCATTGACTTATAATGGGGCAGGAAACATGCCCATATAAGGGAATAAAAAAGTTCCAGATGGGATATCTTCGCTTTACAATGTCGTAGAGACACGGGGGTTGGACCGTTTTACTCATGACTCAGAGTGTAATCATTATGGGATGCCAATTTTTTCCCTAGCAACCAAATACAGTACCCTAGCAACAGAGTAAACAAAGCCTTATATCTCCGCATCAGAACATCGTAGAGACACGGGGGTTGGACCTTTTGACTTGTGACTCGGAGTGTAATCATTATGGGATGCCATTTTTTTCCCTAGCAACCAAATACAGTACCCTAGCAACAGTGTAAACAAAGCCTTATATCTCCGCATCAGAACATCGTAGAGACACGGGGGTTGGACCGTTTGACTCGTGACTCGGAGTGTAATCATTATGGGATGCCATTTTTTTCCCTAGCAACCAAATACAGTACCCTAGCAACAGAGTAAACAAAGCCTTATATCTCCGCACCAGAACATCGTAGAGACACGGGGGTTGGACCGTTTGACTAGTGACTCAGAGTGTAATCATTATGGGATGCCAATTTTTTCCCTAGCAACCAAATACAGTACCCTAGCAACAGAGTAAACAAAGCCTTATATCTCCGCATCAGAACATCGTAGAGACACGGGGGTTGGACCGTTTGACTCGTGACTCGGAGTGTAATCATTATGGGATGCCAATTTTTTCCCTAGCAACCAAATACAGTACCCTAGCAACAGAGTAAACAAAACCTTATATCTCCGCATCAGAACATCGTAGAGACACGGGGGTTGGACCGTTTGACTTGTGACTCAGAGTGTAATCATTATGGGATGCCAATTTTTTCCCTAGCAACCAAATACAGTACCCTAGCAACAGAGTAAACAAAGCCTTATATCTCCGCATCAGAACATCGTAGAGACACGGGGGTTGGACCGTTTGACTCGTGACTCAGAGTGTAATCATTATGGGATGCCATTTTTTTCCCTAGCAACCAAATACAGTACCCTAGCAACAGAGTAAACAAAGCCTTATATCTCAGCATCAGAACATCGTAGAGACACGGGGGTTGGACCGTTTGACTCGTGAATCAGAGTGTAATCACTAGTGGATGCCAATTTTTTCCCTAGCAACCAAATACAGTACCCTAGCAACAGTGTAAACAAAGCCTTATATCTCCGCATCAGAACATCGTAGAGACACGGGGGTTGGACCGTTTGACTCGTGACTCAGAGTGTAATCATTATGGGATGCCAATTTTTTCCCTAGCAACCAAATACAGTACCCTAGCAACAGAGTAAACAAAACCTTATATCTCCGCATCAGAACATCGTAGAGACACGGGGGTTGGACCGTTTGACTCGTGACTCAGAGTGTAATCATTATGGGATGCCAATTTTTCCCTAGCAACCAAATACAGTACCCTAGCAACAGAGTAAACAAAGCCTTATATCTCCGCATCAGAACATCGTAGAGACACGGGGGTTGGACCGTTTGACTCGTGACTCAGAGTGTAATCATTATGGGATGCCATTTTTTTCCCTAGCAACCAAATACAGTACCCTAGCAACAGAGTAAACAAAGCCTTATATCTCCGCATCAGAACATCGTAGAGACACGGGGGTTGGACCGTTTGACTCGTGAATCAGAGTGTAATCACTAGTGGATGCCAATTTTTTCCCTAGCAACCAAATACAGTACCCTAGCAACAGTGTAAACAAAGCCTTATATCTCCGCATCAGAACATCGTAGAGACACGGGGGTTGGACCGTTTTACCCGTGAATCGGCATGTAATCACTAGTGGATGCCAATTTTTTCCCTAGCAACCAAATACAGTACCCTAGCAACAGTGTAAACAAAGCCTTATAACTCAGCATCAGAACATCGTAGAGACACGGGGGTTGGACCGTTTTACTCGTGACTCGGCATGTAATCACTAGTGGATGCCAATTTTTTTCCCTAGCAACCAAATACAGTACCCTAGCAACAGTGTAAACAAAGCCTTATATCTCTGCATCAGAACATCGTAGAGACACGGGGGTTGGACCGTTTTACTCGTGACTCGGCATGTAATCACTAGTGGATGCCAATTTTTTCCCTAGCAACCAAATACAGTACCCTAGCAACAGTGTAAACAAACCCTTATATCTCCGCATCAGAACATCGTAGAGACACGGGGGTTGGACCGTTTGACTTGTGACTTAGAGTGTAATCACCAGTGGATGCCAATTTTTTCCCTAGCAACCAAATACAGTACCCTAGCAACAGTGTAAACAAAGCCTTATATCTCCGCATCAGAACATCGTAGAGACACGGGGGTTGGACCGTTTAACTCGTGACTCTGAGTGTAATCACTAGTGGATAGTGGGTTGGAACGTTTTACTTTTGGGTTGGAGTATAATCATATATTGTCCCGAGAATTTTGCCACGGCAAGCACCACTTCACATTTTCTTCAGGAAATGTACCTATCTAGTTAGTGGTGCTTGCATTTATGCAAGGCATCACTATTACTATTCCTCATATTTATTATTATTATTATATTTTATTCTTACATCTGCACGTTTTTTCGGCACCTAACTCGTCCCGCACGGTTTGTCGTAGACCCATGAAAGAGGGCTCAAATCGAGCGGCTTATTGAGGAGAGGTGTGCTATGACTTTTATAAGCGATCGGGTGCAGGATTTCGGAAAGGGGTGCGAAAAACCACCCGAAAAATCCCATTGACTTAACATTGCGCCCAACTTTGACGAGTCATAGCTCCGCTCGAGGATTTTGTAGAAACATGTGGGTTACAACATTTGAAGAGGGTGGTAGACTCTGTAAGAACATGGATCACAATGGGGTGTAAGTTGTACCCCTGGGGTGTAAGAGGTGCCCAAAAGTGCCCCAATGAAAAGTCAATGGGGCAAAATCCCATAGACTTACCATTGCAAAAATTTTGACGGGTCATAGGTCCGAGCCAGGATTTCATAGAAACATGTGGGTTACTAAATTTGAAGAGGGTGCTAGACTCTGTCAGGACGTCCCCCACAATGGGGTGTAAGGTTACCATAGCAACCATTTTGGGCACCCTAGCAACCTATTCCATAGACTGCCATTATAAAATGCCCGGATGGATATCTTTGCACCACAGTGTCATAGAGACATGGGGGTGGGCTCATTTTACTCAGGCATCCAATCAGTCTCTCAGGATCCTTACAGACTTACTAAGCCACGCCCCTAGCAACCACTTTTGAGCACCCTAGCAACATAAAATACAAACAGTTATATCTCGGCATCAGAACATCGTAGAGACACGGGGGTTGGACCGTTTTACTTGTGACTAGGGGTGTAACAATTGGGCACATCATTGGCCACTCCCAAGCCACGCCCCTAGCAACCAAATTTGAGCACCCTAGCAACCGAATAAACAAAGCCTTATATCTCTGCATCAGAACATCGTAGAGACACGGGGTTTGGACCGTTTTACTTGTGACTCGGAGTGTAATCACTGGGCACATCATTGGCCACTCCCAAGCCACGCCCCTAGCAACCAAATACAGTACCCTAGCAACAGAGTAAACAAAGCCTTATATCTCCGCATCAGAACATCGTAGAGACACGGGGGTTGGACCGTTTTACTTGTGACTAGGAGTGTAATCACTGGGCACATAATTGGCCACTCCCAAGCCACGCCCCTAGCAACCAAATACAGTACCCTAGCAACAGAGTAAACAAAGCCTTATATCTCCGCATCAGAACATCGTAGAGACACGGGGGTTGGACCGTTTTACTTGTGACTCGGAGTGTAATCACTGGGCACATCATTGGCCACTCCCAAGCCACGCCCCTAGCAACCAAATACAGTACCCTAGCAACAGAGTAAACAAAGCCTTATATCTCCACATCAGAACATCGTAGAGACATGGGGGTTGGACCGTTTGACTCATGACTCGGAGGGTAATCACTAGTGGATGCCATTTTTTTCCCTAGCAACCAAATACAGTACCCTAGCAACAGAGTAAACAAAGCCTTATATCTCCGCATCAGAACATCGTAGAGACACGGGGGTTGGACCGTTTTACTTGTGACTCAGAGTGTAATCACTGGGCACATCATTGGCCACTCCCAAGCCACGCCCCTAGCAACCAAATACAGTACCCTAGCAACAGAGTAAACAAAGCCTTATATCTCCACATCAGAACATCGTAGAGACATGGGGGTTGGACCGTTTGACTCATGACTCGGAGGGTAATCACTAGTGGATGCCATTTTTTTCCCTAGCAACCAAATACAGTACCCTAGCAACAGAGTAAACAAAGCCTTATATCTCCGCATCAGAACATCGTAGAGACATGGGGTTTGGACCGTTTGACTCGTGACTCGGAGGGTAATCACTAGTGGAGGCCATTTTTTTCCCTAGCAACCAAATACAGTACCCTAGCAACAGAGTAAACAAAGCCTTATATCTCCGCATCAGAACATCGTAGAGACACGGGGGTTGGACCGTTTGACTCATGACTCGGAGGGTAATCACTAGTGGTTGCAATTTTTTCCCTAGCAACCAAATACAGTACCCTAGCAACAGAGTAAACAAAGCCTTATATCTCCGCATCAGAACATCGTAGAGACACGGGGGTTGGACCGTTTGACTCGTGACTCGGAGGGTAATCACTAGTGGATGCCATTTTTTTCCCTAGCAACCAAATACAGTACCCTAGCAACAGAGTAAACAAAGCCTTATATCTCCGCATCAGAACATCGTAGAGACACGGGGGTTGGACCGTTTGACTCATGACTCGGAGGGTAATCACTAGTGGATGCAATTTTTTCCCCTAGCAACCAAATACAGTACCCTAGCAACAGAGTAAACAAATCCTTATATCTCCGCATCAGAACATCGTAGAGACACGGGGGTTGGATCGTTTGACTCGTGACTCGGAGGGTAATCACTAGTGGATGCCATTTTTTTCCTTAGCAACCAAATACAGTACCCTAGCAACAGAGTAAACAAAGCCTTATATCTCCGCATCAGAACATCGTAGAGACACGGGGGTTGGACCGTTTGACTCATGACTCGGAGGGTAATCACTAGTGGATGCCATTTTTCCCTAGCAACCAAATACAGTACCCTAGCAACAGAGTAAACAAACCCTTATATCTCCGCATCAGAACATCGTAGAGACACGGGGTTTGGACCGTTTGACTCGTGACTCGGAGTGTAATCACTAGTGGATGCCAATTTTTTCCCTAGCAACCAAATACAGTACCCTAGCAACAGAGTAAACAAAGCCTTATATCTCCGCATCAGAACATCGTAGAGACACGAGGGTTTGACCGTTTGACTCGTGACTCGGAGTGTAATCACTAGTGGATGCCAATTTTCTCCCTAGCAACCAAATACAGTACCCTAGCAACCGAATAAACAAAGCCTTATATCTTCGCATCAGAATATCGTAGAGACATGTGGGTTGAATTGTTTTACTTTTGGCTTGGAGTATAATCATATATTGTCCCCCGAAATTTGCCACGGCAAGCACCACTTCACATTTTCCTCAGGAAATGTACCTATCTAGTTATTATTATTATTCTTCTTTTTCTGGACACTTTTTCGGCGCGTAACTCGTCCCGCACGCTTTGTCGTAGACCCATAAATTAGGGCTCAAATCGACCGGCTTATTGAGGAGAGGTGTGCTATGACTTTTATAAGCGATCGGGTGCAGGATTTCCGAAAGGGGGGCGAAAAACCACCCAAAAAATCCCATTGACTTAACATTGCGCCCAACTTTGACGAGTCATAGCTCCGCTCGAGGATTTTGTAGAAACATGTGGGTTACAACATTTGAAGAGGGTGGTAGGCTCTGTAAGAACATGGATCACAATGGGGTGTAAGTTGTACCCCTGGGGTGTAAGAGGTGCCCAAAAGTGCCCCAATGAAAAGTCAATGGGGCAAAATCCCATAGACTTACCATTGCAAAAATTTTGACGGGTCATAGGTCCGAGCCAGGATTTCATAGAAACATGTGGGTTACTAAATTTGAAGAGGGTGCTAGACTCTGTCAGGACGTCCCCCACAATGGGGTGTAAGGTTACCATAGCAACCATTTTGGGCACCCTAGCAACCTATACCATAGACTGCCATTATAAAATGCCCGGATGGATATCTTTGCACCACAGTGTCATAGAGACATGGGGGTGGGCTCATTTTACTCAGGCATCCAATCAGTCTCTCAGGATCCTTACAGACTTATTAAGCCACGTCCCTAGCAACCACTTTTGAGCACCCTAGCAACATAAAATACAAACAGTTATATCTCGGCATCAGAACATCGTAGAGACACGGGGGTTGGACCGTTTACTTGTGACTAGGGATGTAACAATTGGGCACATCATTGGCCACTCCCAAGCCACGCCCCTAGCAACCAAATTTGAGCACCCTAGCAACCGAATAAACAAAGCCTTATATCTCCGCATCAGAACATCGTAGAGACACGGGGTTTGGACCGTTTTACTTGTGACTCGGAGTGTAATCACTGGGCACATCATTGGCCACTCCCAAGCCACGCCCCTAGCAACCAAATACAGTACCCTAGCAACAGAGTAAACAAAGCCTTATATCTCCGCATCAGAACATCGTAGAGACACGGGGGTTGGACCGTTTTACTTGTGACTCGGAGTGTAATCACTGGGCACATAATTGGCCACTCCCAAGCCACGCCCCTAGCAACCAAATACAGTACCCTAGCAACAGAGTAAACAAAGCCTTATATCTCCGCATCAGAACATCGTAGAGACACGGGGGTTGGACCGTTTTACTTGTGACTCGGAGTGTAATCACTGGGCACATAATTGGCCACTCCCAAGCCACGCCCCTAGCAACCAAATACAGTACCCTAGCAACAGAGTAAACAAAGCCTTATATCTCCGCATCAGAACATCGTAGAGACACGGGGGTTTGACCGTTTGACTCGTGACTCGGAGTGTAATCACTAGTGGATGGCAATTTTCTCCCTAGCAACCAAATACAGTACCCTAGCAACCGAATAAACAAAGCCTTATATCTTCGCATCAGAATATCGTAGAGACATGTGGGTTGAAATGTTTTACTTTTGGCTTGGAGTATAATCATATATTGTCCCCCGAAATTTGCCACGGCAAGCACCACTTCACATTTTCTTCAGGAAATGTACCTATCTAGTTAGTGGTGCTTGCATTTATGCAAGGCATCACTATTACTATTGCTCATACTTATTATTATTATGTTGGCTTGAAAAAGCCAACATACTGTTCTTCATCTTAATCTTATTATTATTATTATTATTATTATTATTATTATTCTGATCCCTACTTTTTCTGACTGTAACTCCTCCTAGAGCTTTCAAGCTACACCCACAAAACTTTACAAAACTTTTAAGACTGGTCCGTAGATTTATGCTATGACTTTTCTAACTGATGGGACCTTCCGAATTCCTAAACGGGGGGCTCAAACACCCCAAAATTTCCATTGACTTAACATTGAGACAAACTTTGACGAGTCATAGCTGCGAGTGAGAAACTTGTAGAAACTTGTGGGTTACCACATTTAAGGAGGCTGACAGGCTCTGTAAGAACATACATCACAATGGGGTGTAAGCTGTACCCCTGGGGTGTAAGAGGCCCCCAAAATTTCCCATTGACTTATAATGGGGCAGGAAACATGCCCATATAAAGGAATAAAAGCGTCCCAGATGGAATATCTTCACTTTAGAGTGTTGTAGAGACATGGGGGTTGGACCGTTTTACTTGTGGCTTGAAGGTTGATCATTATGGGATGCCAATTTTCTCCCTAGCAACCAAACTTAGTACCCTAGCAACGGAATAAACAAAGCCTTATTTCTCCGCTTCAGAACATCTTAGAGACACGGGGGTTGGACCGTTTTACTTGTGGCTTGAAGGTTGATTATTATGGGATGCCAATTTCCTCCCTAGCAACCAAACTTAGTACCCTAGCAACGGAATAAACAAAGCCTTATATCTCAGCATCAGAACATTGTAGAGACACGGGGGTTGGACCGTTTTACTTGTGGCTTTAAGTGTGATCATTATGGGATGCCATTTTTCTCCCTAGCAACCAAACTTAGTACCCTAGCAACGGAATAAACAAAGCCTTATATCTCCACTTCAGAACATCATAGAGACACGGGGGTTGGACCGTTTTACTTGTGGCTTGAAGGTTGATCATTATGGGATGCCAATTTTCTCCCTAGCAACCAAACTTAGTACCCTAGCAACGGAATAAACAAAGCCTTATATCTCCGCTTCAGAACATCATAGAGACACGGGGGTTGGACCGTTTTACTTGTGGCTTGAAGGTTGATCATTATGGGATGCCAATTTTCTCCCTAGCAACCAAACTTAGTACCCTAGCAACGGAATAAACAAAGCCTTATATCTCCGCTTCAGAACATCATAGAGACATGGGGGTTGGACCGTTTTACTTGTGGCTTGAAGGTTGATCATTATGGGATGCCAATTTTCTCCCTAGCAACCAAACTTAGTACCCTAGCAACGGAATAAACAAAGCCTTATATCTCCGCTTCAGAACATCATAGAGACACGGGGTTGGACCTTTTTACTTGTGGCTTGAAGTGTGATCATTATGGGATGCCGATTTTCTCCCTAGCAACCAAACTTAGTACCCTAGCAACTGAACAAACAAAGCCTTATATCTCCACAACAGAACATCATAGAGACACAGGGGTTGGACCGTTTTACTTGTGGCTTGAAATGTGATCATTATGGGATGCCAATTTTCTCCCTAGCAACCAAACTTAGTACCCTACCAACGGAACAAACAAAGCCTTGTATCTCCGCATCAGAACATCATAGAGACACGGGGGTTGGACCGTTTTACTTGTGGCTTGAAGTGTAATCATTATGGGATGTCGATTTTCTCCCTAGCAACCAAACTTAGTACCCTAGCAACAGAACAAACAAAGCCTTACATCTCCGCATCAGAACATCATAGAGACATGGGGGTTGGACCGTTTTACTTGTGGCTTGAAGTGTCATCATTATGGGATGCCAATTTTCTGCCTAGCAACCAAACTTAGTACCCTAGCAACGGAACAAACAAAGCCTTATATCTCCGCATCAGAACATCATAGAGACATGGGGGTTGGGCCTTTAAACATGTTAGCTTTATGCTGACTTTATGCTAAATCATGTTAGCTTCATGCTAAATCAGGCTAGCTTTATGCTAAATTATGTTAGCTTTATTTTAAAAAGCTTCATACTTAAGCATACTAACAACAAGATAGCCTACTAAACCAGACTTCTGTCAAACTTCTGTCAAACTTCTGTCAAACTGTCTTAAACGTTCAGACCAGGCTTTGTCAAGCCAACATAAAGTTTGTCCTCAAACTTTAATATCTAGTTATTATTATATCTTATTCTTATGTCTGCACACTTTTTCGGCGCGTAACTCGTCCCGCACGGTTTGTCGTAGACCCATGAAAGAGGGCTCAAATCGACCGGCTTATTGAGGAGAGGTGTGCTATGACTTTTATAAGCGATCGGGTGCAGGATTTCCGAAAGGGGGGCGAAAAACCACCCGAAAAATCCCATTGACTTAACATTGCGCCAAACTTTGACGGGTCATAGCTCCGCTCAGGGATTTTGTAGAAACATGTGGGTTACATTATTTGAAGAGGGTGGTAGGCTCTGTAAGAACATACATCACATTGGGGTGTAAGTTGTACCCCTGGGGTGTAAGAGGCACCCAAAAGTGCCCCATTGACTTATAATGGGGCAGGAAACATGCCCATATAAGGAAATAAAAAAGTTCCAGCTGGGATATCTTCGCTTTACAATGTCCTACAGAAAAGTGGGTGGGCTCATTTCACTCCGGCATCCAATCAGTCTCTCAGGATCATCTAAGAGCTATTAAGCCACGCCCCTAGCAACAATTTTGGCCACCCTAGCAACATCTCCCATAGACTGCCATTATAAAATGCCCAGATGGATAACTTTGCACCAGAGTGTCATAGAGACATGGGGGTGGGCTCATTTTACTCAGGCATCCAATCAGTCTCTCAGGATCCTTAAAGACTTACTAAGCCACGCCCCTAGCAACCACTTTTCAGCACCCTAGCAACATAAAATTCAAACAGTTATATCTCAGCATCCGAACATCGTAGAGACACGGGGGTTGGACCGTTTGACTCGTGACTCGGAGTGTAATCATTATGGGATGCCAATTTTTTCCCTAGCAACCAAATACAGTACCCTAGCAACAGAGTAAACAAAGCCTTATATCTCCGCATTAGAACATCGTAGAGACATGGGGGTTGGACCGTTTGACTTGTGACTCGGCGGGTAATCACTATGGGATGCCAATTTTTTCCCTAGCAACCAAATACAGTACCCTAGCAACAGAGTAAACAAAGCCTTATATCTCCGCATCAGAACATCGTAGAGACACGGGGGTTGGACCGTTTGACTCATGACTCGGAGGGTAATCACTATGTGATGTCAAATTTTTCCCTAGCAACCAAATACAGTACCCTAGCAACCGAATAAACAAAGCCTTATATCTCTGCATCAGAACATCGTTGAGACACGGGGGTTGGACCGTATGACTCGGGACTCAGAGTGTAATCATTATGGGATGCCAAATTTTTCCCTAGCAACCAAATACAGTACCCTAGCAACCGGATAAACACAGCCTTATATCTCCACATCAGAACATCGTACAGACACGGGAGTTGGATCGTTTAACTTTTGGCTTGGAGTTTAATCATATATGGTCCCCAGAATTTTGCCACGGCAAGCACCACTCACATTTTCTTCAGGAAATGTACCTATCTAGTTATTATTATTATTATTATTATTCTTCCAACCAAATTTCCGCAATTAATACGGCTCGAACCGCTTAACTTAGAAACTTCATTCAAACTCTCAAACGTGCGGACTATTCGGGAATAGTGTGCTATGACTTTTATAAGCGATCGGGGGTACGGTCTTTGCCCCAGGGGCGAAAAAGCAGCCGAAAAATCCCATTGACTTAACATGGAGACAAACTTTGACGAGTCGTAGCTCAGACCTAGAATTTCACAGAAACTTGTGACTTGCCACATTTGAAGAGGCTGGCAGGCTCTGTAAGAACATACCTCACAATGGGGTGTAAGTTGTACCCCTGGGGTGTAAGAGGTCCCCAAATTTCCCCATAGACTTATAATGGGGCAGGAATCATGCCCATATAAGGAACTAAAAACGTCCCGGATGGGATATCTTTGCAGCGCAGTGTCATAGAAACATGGGGGTGGGCTCATTTTACTCAGGCATCCAATCAGTCCCTTAGGATCCTTATTGAGCTATCAAGCCACGCCCCTAGCAACCATTTTGGGCACCCTAGCAACATCTCCCATAGACTGCAATTATAAAATGCCCAGATGGATATCTTTGCAGCACAGTGTCACAGAGACATGGGGGTGGGCTCATTTTACTCAGGCATCCAATCAGTCTCTCACCATCCTTATTGAGGTATTAAGCCACGCCCCTAGCAACCAAATATGAGCAGCCTAGCAACATAATAAACAAAGCCTTATATCTCTGGATCCGGACATCATAGAGACATGGGGGTTGGGTCTTTGGGTCATATTAGCTTCATGCTAGCTTCATGCTAAGTCATGCTAGCTTCGTGCTAGTTTCATGCTAGCTTTATGCTAATTTCATAATAAATCTTGCTAACTTAATGCTAAATCATGCTAGCTTCATGTTAAATCTTGTTAGCTTCATGCTAAATCATGCTAGCTTCATGCTAATCATGCTAGCATCATCTTAATCATGCTAGCATCATGCTAATAATGCTAGGATCATGCTAATTTCATGCTAAATTCATGCTAACTTTATGGTAATCATGCTAGCATCATGCTAGCTTCATGCAAATTATGCTAGCTTCATGCTAATCATGCTAGCATCGTGCTAGCTTCATGCTAATCATGCTAGCATCGTGCTAGCTTCATGCTAATCATGCTAGCATCGTGCTAGCTTCATGCTAATCATGCTAGCATCGTGCTAGCTTCATGCTAATCATGCTAGCATCGTGCTAGCTTCATGCTAATCATGCTAGCATCGTGCTAGCTTCATGCTAATCATGCTAGCATCGTGCTAGCTTCATGCTAATCATGCTAGCATCGTGCTAGCTTCATGCTAATCATGCTAGCATCGTGCTAGCTTCATGCTAATCATGCTAGCATCGTGCTAGCTTCATGCTAATCATGCTAGCATCGTGCTAGCTTCATGCTAATCATGCTAGCATCGTGCTAGCTTCATGCTAATCATGCTAGCATCGTGCTAGCTTCATGCTAATCATGCTAGCATCGTGCTAGCTTCATGCTAATCATGCTAGCATCGTGCTAGCTTCATGCTAATCATGCTAGCATCGTGCTAGCTTCATGCTAATCATGCTAGCATCGTGCTAATCATGCTAGCATCGTGCTAGCTTCATGCTAGCTTCATGCTAATCATGCTAGCATCGTGCTAGCTTCATGCTAGCTTCATGCTAATCATGCTAGCATCGTGCTAGCTTCATGCTTATCATGCTAGCATCGTGTTAGCTTCATGCTAATCATGCTAGCTTTATGCTAATCATGCTAGCATCATGCTAATCATGCTAGCTTCATGCTAGCTTCATGCTAATCATGCTAGCATCATGCTAACGTCATGCTGAATCATGCTAATCATGCTAGCATCATATTTCATCATGATAACTTTTTTAAATCATGCTAGCTTCACACTAAAACATGTCAACAGCCAGGTAAACTACTAGACTAAATTTCTTTTACATTTCTGTCAATCAACTTTTTGCATTTTCATGCACTGGTAATTCCTTGGGAATTGCATATCTAGTTAAAATTAAAGTCTCTCCTGGTTGTGTTCCAAATTATTAACATTTATGTCTTTTAGGCTAACAGTAAAGTGCAGAGTAAGTTTTGTTTCTGTAAATCCTCAGCCATGATTTTTACCACTTTATTAAGTTTTGCTTTGTAGAAAGCATTTCTTTGAAGTGAATTTCGTTTTGTATAAATTGTATCTTAATTTTAATAAATGTTTAATCAACCAAATGCATGTATTTATTAAATAAAAAGCAAATATAGCAGAGTATATAATTACCGGTCCGTGCATGAAGGCGCCGGCACTGCGCGTTCACTTGCATTGCATTGTTAATTAGAACGCACCTCATCATAAATAAATAAAACTCAGCGTAGGCCTATATGCCTCATACAAGCATTAAATATCTTTGCTGCATTTATTCTAGAACAAAAACAGTGCGAGACCTGCTTTGGCCGGTGCGTTTACACATTCTGAAGGTGCCCGTTTAATCCATTGGTTTTATCGTGTTGCAGTCTATTAGGCAACATTCCGCATAAGATGGGTTTAGATTTGGAAATACATTACATCTATATTTCAGTGGTAACAGAAAAGGTGATGATGATCATCCTATGTCTTTAATATTACTACCCCAAACTAAAGCGCAGTCTCTTGCTGATCTGTCATTTTATTAAATGAGCCGCGGCAATTTTCAAATGAGCTTCACAAACGCCTTTATTTTCAAGTTCAACGCGATCACCTAGTACCTAAACTATTTCGAAACTAAGCACGGCGCCGTTTGCGGGACTCATGTTTCGCGCTGTAGGGGATTTAAAAAGTATTGTGAGGTCTGTGTGTGTGTGAGCTGGAGGCAGAGCGCAGAGAGATGCGAGTTGCGAAATTGCAGGCGCGGCTCGAAATGGCTGTTTATTTTAAATAGCATAGCATATTTTAAACTATAGGCCTATCAGTTAACCGGTTTCAACCGGCCAATGAGGCTCGGTGGCCGGTCAAGAATTTTTTTCGTTTTCGCCATCCCTAATCCATACATCATCCTTCCTCTAATCATTTTTGTATTCTGCAGCAATGCATAGAAATAGATTTTTTTTATTTCCCCTGATATTGTATTAACAGTTATCATTTTGATAAATATTATTTGCATTGTTTTTATTTCATTATCATTATATACCTGAGGCTTAATGGTAACACTGTGTGACAACTAACCCCGTTGTGTAAAAATGTTTTCAATCACAGCTATCGGTTACTAGGAGTTGCTGACATGTTTCAAAATGCTGTTATGTTTTAGATAACAAGACAGTGATTAAAATAAGACCGGATTTGGTGACTTACACACACAACTCAGAAATAAAAAATAACATAAGATGATGAAATTTACTTTCAATATCTTAACCAAAACACGTCAAAACTTTTCATAAATTCACAGGAGATCTTCTGACAATAAGAGAAAATGACCAAAAGCCCAGATTGCTCAGCCGTGTATAAATATGTAAAGTAGCCGTGTTGCAATTAACCCTGCGTTAGTTTGTTCTCCGGTCACACCTAATTAGCAAAAACGTGTATTTTGAATACTTACAAATGTTATGTCTGGTCAAAGTTTTAGCAAAGAGAAAATGCGTGCTTGTGTGTGCTCTGAAAATGATCAACGATGAGAAAGTTTGTGTGATTTTCAGTTTTTGAACATATTAAGTTTTACAGCTTTATTGTTTAAGTTATATAAATACTCGATTCTGATTGGCTGGAAGGTGTGCATTAAAACCGTTTAACGCACAGGTAGTTCCAGTCAGTTTGATTAAAGTTAGATATTAATCCACTACTATAAACATTGGTAACCATAGTAACACAGTAACACTTGCAGAGAGAGCGAGAGAGAGATTTCCAACTGTTTGATTTTTGTTTTCATTTAATTTAATCCATTTCAATAAATGTAATGTGTCCTTATATAGTAATCGTGGTTAGAGACGTCGGTTTTATTTCACACTTTACATAATTCATTTAAATAAATGATTAGTTCAAATAAAGATTGCCTTGTCACTGTCAGTGTTGGCTGTCATTCATAAATTATTTAATGAGTTTAAATAAATATGATAATTCATTTAAATAAATGCAATACAATGGCACTACTTTATTTAAAGCGGACGGAGTGCGAGCCTTAACTTAAGAAGATGACCGTCATTTTTTACCTGTCGGTTAAAATTACACTGTAAACATTAATTACAGCTTTAACTTGGCAAATAACCAAGGTATAAGCGGGATAATCCACGGCTAGCCATGCATTAGAGGGTTTTAATGCACTTCGCAGAGGCAACCACCCTCCGCTACGCGTCGGGTGGTTCTTCGCCTCTACGTCGTGCATTAAAACCCTTTAATGCATGGCTGGCCGTGGATTATCCCTTACTTATTGCATGTCGCATTTTTCTCATGCAGCCCTAAATCAAACCCTTGTTTTTAGTGCTGAATTTAAAATCATCCTTAAAACTAGATTTACTTGAAACAAACAAGCTAAAACTTGCTTTTAAATTATTTCTAAATGTCAGTATATTTAATCAAGTCAAACCAAGACTTGTCTCTTATAGTTACAGACTATAACCAGGTAAACTGAAACCATAAGGTCTTTGTATTTCTTAAAATATCAGACCTGCGCTTTGGTTTGTCTTTTTTCAGATTTCTTCCAGCTATATTTATACCAATACATATAATAACCAAATAATTTTCTTTGAACATGAAGCAGTGTAATTGTCCACGTTTGTGTTCAACAGGTTCCAGTTACACACAATTAAGTATTATGGTGCAAACAACAAAAATGTGATGTCCACGACCACGTATGTGGAGGTTAATAATATAGTTTTACTTTCTAAACTGCTTTCATTTTTTACATTCACAGTGTGATATTTCAGATATGGCATTATATACATATATATTTTTATTTTGAACACACTTTTCTGAAAGGTTTTTCATTTATCCTTCTAGTTCACGTCCTGATTTGGCCTAAACTTTAATGACTCAAACGACCCGATGTCATTCCTCCCCAGACCTCCCTTTCTAAAGCTTTCAGCTTGTTTTTAGATCTTCGGTGTATGCGGAAAAATTGTCCGTCCCTCGGGCCGCGCGAGGCATTCAGGAACGCGGGTCTTTGCCGTCTTGATGTGGATTTAACTAGACTTCAGGGAGGAAGTGTTTCTCTGAGCTTTGCAGTCTAAGAGATAGCAGGACATCGAGGAGCCGTAAATCAGCACAGGTTTGCTCACCTGCCCCATCACGGGCTCGTGGGAGTCGCGCTCTTCCTCTCCACCCTGTTAGGAGATTTTCTGTCCGTTTGGTCTCATCTTGAGTGATGGGCTGTGCTAAATAACAGCCGGTAAGGTGAGTCCCAGCGTCCCGCGCCGGATGTGAGGTTCTGGTGACTGCTTTTCAACAACACGCGTGTAAATCACCCAGAGTAAACTAAACTGCATCTTTAAAACATACTGTAGTAAAAAGCTGCTGTCTGGAATCCGCTGAATGTTTATTAAAAAAAACATAAAAGGTAGTGTTTGGGTAGTTATGTGTTACTTTCATGATGTTTTTTTATCTTGGGATGATTTTTAGTGTCAATAATGTAACTTAGTGAATTAGAGTAATGAGAATGGTGCTTGACTCATTCCCCGCCAGCCATTTATTTGAAAAGTTGACCATCAGCATTTTTCACAAAATGCATTCCAGGAAAATGTTCTTCTATAAATATATAAACATACAAATATATCAAATGAAAGAAAAGACCCTCTGCTTTCAAACAAACGATAAACAAACAAAACGAAAATAAAAAATTTTCATCCTATCTATATTTTTCTCTGCTTATAAACTCTTAAATATGGGTATTTTTCTTTAAAAATATTTTTTGCAAAAAGCTAAAATAATTGCATTTTTGTGAATTTTTTAAAGATCAGATTCAGAACGATTATCAAAACATACACAGAGTTTAAAATGAGTAAATAATGTTTTTGCTTCAGTTTTATAAATTGGTTTAGGTCTTTTAGTGGATAATTGCGGTATTACAGATTAACATAAAAACTCATCAGGGACACGTTTTTTGATGCAAATGTTTTCTCTTAATTGATGAGATAACTCGTCAATGGCGGGGAAAGAGTTAAGCATCATAAAAATGTCACAACGTAAAGTTTTAATGGAAATATAAACACATTTCCTTGTCTTGCATTGCATTTCATTGTATGAGTTTCTTTATTCTGTTGAGCACAATTGAAAACATTTGATAAAAGATGATGAGCACACAGTTGAAGGTTTAAAGAAACTCATACAGGTTTAAAACAACATGAAGGTGAATAAATAATGACAGAATTTTCAATTTTGGGTGAACTATCCCTTAAAAAAATCTTTGTTTTTATATTTTTAGGATGAAATACGACCTGGACATGTTAAACAAGCCCATTTATTAACTCAAACAATGTTTTTATTTTGCAACTTGTGAATTATGTGACAGCTTGTGTTTGTTTTTACAGAGTGACATCAAAGATTCAAAAGATAAGAAGATGAAGATGAAGAAGAAGAAGAAGAAGAAGAAGACATCAGGAGAAAAGGATGCTGAGCAAAGTGTGACATCACAGAGAGATGGAGGTCTCAACGTTTCATCTCAGGTGGATGAATATGAGCAGGACACATCAGATGAAGAGGTAAGCACCTGTTTACACCTGTCCATGTGACTCGAGTCAGGACAACCGTCCCCTTTGAGACCACAATGAAAATGTTGTTTTTATTAATCCATGGCAGTACACCTTTTATACTGACAGGTTACATGAGGTGATAATATTTACAGTTCACAGGTCAATAATCAAATATAAGCAAATTTGTGACTTTGACCTTGTGAATTCCTGGTTTGGGAAACTTCTGAAGTGCTGCTTTCATTTAAGGAACTTGGCAAATAAAAAAATGTAAATTTTCCATTTATCTTTGCACTTGAATTGTTCAGCTTATGTGATATCATTTGTATCCATTTAGAAAATCAAGTAAGGCAGAAGTGTTTTCTTTATTGGTTGATTCATCTTTTCTTGTTCTTGGGTGAATGAATGGTCTTTTACAGCGATGCAAATTTGTATTAAGATCCTTGTTACACTTGAGCGAGTCCACACGTCATCCGTGTGTCTGGGTGTTTGTGCACCTGCATGTGTTGCGATGTCACTTTGCATGCTTTCATTTGTTTCTGAGGCACATTTGACTTTCAACTCTTTTATTTGGATGCGTAAGATTTACAATTTCGGCCGTCCACCAGCTAACATAGGCAAGTTTGAATTTCCAGATGTCTGCGTTTTTGTAGAAGTAGTGGGTGAGAAAAAATTAATGTTGAAGTATCGTGATATTTTACCTCGCAGTCAAATTACTCAGGGTTCCCACGGGTCCTTAAAAGTTTGTGAATCTGGGGGAAAAATTCAAGGCCCTGGGAAGTTTTTGAAAATATACATGCATAGATACAGGTCATTGAAAGTGCTTGAATCTATTTTATGCAAGAAGTTTTCTGGAAAAAAATCCATATTATTCCCTGTGTAGTGTAGGATAATATCATAAAAATTCTAGACTTTTTAATTTTTTTTCATTGTTCGCTTTAAATGCTTATATCTTCTGTATGCGAATGTTGATTCATACCAAAATGCTTTTTTGCATAGTTGTGTTTGACACATGAAAACTTCTCTGGTTACGTATGGGAACGAGATGCTGCGTCTCCCTTGCCATACTTCCTGTGTCCCTGTAACGCCGTCTTTGGCAATATTTCAGATAGCGATATACTTCCTGACTCCCATGTCACCCTGTCTTTGTCATTAAGCCTCACCATTGGTTGAATTTAATATACACATTCAGACGCAGTGACGCAGCGCGAGTTCCCTCGAAAGGGAACTGTAACAATGTATCTTAAAAGGTAACACGATGTAACCTTGCTCTCACTTGAAATGTGTCCCCACATTTAGTCCTTGAATTTGAGGGTATTTGACCTGGAAAGTCCTTGAAAGGTCCTTGAATTTGAAGGTAACTAAGGTGTGGGAACCCTGTATTAATTTCCAATTTAGAATATTTCCAAAATTCCCCAGATGAAGTTCACATGGAAAGTAATAATTATGGTAAATGTAAAGGATTGATATACTAAACTAAATTTAAAGTTTGCATTTACCTGATCTAAGCTTTAATCAGTGAAACTGTTCAGTGCTGTTTGGTAAGATAAATCTGACTCTAAATATAGCCAATGGCTTGTTCAGCATATTTGTATGGACACGATTGCTTCATTGTTCCATAGATGGGAATATGGTTAGTTGTGCAATGTGTCATGTAAAGGGAAAAACATCGCTGGAAACCGCAGTATTTGATACACTTTCCCTTACGTCCGTCAGACGTTACCACAATTCTGTAATGTCTCCGTTGCTTTGTTTCGGTGAGGGGACTTTATGATGCACCTCACACTATGATAACATCTCAAATGTACATGAAGATCCATTAAAGAATTCCTCTTCAGCGCTTTAATTTACATGCTTCATTGAAAATCATTGAACCTTGCCACAATGCGGTCTGGGTGATTTGCCAGGTCGTACAACCTAAACACAGCCATCCAGAGGAGCTCTTGGCCATCTGCTTCCGACCAGGAATGTTTTGCCGAAGTGTTATTGTTCTTGGGTCGATCTACGATCCCAGAGCGACTTTTTATTTTGCATCATGGCCGACGAGTTTTGTCACTTTTTTTCATTTATTTTTCATCCACGGAGACGACAGCTAGCTCCACTAGTTTAATGATCTGTATTGAGCCCATTTATTGTCTTAATAAATGTCCCTGATCATATTGTGGACCATTCATCAGTCCAATAAAGGACAAGTTGTTGTCTTGTAATGTATTATGAACTCGTTGTTTTGATGGCTGTATCTGGGGGACAGTATTTCATAAATGCACAATTTTAGCAGTTTTATGTTTAGAGTTGAGTTTTGTTGCTTAACAGTTTGACTCTTGGCGTCCTGAAGCACAGCTGTCCACTTTGGGTAGCTTCTGTTATAAATACACTTGAATAAACGCTACAGATAAGTCAACTTATTGATCATCCTACAGCCAAAAGTGTAGGCTACTCGGTTAATCTCGCATAAATGTAGTTCAATTCAGATTTATAATTATTTCATGTTCCTGGTGTGAATCTCAGTGGTTTGCCGATCTTAAAAAAAGATCTTGGTCTGATCTCTACAGATCGACCAGGTGGTCCCCTTTGTAATAAACGAGCGTCCTCCCCATCCCGTCTGGGGACGGCATATTGGGTTGCCTCTCCGTCCCATCGCAGCTCTCGACACAAGTTGTCTACAAATAAAACTCCAGACTTCTAAATCCCCTTGTTTTTCAACCTCACGTCCCCCCTTTGTAATAAAGAGCTGTTTCCTGTTAGCGCAGCGAATGGGGAATATGGGAGAACGCAGCGTCTGTCCGGGACTGAGCCGGCAGGAAGGGGCTTTTCCCCTGCAATGGCTTTTCCATGTGCTCCGTGAGATGAATGAAGACACATTGTGGAATTAAGGGGAAAAGGGGCTCTGGCTCCCGGCCGCAAATTCGGCTTCCTGCCGCCAAGTAGCTACTGATCGCCGAGACCTTTCTGAGCCCTACACAGTAGCCTTAAAGGAGAGATGTGTGCGTTTTAGTACGTGCGTCCAGGTGAAGTGAATATACAAATAGGTCATTTGTGATTGTTGAAACTCACCTGGTGGCCTGAATTGACCTGATGGACCTGTATTGTCAGCTGGTCTGGTTGTTGAATGTTTAACCAGTACATTAGATAGTAACACTTGTTAAGATGAACTAACAAAGAATGAACAAAATAGTTTATCAGCAGTTATTCAGCAATTACTAATACATTTTTTATATAAAGTTGTAACTGTTAACATTAGTTAATGCACAATGAACTAACATTGTGTTTTGTTTGCGTTAACTTACATTAACAAAGATGAATACAGTAAATGCTGATCAACTTGTTAACTAATGCATGTTAACAAATACAACCTTACTTTAAAGTGTTTCATGAAAAGAGTGTTGGATAAACATCTGAAATGGATGAGGGATGTCATGCTCTCGTCTGAAGTAATGATTAACAACTTCATTGCTGTGATGTCATAAAAAAACAGGAATTCCGTTTAGATCACATAAAACATAAAAGACATGATTAGGGCTGTCACTATGATTAAATAATCGTCTCATCGCAATTGTTTGAGCTCATCGCGATGATTTCAGATCACCGCAATGATTGCACATCTCTCTAAAAACACAAGGGGGAGCTGCTGCGCCTGTATAAACAAGACCGTATCAGATTACTTTTAAAAATGTGTTATGTGTATAAATATTTACTGCCTTGCAAAAGATTTAATTTAAATAACCACAACAATCTGTGAAAATGATTTCATAAACAAAATAATGTATGAGAATTAAATGTCGAAGCAATAAACGGGCAAATAACCGTCAGCCAAATTTCATAATTGTGACAGCCCTAGACATGATGTTGAATCATGAAATATATTGAAGCTTAAAGATAAACATTTATGGTGAAGTGTTTAAGATGTCCAGATTAGGGATGGGCATGATTAATCGACGATCGATAATTGATCATTAAGAATTTAGTCGATGAAGTTAATTTGTTATTGATAAATCGAATACTTTTATTATCTAATGCAGGTTGCTTTGCCTAGTGTAGCGTGTGTTTTGAAGCAATTAAATGAATTTCATTGTGTGGCAGCAATTCAACATTTTACCACCAGGGTGCAATATTTGACACCATACTCCGTTATCTGTGACCTTCCATTTTGATTTTAAAAAAATTATCATGAAGAGGTCATGATTTTTCGGAACAAATGAGGTCTCTGTTTAAGAATGCGGCTCGCAGCTGCAGGTTCCGCTGCTTTAGAGCAGCGCATATTCAAGCGCATATATGGTCCGTTTGTCTAACTAAATGTAGTTTAACTGTTTGCCACAAGTTGATCTTGTAATAAAGGTCTCATGGAGGAAAACACGCTGTATTTTTGTATTCAACATTTTTTAATTATAAAAGTTAAATAATTATTTTTATTATAAATATATTAATGATTAATCGATAGTCGGTCGTTAATTCTCCCGACAATCGACTAAAAAAATTTAATCGAATGCCCATCCCTAGTCCAGATATATGAATTATTACATTTAGGTATTTGGCAGAGACTTTTATCCAAAGCGACTTATTTTAAAGAGCACATAGCTAAAAAAACAAGGTTATTTTGTGTATTTGGTATAATACAATGTGTTTGCGTGGTTTATGGTTAAAAAACACATTATTTTCCACATACCGTACATTTTTGTAGCTCCAGATTGGCCAGCTAACTTGTACGTTGTGATTTGTCTGAAAACCTCTGATGTTAGCAGGAAATGTGACGCTCCTTACCATGTTTGAAAGATTCACTTGCTAACAGGAGTTAACTTACAGGCTGTGAGTCAAAGTGGGAGGAATTATGATAATGTCGGTTTTATCTACATCACCAATCCCAGGAATTAAACTGTTTCCTAAAATTTGTGTGTTGTTTGTCCAAGAAAAGAGATTTACGTTGAAGATGATAACTCGTATCATCGTTTACTTTGGGGTTCGTATTTTTTGCAAATTTCAAATTTTTCAACTAGCGCATTTGATACAACAACGCTCGATTCGCGCCATTTGTGCAAACTAGACATGCAAATGAGGCGGGCTCGCGTCTACTGCGCTAAACGCCTCTTTTGCACTGCGAGACCTCCAAACGCACGTCAATGCTTCTTTACATTGACTTAACATTGAAATCACTCGCGCTTGACACCTCTACCGCGGCTGGTCTGAACGCAGCATAACACAACAAATGAAATGTAAAATCGTTAATCGGACAATAGGTGCTTTTTTAAATATACACATGACCTATATTTAAAATCCATGTGATCAGTCAGTTTGCTCAACTACAGTCCCAATCAGATAATATACAAGTTAGATACAAATTTAATTTTTGTCATGTTTTTGTTTTTTCCATAGAGGGCGCTGTTTCTGATCTGTATCTGCAGTCGCAGAGCCGAAATGTTATTTCTAGTGTGCGGTAAGCCACGGATGTGCAATGCTCTTTGGAGGTTTCAGTAAATGGGGGTCTTTTGTGCTGTAATGTAAAGCTCTGGTGACAGCTAGCGGATCAAGGTCACGTCTGTTAATTACATCCACAGTCTGATTCCAGTTTCAGGTCCCGTGAACCACAGAGAGCCTTCAGGTGTGGAGGAAACTTTACATCCTCTTGTTGAATCAGGGCACCTTTCAAATAAAGTCCGGCGACTTCAGCGGTTGCATGCCAGCCGTTTTATTTCAATTGCTAGTTTTACTCTGGTTTGGGTTTGCATACATGTGGTTGAATTTACAAAGTAAAACCTGGGACATGGACTAGCATGTGATGAGTCTACTTAATGTGATTTCCTCCGGTGCCAAATGAAGTCTGAATAATTACACATTCTGGAGGCTTTGTGGTGTCGAGTTTTCAAGCTCTAAGTTGCTTCAGGTGGCCAGATCTCGCTCAGGAAGGTAATGGCTGACTTTGTCATTTCCACCCCAAGATTCGAGCGAGATTTCGGCCCACGCCGTCTGAAGAAAAGAGCCCTGTTTGCTTTCCTGTGCAAAGTAAAACAAACACGACCTGGTCAAGGTGTCCAGATTTCTCCCGAGTTAAGACGCGATCCAGCCTTCCCCCTCGGCGCTCCGTGCCACCCACTCCACGGAAATATGATGAAATCTGTCGAAAATGAGAAACGGTGCGCGCGTCTGGAGGTGAAACTTTTATTTGCTTTCCTCGCTAAATTTCGGTAATCCCAAAGTTAAATTTTGTGATTGGGGCATTTCCAAGAGCCGTCTGATGGGTTCCAGATGGATCTCAAATGATTGTGGTCAATCTGATGGCGGTTAAAATAGAAAAACTTTCGATTTTTTTTTTTTAGAAAAGAACTTTTTCCCAATCCCATCTTTATAAGGATTGACAACATTGTGCGATATCATTGAATCTATAGTTGTGGAGTGCACAGCGTGATTGTGACCCAGCGTCTCTCAGCTGCAGAGAAACGACCGTACTATTATACCACTGCTAGTGTTCATAATTTTTCTGTCTTTCCAATTATGCTTCCTTCATTGATTGGCATCAAAACGTTGCAAGAGCCTCTGTGGAGGAAGAGATTTTCGATTTGAGTCGTTCGTCTCCGAGTGCTGTAGACAGAAATGCTCTGCTTGGATGAATTAGGACCATAAGCAATATATACGTTTGCAGAGCATTGCTTTCCTCCAAACTCCACGTTTAAAACTGCTAATCATGGCCGTCAACACTCTCCTCTGGCCTGCGTTTGCTTTTACGGACCTCTGCATTCCAAACGGACGTATGGGAAGACGCTGGCTCTCCGTTGCGGGAGCAAAATCGCATCAATTTATGAAACCGGAACCAGAGGGTCGTGTCCATTCACCCTTGGCGGCCCAGCAGCAGTTGAGCTCTGAACTCTTCACCTTTGACCTGTGCTGTGGTCCAAACGTTTACAACGTAAAAGTTGGGCCTGAGTGAAATGAGCATTCGATATCTCTTATGAATGATCATCATTCCAGTGGTTTGATTTTGTTACTTTCTTCCAACCCAACTTGCAAAAAATGTTGCCTAGAACGAAGCCTTTTCTGCTCGGGGACCTCAGAGTTAAAGGGACAGTAAATATTTTTACGGCTATGAATTTGGCAGATGCTTTTATCCAAAGTGACTTACAGTGCATTTGAGCTATTTTTTATCAGTATGGAAATTGAACCCCTGTTACCTTAGCTTGGCTAACACAAGGCTGTATCATTTCAGTTACATTCACAGTTCCCACTTTAGTTAAATTTGTAATCATTTATCATAAACTTATAAAATATTCTTTCTTAAGCAGAATATAAGTGATGGACAATCTCAGACACCGATCACTTACATTACATATCCAAACAGATGCTTTCACATAGTTTCCACTGAAAATAAAAATTTTGTTATCCTTTATTTAAATGTGTTATCATTTATCATAAACTCATAAAATATTCTTTCTTTGGCAGAATGTGAGTGACTGACAGTCTCGGTCACCATTCACTTACATTATATATGAAAAAAGATGCATTCACACAGTTCCCACCAAAAATATTTTTGTGTTATCCTTTATTTAAATGTGTCATCATTTATCCTAAACTCATAAAATATCCTTTTTTTAGGCAGAATGTGAGTGATTGACAATCTCGGTCACCATTCACTTACACTGTGAATGCATCTATTTGCATGTATAAAGTTCCTACCAAAAATATTTTTTGTGTTATCCTTACTTAAATGTGTTATAATTTATCCTAAGCTCATAAAAAATTAATTGTTCTTTACTTAAATTTGTAATCATTTATCATAAGCTCATCAAATATTCTCGCAGAATATAAGTGATGGACAATCTCGGTCACCATTCACTTACATGCAAACAGATGCATTCACAAAGTTCCTACCAAAAATATCCTTACTTAAATGTGTTATCATTTATCCTAAGCTCATAAAATATTCTTTCTTAGGCAGAATGTGAGTGACTGGCTGGTTCGGTCACCATTCACTTTCATTATATATGCAAATAGATGCAATAAAAGTGAATGGTGACCGAGGCTGTCAGTCTCTAACATTCTGCCCTGTGTTTCACAGAAGAAATTCATATTATAAGTGTTAGCAGTGTTTTTTATTTTAAAGTGAACTATTAGTTCTGCAAGAAGGTATTACTGCTACAAAACCCGCCAATAAAACAATAAGAAATTAATTCATGTCATTTTTACAATACACTGTGTTTCTGGCCATCATGGTCTTATTCCTCTGCTTTCGTCGTATTAAAAGTACCGCCGGTGTCTCTTGTTCATATACGTTACGTGCTTTTTGTCTTTTCCCTCGGCAAGCCATTAGGTTGAATGTTTCGGGGAAGAAAATGATTAATATGTTTTGTGCTTCGGCAAACGCAGGCTTGATTTTACGGAACGTCTGCGCTATTAAAAAACAAAGAGTGGTTTTGTTCTCCTGTATCGAAGCGTTCTTCAGATTTATCAAATTAGATTAAAGTGAATGTGGGTGGTGTTCTGTTACCCCTGCAGAAAGGTAAAGAGGGATTTAAGGGCTGTATCCCACCGGGAGCCATTGGTCCCATACAGACCTCACACCCACGCCATGCCTTCCAGATCACAGTCATGCCGGTAATTTCTCCACCTGGAAAGTAGTCAAGTTAACGTCTAACCTGTTCAAAACCAACCATTGACTGAATGCATCGTTATTTGAATGTTTGAGAGGGGAGAAACTATTAAAAAGATCTTAATTCTGGCTGTATTGATGTAGCAGATCTGGGGCACCATTGACTTCCATAGTAGAAAAAATTATACTATAGAAGTGAATGGTGCCCCAGATGTGTTTTTCAAAATATTTTAATTTGTGTTCAGTTGAACAAAGAAATGAAACAACTTTTGTTGCACTATCCCTTCTTAACTATCGCAAATGCTTAACTACTACTGCAATGGTTTCCTGTTAGTAAGATGGTTAAACTGTCAACTAGCTGCTTGTATAACAATATTTCAAGCAGACATTTGATTATAAACTTAAAGGCTGAGGTTTGTTACCAATACAGTAACGTAAGACGTCTGTATTGCACGTATGTCTAGATTATGTTTCTGGCCTTGGTGTTTTGTGTTACAGCCAAAAATGTTATCGATCAGCAAACGCGCCGCACCGGTCTGGGCGACGGGCCAGAGAAGTCTTCATGAATTGAGAAGTTTTGTTCATCGGTATAGAATGAAGTGATTTTCAAACCGTTCCTGTGTTCAGACACAAAGGTCTTCTTTCAGCTCGGCTGAAATCAATCGGCTGATAAAATTGACAGATTGCTGGTAAATTATGTGGAATCTTGGCCTGACACGCCGCTGTCAGCGGGAAATTTCTTTTTAATAGTCTATTTAAGGAGAAGCTGGGATGTGTTTTTCTAAGTCAGGGGGGAATGTTGATCCAGCGGGCTGGGGCTGGGAGGTCGGAGGGGGGAGGCCGTCGGGTAAATCGCGTGCTGGTCGTACAGAGCCAGCGGGACCCCAGGCTGCAGACTCTTGCAGGTGTGTGGAGGTGGGAGTGTGGGCGTTGTTGGAAAGCCGGGAGAGAGGGAAGTTTTTTTTTTTGAGAGCAGCCAAAGTAGCCACCTGTCGTTCCAGAGTTTTTAGGACTTCCTTTTTATCCGGTCTTCAGCTCCCACAGCTCCCAGTTGGGCCAGAATGCATCCTGCCAGAAGGCTCTGATTGAAACCAACTGCCAGCGGGGGCCGACTCGGGCTCCTGGGGTGGAGGGGGGCCCCCGATGACAGGAATGGAGATGTGGAGTCATTGGAAGATGTTTCGAACGTTTACCTTCAAAATTGGAGTGAGATAACACCACAAAATTAGCTAGACGCTAACATACGACAGAAATGTGCAAAAGTAAATCTAACAAGAAGTTTTAAGATTATAATTTATATCTTTTGCTTTAGTGTGCGTGTTAGAAATGGCAATATAGATGTCTACACATTCTTTACCTTTAACTGAAATAAGTGAGATTTTTGTTTATGATCAGTATGATTTCACACAGATACCTCAAATTAGAGACAGAACAGAAATCTAAACTGAAACTACAGCACTTTAAAAAGTTTTATTGCACTTTGTGCTAAAATGCTGTATAATGAGGATAAACCCATTAGTAAATGATATTTATCAATAAACTACATCTGTATTTGGTGTCACCACCCGTTGCTTTTTCACTGTTTCAGATGTTTCGTGTCCTCCAGGGCCGGGTTTTTTTTAAACTTTGATAGCAAGGACCCCCCACATATGATGAACCTTTAGCAAGGGACCCCTTCTTAAAAATATATATCAATATATATTTTTTTATAAAGAAACACTTAAACTGTGTTAGATAAAGTTATTGTGACCTTATAAAGGCAGCAAATTGTTTACAAATTTAAATAATTTGCTACACATTGACGTTTCTCCATTTTTGCTTTGTCCTTTTTCTCTTAAAATTTTCTGAGGACCCCTTGGAACTTTTTGGAGGTCCCTGAACCCCAGTCTGAAACCCCCTGCACTAGGAAACCTTAACAAACTTCCAATGGCTTCGGGATGACTTTCATTATTAGAAATAAGACAAAACAAGCATTAAAATAAGCTAAACCAAGCTCTAGAATATTTGTTTCGGTATAAATTGTGAAGGGGGCTTCAAGTATTGTTGTGGGCAATAGGAGGGCCTTGAAGTATAAAAGGTTGAGAACCCTGCTTTAAAACAGTTTGTAAGATACATTTGCTATCTTGGACATGTTGCAGCTTTTTTGTCTCCTCATGTAATCGGACCGATCTGATGATGAAGGGCTCTGATCTGGGAATTATCATCTTTTGTAGGACTCCTTGATCATACAAAAATCTCACTTAAGCTGATCTGTAATTTTTTTGTTTTTAAGAAAATGTCAATATTTCTTATTAACACTCATAAGCAAAATAAATAATTGGGTAACACTTTACAATTAGGTTTATTAGTTAGCATTAGTTAATGTATTAACTAACATGAACAAACCATGAGTAATACATTTGTTACAGTATTGATTAATCGTTGTTAATGTTGGTTAATAGAAATAAAGCTTATAATTGTTTGTTCATGTTACATCATGGTTCATTAACTAACGTTAACAAGATTTTAAAGTATTGGTAATTGTTGAAATTAACATTAACAAAGATTAATAAATGCTGGATAAGTGGAGTTCTTTATTAGTTCATGTTAAAGGTGCAGTGTGTAAATTTTTCTGGCATCTAGTGGTGAGGTTGCGCATTGCAACCAACGGCTTAGTCCACTGCTCACCCCTCATTTTTAAAACGCATAGAGAAGCTACGTTTCCTGCCACCGGACAAACATGCCATCATCCTTTAAGGGCTTCTGTAGAAACATGGCGGCACAAAATGGCGACTTCCATGTAAGGGGACCCTCTGTATATGTAGATAAAAACGTCTCATTCTAAGGTAATGAAAACATAATGGTTTATAAAGGTAGGTCTTTATACTCCCCTGATCATATAGTTTTGTATATTATTTTGCAGTTTTGTCAAGAGATCCTTCTTAAAATGACACACTGCACCTTTAACTAATGAACCTTATTGTAAAGTGTTACCAATAATTGTGATGGGTTCTGTGAAAACCTGTCGGATGTCGCGCTGGAACATTTTCAGAAAAATAAAAATAAATGTTTTTGTTAAACTTGGGTTTTCATTAAATTATTATTTAATAACATCTTGTCTATCATCTCTGGAAAATATCCAGCCAAAATTAGTGCAAAAATAAGCGATTTATTATGACAAGCTGAAAAGACTGCGTCTTTAATCCAATAGTATCCGCCTGGACCCGCAGTGGTGCAGTACAGTCGCCCATTTCTTTTCTCTCTTAACAGTTTACCCATTAAAATAAACCACATAACATGTAGATTGAAGGTGTAGCAATGCACATATTCCTGTGTAGATTATGGCACACAAAGTTACAAAAATATCATAAGCGGTGATGAGAACAATGAGTCTAAACAATTAGCTGCTAATGATAAACATGATCGCATAAATCTAATTAATCCTGGTGATGTCAGTGCCCTAAACGATGTTATAATGGATTATTACACATCCAGAGATAAAGGATCCGATGATGGAGACTTTACTGAAGAGGAGGAGTCCCGATGAAGGTACCCTAGTCATAGCCTGATGTTGTCATACTCAATTCTTCAATGTTGTGGGCGGGGTTAAATTCAGCTGGCACCCAGGCTACCCTAATCATGCTGATATTGGTGCTTGCTAATCTAAATGTTAAATAGTTGTGCCATCTAACGATACAGGGATGACTAAAAGTTCAGAGACTATGCCCATGATAATTAAAGTAAAAGTTTACTAAAAGTAAAAGTAAAATACAATGAAAGTGAACAGATGCGGTTCAAATGTGTTTAAGTGCCGTATGTTCCTTAGGGTCAAAGTGACCATTTCTTATCTTTAATAAGATGTGTAGTGACTATAATAAGTCTTTTACCACGGTAACATGACTTTTACTTTGTAATAATTGTCTCTGTTTAAATCAGATTTTTTCAAAATTCAGTTTCTGAAAATTACAGCGATGAGCTGAATTCAGATGACCATAACTTTGTTTTTGACAAGTATATGGTATCAAAACCTAAAAAAAAAAACATATGATGTTTTTTTCCCAGATTGGATCACAGTTATGTTTTACACATTTTTTGTAAAGCATCTGACGTGCCTTATGCATAGGACTGCAATTTCATTTACACTAAATTGTTTTGTGTCAATACTTTTGAAATAGTTTTCTTTAACCTGCTTAAATTAGTTTTTCAGTTCATCGCAATGCGTGCTGGGATTGTCTTCTTAACCAAAGATATATGCAGTGCCAAAACAAGCCAATTTTAAACAAACTTCATGTTGAAAGATTGTCCACGACATCTTAAAATCTTGCCTTTGTAGGCAGCTCGCTATGTTTAGGAACATCGCTTGTGCCTCCCCACCATCCGAGACATTTTTTCCACATTGTGTTATTCGTGTTTGCATGTTTTCGACAGTGGAAAAATAACTCGAGGATAAAGAAATGTGGCGCGTTACCACCTCAGATCGCTTGCCGTCCATCAACCCACTCCTGAGTCTATTCACAAATCTAAGTCCAAAATATGCTCGGCGGCCACGGCCGGACATTGAGATGTTTCAGTGAAGGATCGATAGGAAAAGTCAAGTTCACTTCTGTTATACGACCATAAGAGGCATGGTAGAGAAAAGCTTCAGGGTCTCATTAGACATTTAATTTTCAATAAATAATGACTTTCTCTGAATGATGTACCGGATGCTTGGAGGACAGGTGGGAAACCCATTTGAAACCTGCTTTGCCAGAACGCAAACTTTCCACAAGCATCCTCCAAGGTTAAAGCCTGTGTGCAAAGATTATTTATCAGGCTGGCGCGGTGCACGGGCCGATCTGTAACGCGCTGCTCATCCGCCCGCCATCTTTTTCCTCGCCGCAAGTAATGAGCACTTGACCTTTCATCGACCTCTTTTGCAGAATTGCGGTTTTGCTATTCTAGAAATAATGACGGGATTTATTTTTATGGGCTTTGCTTCCTTCAGCTGTATAAGAGGTTGGAAATTAAAAGTGGGTGGTTGACCGGGCGTACAGCTGCGGGTCTGTCAGGTGAGGGAATCGCCTCTAGATTCTAGCTTCTGCCTTCATCTTCATAATTTGGTACCAGTTACCAGCGACAGCATGGCACCGGGTGAAGGGTGGACGGGAGAGGATCGCTGATGTTGAGCAGGACCGAATCGGGTCGGACGACGGCCTGCACAGCTGTCATCTGTTAGTCATCCTCCAGACGGTCTCGGGAGACCCGGGGGAGGCAAGATTATTACCCCCACATCCAGTCTTTTGTGGAAAGAACTCTCCTGTCTGTTCTACTCGTTGGCCTCTGCTGTTTTTAAATTGTTTAGGCCGGTAATGAGGGGAAAATTGTGTTTTTTAGGTTTGGTTCATGGTTGTGTCCAATTTGTGACTTGACGTTAGAGAAGGTCTGTATGTATTGTGTAACCTACCAGACAAAAGTTTCGACAAACTTCAAATTGACCTTACAAATCTTTTAGCCAGTATTTTTATTCCTATGTGTGAATTTCATGTGTTTATTTACTTAAAGTACTTTAATATTTAAAACAAAAATATTGTTGAGTTGATAAAGCGAGTGACCATCACAGTGGCCACCTTTTGCTTTGATTACAGCCCAGCCCATTTACGCAGATCTGGGGCACCATTCACTTTCATAATATAATTTGTTCCTACTATGGAAGTCAGTAGTGCCCCAGATCTTAACAGTTTTCAAAATATCTTCATTTGTGTTTAGCAGAACAAAGAAATTTATACAGGTTTTAGGGTTTCCTGCAGGAAATTTGTTAGTTAAGGTGATAGGGTTGGGCAAGGGGGCAGGGTGTGTGTGGTAATCAAACGTCTGGGGCGTACGCGTTATGATGAAAATTAAAATATTTTTATTTAAAACACTCAAATAAAACTTAATTTTGAAGAAACTATGACAGAAAATGATCACATGCTAGATCATTAATGAATTAAATGTTTTTACCTTTAACAGGAATAGCTGCGTGATGAAGTGAAACTAAAGGGTTAATAAACACAAACTAAAGCAGGTGTTGTAGAACGTCTGGCGAACGATGATAGATAGCGCAAAAATGGTAAAAACTGATTATTTCCCACTATTAATTACATTATCTTAAAGGAGTGTTTTTTAACGACCTAGTTAAGGCGTTAGGGTTTCCCAGCTTAGGCGGGCTGCCCAAACTGAAAGTGCTGCGGTTTAAACCCTGGGTTTAACACAACTTGAGGGTAGGTCTGCATAACGATTAATCGCGACTAATCATTTGCAGAATTATATATAACTGTATATACACTTAAATATTTCTTAAATATATTCATGCATGTGTGTGTATTTATATATGCATAATTATTATACACATTACAAACACATATATGATGTAAACAAAAAATTGCGATTAATCGTTATGCATGCCTGCTCAGGGCTGGGCGATTAATCAAACTCAAAACGCACTTGGGATGTGAAATGTTGTGATTGGCAAATCGCGAAAGGTTGCGATATGATACATATGCAGAGAAGCTTTGAGACCGTCTCTCGAACTTGATGCACGCACACAGTCTGTGTCTCTCAATGCTTGTTTAAAATTCACGCCTGTCTTTGCATCGCACGACTTCACGTGTGCATCTCCCTAAACGGACAATGCGTTTAAACTTGACGCACTTGATTTCACTTAAAATAAAAATGACATGACATTGAACGCATTTCCTACTCATTTTAAAAATCCCAAATGTATTTAAAGAGCACCTATTTTATTCCAAAAACAAGGTTAGTTCGTGTATTTGGTATAATTTTATGTGTTTCTGTGGTTTGTGGTTAAAAAAAATATTTTCCACATACCATACATTTTTGTAGCTCCAGATTTCACTCTCTTCCTGAAACGCACAGATTTGAAAGCGTTCCTGATTGGCCAGCTAATCTGTACGTTGTGATTGGCCTGAATACCTCTAACATCAGCAGGAAATGTGACGCTCCTTACCATGTTTGAAAGATTCGCTCACAATGCAATGCTAACAGGAGTTAACTTACAGGCCGAAGCGGGATGAATTATGATAATGTCGGTCTTGTCTACATTAACAATCCCAGGAATGAAACTGTTGCCTACAATCCGTGTGTTTGTTGTAGACCAAGAAAAGAGATTTACATTGGAAATGATAACATCATTGTTTACTTTGGGGTTTTTACCTTTTGCATATCATTAACATGAACTAATACACACTTACACACCAAAGGAAATTTAAAAACCTGAATCGGACCAAAGGTGCTTTTTAATATTTTGATAATTATGAAGTTGAGAATTCCAGTTCTTTGTTTACAAAAGATAAACATGCATCCAAATCTTTCCAGTTAAACTCAGTTACCCATTTAAATATTTTAACTTTTTGTTAAAACTGCAGCTATAATGAACCCTTCATTTAAATACTGTAGTCCAAGTTAAATACACTTTAACATTTTATTAAATAAACGTTGTTCTTAATTTCTTTTTTCTTTTTTAATATTTTTTTAAACCCAGAATGAATGCAGCTAAATCACCAGTCCCATAAGCAGTATTAGTAAGATCTAACCATCTAAAAAGGCAGATGCACATTGCAAAATGTAACCGCAAATCGAATCGCGACCGCAATTTCTGGCAGAAAATCGCAATTCGATATTTTTCCTTAATCTCACAGCCCAAGGCCTACTTGAGGATGATGAAATGATGACAGAACTTTCATTTTTCAGTAAACTTTATCTTTCAAGACAAAGTTACAAGTTTCATTTTTAAAATGAGAAAGTATATTTTTAATGAGTGATTATTGCTAATTATTGCCAAATGTATGAACCTTCATTTCTGTAGTGTCTTGACCTAAGGTCCATGTGAGAGTTTGAGCAGGTAACCGAGTTCACGTGTGTCAATACTGAGCTGTACGGTGTGAGCTGATGAGAAATGAGGGGTTGACAGAATGACAGAGCGCGGGTGAACAGAGGGGTAACACTCAGCGGGATATCTACCCGTCTGTGCGCGCGCATGCGAGAGAGAGAGAGATGACTTTCGTTCATGACTTTGTGCAGAAGCAGAACATGACGGTGCGTTGGGTCTGAAGATTTTTAGTTTGCCATCACAGGATGAACAGGTTTTCTAGTCAAAGCTCTTTGTCTACACTTCCTCTCACCTTTTTTTTTTTTTAAGTCTAGGGCTGCACAACATATCGTTCAAACATTGATACCACAATATGGGTGCCTGCAATAGTCACATCACAAATTTTAAACATTTAAAGGCATTTTGACTGATAGATCCTGTTTGAAAGTTGAATGAAATAGCTTTCTATTGATGTGTGTTAGGAAAGGACAATATTTGGCCAATATACAAATCCAAATATTGAGAAAATGCAGGCTTTGTGTGTGCACGACGAAATGATAAGTGCAATGATTTTTCCCCAATTGTCATCGCAGAGAAACGCAACGCAGAAATCAAAACGTTATTTTCCAAAATAATGCAGCGTCCTACAAAATCATTCTCAAATGATACTTCTCAAAAAGGGCTTTTCAAGTAATCTGGCGAAACCAACCTGAATTTTCACATTGCAAAAACCCAAATACGGCAGTGTCAGCCCCCCTCCCCTCCGAAATCGTGCAACTCTACCAGAAACAAAAGCTGTGTATCTCATTTGTGCAGACACACAGAGCAGTCTGTCTGACGGACGGACGAACGCTTCCTGTGCCGTCCACCTCTGCTCGATCGTCTGGTTCAACTTGTATGTACTCGTGTCTCGATGAAAACCAGACAGAACCGTCACACATGAGGTGGATGAACGGCACTCGGCCTGGCCAATAGTGAACATTTAAAAGTTTTTGAAACGTTTTATTTACAGAACAGAAGTTTAATACCGATAAAGAGAACATCATATCGCTACCTTAATGTAATCGAGATCAGTATAAGATCTGGTTTACTATTTAAAGGGAGAGGGAGATAATGATATTACCTGAATGATTTTGCCACATATTATACAATCATTAAATAGTTTTGCTTTAAATCTGCTTAATTCCGGCGTAAATCCATTTATAAATATCGCGTTGTTGGCAGAATTCGTTAAATTCCACGATGATTTAGTAGCAAAGTGCACACAAGAGGATTTGGGTGAACGAGGCCGCTTGCATATGGAAGTGCAAGAGCTTGTTTACCCGCATAAAGGAGATTTACAGAATATATTACGATATTGACCAAAAGTTTTAGCTTTTTTTTTTTTTTAAATACAGTGAAGAGACGGGAGTAATGATTTGTGCACTTAGAGGGTTTTGCAGTGAAAGACAGTAAAAATTCTAACCATTTAAAAAAGGTTTTTAAGTGCAAATCGAATTGCAACCACAATTTCTGTCAGAAAAATCGCACTTCAATCCCAAATCACAGTTAAAATTTGTTTAATACCAATGAAATGTGAGATTGGTGAAAATATGGCAGTTTAATGACTGACTAATAACCTTTTCATTGGCATTGAAGTTACTGAACCTCAACATAAGAACCACATTTACAAGAAAACATGTCAGACTCACTTGGAGGGTTTTGCATCTGAACTTTTCATACTGTGTATATATATCAGTTATTGTAAGAGTAAATGTGTCAGATGTCTGTTCTGCTTTCTGAAGGTGAGATAATATCAGCAGTATGTGTAGAGATTTTTATTTTCCTGAACTTTAAGAAGGGTGAGGTTGTGTCTAGATTCTAATCAGGAGAATGTGAAATGAAATGGTTCTGGTTATTGGACCCCCAATGTAAGATGTTATACAGAGATATTTTGATCTTTATTTGGCCGACTTGTGTTTTTGTAGCTGTAATGAGGTGTTGGCCTAAATTACAGGCCAGCCAGATGCATGCAGACATGTCCAAACTTTTAAAGTCTTTGTGAGAGATGATGTGAGTCAGGCCAAAAAGTAAAATTTGAACTTTTAAAATTAATTCTTTCCATTTGTTCGACATTTAGTTTTTTATTTCGTTTTTTTAATTTAACCAACAATGAATATATGTAATTTGCCATATTAGACATACAATATACAGCATTTATTAAACATATTGTCATTTCATAGTCAGGCTAAGTGTCTTGTTTTTGACTTAAGCAAATTCGTAGGAAATAATGTGATTGTGTCAAATTGAGTCCACTTGTGCCTTCGATGTCCCTCTGATTCTAAAAATGCCCAGATGCTCCACCACAAATTCCACGTTTTGCTCTGCAAAATTTGTGTCCGTATCACCATGATCATTTGTAAACGTTTCTTTGGATAGTCTTTGGCGAATAGCTTCCTGTAGTCGGACAGAAGCGTTTGCTGTATCTTTACTGAGTTGTTGTGCAGAAGAGCTGGAAATTGGAGGTTTGTGGCAAAACGTTCAGCTCTTGTAAGTCAAGCTTTCGCTTTTTCCAGTTGTACTTTTTTCCACCAATAAAACGTTCGGTCCAGTCCAAAGGCGACATACAAATAATTAAATATGTATTGATATTTGCATATATACACACACACAGTTTTTGTAAATGCTTGGCGTTGATGTTTGGTAAATCCGTTTGCGTCGTGCTTTAACTCCTCAGGGCCGATTTTCTCTCTCTGTCTTTGCCCTGCAATGAAAGGAAATAGTAGATTAGTTACGAAACTTACATTCTAGTCTCATTCTCAGCAGTTAAACATTTTCATAATCCATTTATATTTCTTTAAAGAGATATACTTTTATCTTTTATAATGCCTTACAAGATGTGTTTAATTTAAAACACAGTGACATATGAAATGATTGATTTGAGGAGTTTGAAGGTTGATGCATTAACACGCCTGCTGTTTCTCTCCTCTCACCTTTACGCACACACACACACGGCTCACATTTCCCAGTTTGCTTTGCTTATAACAGGAGCATATGGAAGGAGGCGGAGCTCGACCTTAACTCATCCGAATCTCATTTAAAAATAATCTCTCTCGCTTGCTTGCTTGCTTTCTCTCTAATAAAATTGAGAAATAAAATAGAGCAAAAATATATAAATATTAAAAGTTGACTCTCTCATTTTCTCTCTCTTTCGCTTTCTTTCTTTTTCCAGCCCCTCCTCAGTGCCACTTTAAAGTCACCAGCGTTCCGACTCCAGGGATCACTTACGGCAAACTAATAGGATTTTGCCTACATTTGCTTTTCATATCCTGTCTGACACACCGTAAAGAAATTATTATTGCTGGAGCTTTGGTCCAAATGGCCAGATTGATCGTACGCTCCCCTGCTCTGAAGTCCTTTATAAACACATTATTTCCAGGTACTTTAAGTCAGGAAACAAGTCGGTAAAAATCCTTAAATATATAAATCAATGAATTGCTGCTCACTTAATCTCTCCCTCTTTCTTTTAAGCCTTTTACGTCAATGATCCTGTTAACACAAATATTTGGCTTCACGTCAGGTTGACAGCTCGCCGAAGATCACGTCGCGCTTGCGTTCGTGTGTGTACGCTCGTGTTTAGACGTGTAACTTTAGCTCGGGCGATGACAGGGCGAGTGGATTATTAAAAACAGTCTTCTGCTTCAGTTAATCCCTATATATCGGTTTCACCGCCTTTGAATGCGCTGTTTAGATTATCGTGATTGTTTTCATAGTGTTTGGTAATATTTACGCTAAGTCTAACAATCAAACGTTTATGATTACGTAGCGTACGGCCGCACCTGTGGTAAAAGGCCCAGCCCGGTTTCGTGTGCCTTTCCAGAACACATTGAAGTATTCACACTTGGCAGTTTTATAAGATCTCGCTTTTGGCCAAATCTTTCAAGATTGGTTTGAATGAAATGGCACTTTACAGAGGAAAAGTTCTGGCTCTTTAGCGTGCGGTGCTAACACTTGAAATAATTTCATATTGTGTCAAATGTTTGGGCTCCTGTTAGAGCAAAAACTCTTAAACATTTCCATATGCTAGTAATGAGAGACGTTTCGATAATTGTGCAGAAAATATGACCCGCGTTTTGATTGCACGATCTCTTACCCGCAGTAAGCAGACGGCGTAACCGTGTGGAAAATGCACCAAACTGTCCCAGACGTTCAGAAAGAAAATAACTGCGGTGGTTAAAATACTTTACAAAGCTTGTGTGTTTACGCAAACCCACGTTCTTACCTGCGAGAAATCTAATATTGTATAACGCCCGCTGCTGATGGTTAGTGCGGTTTAGCCGTATAAGCAAAGTAAAATGGTGTTAAAACACAAAAGCCGACTGACAGATGGGGTGTTTGTGATAAAAAATTGTGAGGATGGTGACGTGTAGAAAATATTCACTGTGTTGAGTTAGTAAGCCATTGAACTGTACATATTCTGCCTATATGGAAAGTTCAATCGTAAGTCAAAAATAAAAAATTCAGTTTGGATAATATCTATCATTTTTATATAGGCACACAAATCTGCTTTATTCTTAAACGTTCGCAGGCAAAAGTAGCAGTTTTGTGCCTGCGTTTGATTTAAACGTGAGATCTTTGACGCAGCTGTCTTTTTGACTTTTAACTTTTTGAGTTTAGTTATACCTCCACGTCTTGGCTCGGGTGTGCGTGTGCTTTTTCATCTTCCTCTTTCTTTAGAAACAATAAAGTCGTGCGTCTTTTTGGCCGAGCGATATTTTCATGGCGTAATGAGCCCTAAGTAGGGGTAAAAGAAAGGAGTGTGGTTTTGGAGTGCATAGGGAAACTTCTGAAGCCTCGCTACAAAGTCTGTTTCAAATATCTGCTTGCCACTGGAATCCCGAGGACATGGGCGTCATTCTCGATCGGTCTTATAAAGATCTATCATTTAGTTTGTACAGATTAAGGTTACTGAAATGGGAGTGTTGGCCTTTCTGGCCTGTTGTTGTTCCAGCTATGTGGTTTTGGGGTGATTTAAAACAGAGGTTTAACCACAAACAGTTTAACAAATAAAACCTTTTGAATGGTAAGTTGACAGGAGGGTTGTTTAAAGGGTATTTTTGTGAAGTTTGTTTGCATCACTCATTGATATTATGTGTTTGTGCAATATTGGACTTTTTATTAAAGAATTAGATATACAGTAAGTTTGTGACATTGTAATTCAATGATGAACAATAAAATGTTATTTCACTTCATTTAAAATATTAAAAGGCCCAAACACGACGTTATTTGACAGATCTCTTTGTACCTGTGCATTTGATACAGATGATGCTCATAATGAACAAATATCAATTCACCATTAATGTTACGTTTGGATTAAATTAAGTTTTAAATAAGTTAAACTGATAGTTCACCCAAAAATCATCATTTACTCACCCTCAGGTTGTTACAAACCTAAATAAATGTCTTTGTTCTGCTGAACACAAATTAAGGAAAGAGAAGCACCATTGACTTCCATAGTTTGAAAAATACTACTAAGGAAGTCAATGGTGCTTGGTTACAAACATTGTTCTGCTGAATACAAATGAAAATATTTTAAGCAATGTTTTTTAACCAAACCATTTTCAAGCACCATTGACTTCCATATTAGTATTTTTCCAACTATTTAAGTCAATGGTGCTTAAAAACGGTTTGGTAACAAACATTGTTCTGATGAATACAAAGGAAGTAATCAAGAAAACAGAAGCACCATTGACTTCCATAGTAGTATTTTGTCCAACTATGGAAGTCAACGATGCTCAAAAACCATTTGGTAACAAACATTGTTCTGCTGAATACAAAGGAAATAATCAAGAAAACCGAAGCACCATTGACTTCCATAGTAGTATTTTGTCCAACTATGGAAGTCAATGGTGCTCAAAAACCGTTTGGATACAAAGATTGTTCTGCTGAATACAAAGGAAGATATAAGTAAACAAGGAAACAGAAGCACCATTGATTTCCATAGTAGTATTTTTCCAACTATGAAAGTCAATGGTGCTTCTCTTTTCTTAATTTGTTTTCAGCAGAACAAAGAAATTTATAGAGGTTTGTAACAACCTGAGGGTGAGAAAATGAGGATTTTTGTATGATTGTAAAGTAAACAAGGAAACTGAAGCACCATTGACTTCCTCAGTAGTATTTTTCCAACTATGGACGTCAATGGTGCTTGTGTTTCCTTGATTACTAATATCTTCCTTTGTGTTCAACAGAACAAAGATATTTATACAGGTTTGTTACAACACGAGACAATTTTTTGGGTAAACTATCCCTTTAAATTTTGATGTAAATAAACATTATACTTTCAAAAGTCACTGAATGACCCCGACGCTTTCAGCTTTTCAAACCTTCTCTAAATGATTTACATTCGACTTAAAGCTCTCGCAGGTTGCGTGTCACGCTCGACAGGAATATTAATTGGCCGAGATGGCAGATGGGAAGAACAACACAGGATGCCAAAGCGAAACGTTGAGAAAGGTGCACGGCTGCTTAGTAAAAAAAAAACCTGCAGCAGATGTTCACCGGCCTGATATATAGATCACGGACCATTTACATTTGCATATTTATGCCTCCCATTTGCTCATTTGTCATAAATGGTCCGAACCAGGTTTGTTGTTGTTCACCCGTACAGTGCGCCGTATCCGCTGCCGAATCGGCCCTTACCGTTCTTCTGTAGTTTATTTCTTTTACTGCATACTTTACGGATTTTACGTGCTTAAAATTTTCTCTCGTGTTTTCTTTTCCACTTTCGTTTTAGTCAAATGGCTTCTGGAAGCACTTCAGGTTGGTTGAGGAGTAAAGGCACATTGTGATGATATACCCGACTAAAAAAGCTCTTGTGTGATGGCAGCGTGTTATTGTGTGTGTGTTTTTTTTGAGTGCATGTTATATTTCAACTTTTGACAGCTTAAATTACAGTTTTCCCCTGTTTTGGGTTCGGTGTCGTTGTGTTCCTCACGGCCGTGGTGTGATTTACGGTTTTATTTTTAATGTGCTGTGTTGTTGGCTAAGGTCAGCCCGGCCGGCCTCTCCGAGGGACGATGGATGATGTGTTTGTATGTTACCTGACAGTCTCTTTGTTGATTGGATATTTTCCGCTGGGTTTATATTTAATCCAATCTTTCGTCGTATCTGTCTATGAGGTCATAGTAGCAGCACTCAGTGTAACTGAGATATCGGCCATGAAGGGAAAGGACAAGGATGAAATCATAATTCAGCTTCAGATAGCACGTAATGGTTTTCAATGTCAAACGTTATCTTGGGAAGGCTGAAATTACAACGTAGAATCGAACTAAAAGTCGAGTTGGCCTGTGTTGGACATTTTATGACAGACCGTCTCAAACCGCCAGCTATTTGTGCTACAGATACCAAATTATAGACTTATTATAATTATATGCTTCTCATTACCATTTAACACAAGCCAGTTTGAAATTTGAAACCTCTTTCATTTGTGCTGTGTTACAGTAACGCATGGTAAGAAAGAAAATAGTTTTAAATAAATTTTATTGACATATTTTGCAAACCCCCAAAACAGCGGCCACCTTCTCGCCTCAATTTGTTTTTCTCCTCAATGACCTTCGCTAACACAGAATAAATCACACGCACTTATCCCCTCCCTAAGGGTTCGGCCATATTTCGCACCTCTTTCAGCTTGTATTTGGACCTGGACATGTCCATATCATTGCACAGGTTTAATGGACAACATCTGCTTGCGTCTTACTCACCAGTTTCCTCTGATTGCTGAGGCAGAACGTACAGATCTGTTTGGGCTGTGCGTTCTCCGAGTCCCGGCTGGGAGAACTGTGATGATGGTAGTAGTTTGAAGTGGAAGGTCCTCCGCTGTGGCACGGTTGTCCGTCCCCGCAGCCTTCCCCGACCAGCAGCACGTTTCCCAGGTGAGAGATGTAACTGGACGCCAATCTCAGGGTCTCGATCTTGGAGAGTTTCCGGTCGGCGGGTTCTGTGGGTATAAGAGTCCTCAATGCCGTAAAGGCGGTGTTGACGCTGTTGGTACGGTCTCGCTCCCGCGCGTTGGCCGCGTTGCGTTGCCGGCCCTCGGGTATCATCAAACCTGTGGTGGCGATGGAAATGGGTGGCAGTTCTACTAGTCGCCCAGCGCTGGGTTTCCTCTTTTTCCCTCCAACTTTCAAATCGTACCCCGAGCCGTCTAAGCAAAACGAGCGGTCGTCGGAGCCTGAACTTTCGCTGCCGTTTTCATCGTCCTCTGACATCATGGAGATCTCAGAGTAAAGGTAACGGCTAGGAGCCGGTCGCACCATCGCAAAAGACATAGTTAACTTCCAAACGTCTCCACGTGGATATCAAAGTGTTTCGAGCCTAAAGTTGTTGTTGTTTTTTTAAGTGCAAGCATGCACTTGTTTACCCTCAATAGTCCTTTGGTAGAGTTGAACTCTTGTCATACATCGCCTCAAGTATCTCTGTATTTAGTTGTTTGCCGTCAGAGCAGATTTAAAGTGGTGGTTTTCCTCTTGAACTTGTTTGATCTTCACTCACATCCCATCGGTGCTCCTGAAGTCCACATCTGTCTTCTACATAAACACACACACACACACACTGCTTCTGTCCGTCTGTCTTCAGCGCCGACTCTCTCTCTCTCTCTCTCTCTCTCTCTGATCAGAAACCCACGTGTGCTTTTACTCCGACTCTTTCACTGTGGTTGAGCTTTATAGGGTGTGGGAGTGTCTGCTATGAATCCTCCCTCCCTCGCTCGCTCTCTCTCTCTCTTTCTCTTCATCCCTCTATTTTACTGCTTATGCAAATTGTCCAGCTGGCCTCTCAGTGGCTCAGACTATCAGCTTCCTTTATTTAATTCATTGTATTTAGCCCTTTTTTGAGTGGGGGGGGGGGGGTGAAAAGGTGCTGTACACCTTTAAAAAAATATATAACTTTTTTGTCTAGAAGCCTAATCTTTGTTTCAAAGAAGACACTTTAAAGTGTTTCACGAAAGTGTCTGGGTGTGAAATTGGTACCTTTTAAATTTGTTAGAGCAGTTTACATTTATTGTAGTAAATAAAAATAATGCAATAAAGTATATATTTTATACATACAATCATACCGGGGCTGCGATATGACTATATTTAATTGTGAACGAATAAAATGTCTCCACGATCCACTCTTTCGGAAATACCGTTGTAATGTGCCTACATAAAGTACGCGACAAACTGAGGCGCGCGCTACATGAAGGCGAGTTATTTAAGGTCCGCGTTTAGCTCTCGCGTGTGCACACGCGTCAGGAGCTTTCAAAGTATACTACCGCAGCTACGCGCAGATGGCTGTGTTGAACACATACGCAATACAAATGATTTCTTATTCAAATTATCACTCTACCAGGCCGTAGGGCTGGGCAAATTTTTGTTCGATTTTTCGATTAATCATTTTTTTCTGTGGTTGATTCACAATCGATTCTCACAGGCCACAATTTTTTTTCAATTTTATTTCCGCAAACATTGAACGTAAAATTAACATTAATTTAATTACTAGTCTTCTCCACTAGATGTCACCCTTTTTTGCCTTGCATGATGTTACCAAGGAGCGAGAGGCGAGCCATTCATTCATTCAGTCTATATTCGAATATATTATAATATAATATAATATTCTTTATAATCTATATTCATTGAGTTGAGTATAAAACCGAGTCGAGAATGTATGGCTGTATTAAGGCTCAGTAATGGCAAAAAAACTTTATGAAAAAGAACCACGGGGGGGGGGGGATATAGTGAATTCGTGATGTTTCCTAAAACAACCGTGATATGATATTTTCCCATATCGCCCACCCCTACATACAGTTATCACAAAAAAAATTGTGTTACACTTTTAGTGGTTTTACCAACAACGGCCACTAGGTGTCAACGCTTTGTTGCATACTCTTGTCACAAATTAATAAATTACTGTCACTGCATTATTATTATTATTACTACAAAGGTATTGAAATATGAAATCTTGCTAATGATATATGGGTAAAATTTACATGCAAAATATTGAAGGAAACTCATTTGTCCCACCGGTTAAGGAATTCAATTTTGTCCTTGCTTTGCTTGCTTTATTGCATTCATTTTTGTTTTACTTTTGGACTGCTTCTCATTCATCTTCTCATCCATTTTCTCATCTGGTTTAATCTCTCCTCTAACACCTCATACTCCTCCAACTCTTATTTCTTTCTTCCTCCACCCTTCATTTACAGTAATACGGTGCTCGCGCTCCAGAGCTTCTCACTGGAGGTTTATAAAAGTCCACCCGAGCTTGTGAAGAATTAGATAGCAGGCGTTTAAAGTGGGGCCGTTCTGCTGTCCTCCCCTTGAGCCCGTAACCTTCAGCTTACCCATGGATCTGAGCCATCTGAGGACCCGGTGATTATTTTTTTACCTTCCGCTCAGCGGTCCGATAGCTTTGATAAAAGAGTGTTTGTCTATGAAGATGAGTGGCTTGTCTCACACTTTAACACACTGTCGTTAAACTGGCTGGACCTGTTTAGTCACGGGATGGGAAATGGCAACATAACAACATCCACTGGGACCATAACTCACAGCCCAGCACCTGTTCTTCACTTTATCATTACAAACAATCAGTTTATTCAGCTGTGTGTGTGTTTTGTGGCTGACTTCACCGTCGCAATACATTTACTTGAATATGGGCTCAATCCACATTGAGCTGTGATGAGTCACGGGTTTGAATCTAACCTAGTGTCTTCATCTATTCTTAATTTCATCTTTTTTTCCTGGTGTCAGAAAGTCCAAAAAATAAAGCAATATTTTAAGAATGATTATTTGGATGAATGGTAAGGTCAATCCTTGATGTACTCATTTACCCATTTGGAAAATATGAAGATTTGAATGGTGGCTTGCCATTTCCTCCTCGTGCTGTCTAGATTTTTGACAGAAGCTCAACATTGGTGTGGTGTAATGATGTGGTTGCTTGCAAATGCAGGCTTCAGAGGGGCTGACATGATAAAATAAGACGTTCTGAGCATGCGGTAAATCCATATTAATGTCGTCTCGCGTTTAGTCTCTGAACCGCGACCTCATTAATGAGTGATGCGAGTAAAAGGCGAACGGGTCGGCCAGACAGGATGTCTGATTTCCGACTCGAGCTCTCCATCACCGCAGGAGAATCAGTGAGACTCACTTGTGCAGTTTTGTGTTTATTTTATTGTTTATTTAGCTTAACACTACTAGGATTTGTCTTTTTGTCGATTCTTTGCCTTTCATAGCCCCCAAACCTTAATTGTGAAGAATGGACTGTAACGCGTAACACCTGAAACGTTGCGGGTCCGTGGAGAGCTTGAAGCGTTTCATGTGTTTTTTAATGAAAAGTGTTTGGTAATGGCTGCTGCGAGTGAAGAGATTTATATTCCTCTGAGTGGGAGAGAACGCTTTAATTTAATTCTTGTAAAAGGGAATTTTGACCTGGTTTAACTAGCGACAGTAAATCATTAGTTAACACAGTTGTATTGAAATAATGTTTTCCGCATGTCGAAACGTGTACGACTGTCCTGTTCCGAATAAAGTGTTCCTCTTTTCAGGGCACATGGAATAAAATCCAAAAGATGTCTTTTTCCCTCTTAAAAAACAATTTTCCAGTAGAATTGCTTTAGCAGTCGCTAGTAAGACGTTTTCTGTCCGCACACTGAAGCGTATCAGTTTCACGCCTGTGTCCTCAAGAAGAGGTAAACAGCCGTCTATAAATGCATTGCTGCTTGAAACTATTGATGTGTACCTTAGAAAATGTTTTTAATGATTTGGTTGACCTCATTCTAGAGGGTTTCTTAATCACTTGAGGTGTTCGTGTCGTATGCGTATTACAGTCCGTCAATAAATTAAATGATTTGATTTAAAGGAACACTCCACATTTTTTTTAAATATGCTCAGCTCCCCTAGAGTTAAACATTTGATTCTTACTGTTTTGGAATCCATTCAGCTGATCTCCAGGTCTGGAGCTAACACTTTTAGCATAGCTTAGCACAATCCATTGAATCTTATTTGACCATTAGCATCGTGCTCAAAAATAACCAAATAGTTTCAATATTTTTTCTATTTAAAACTTGACTCTTCTGTAGTTAATAAGTGTACTAAGACAGACAGAAAACTAGAAGTTGCGATTTTCTAGGCCGATATGGCTAGGAACTATACTCTCATTCTGGCGCAATGATATTATGCAGTGCCTAAAATGGTCCCCTTGGTAACTTTCAATAGCGATCTGGACTCTGACGCATGTATTGTCGGTCTGAAGTCTTGGCGCCCGCCTGCGTTGTCGGTCCGGAGTCTTGGCGCCCGCCTGCGTTGTCGGTCCGGAGTCTTGGCGCCCGCCTGCGTTGTCGGTCCGGAGTCCTGGCGCCAGCCTGCGTTGTCGGTCCGGAGTCCTGGCGCCCGCCTGCGTTGTCGGTCCGGAGTCCTGGCGCCCGCCTGCTTGTCGGTACGGCGCCTTGACACTCGCCTGCGTTGTCCGTAATGCGCCTTGACGCCCGCCTGCGTTGTCGGTACGGCGCCTTGACGCCCGCCTGCGTTGTCGGTACGGCGCCTTGACGCCCGCCTCCGTTGTCGGTACGGCGCCTTGACGCCCGCCTCCGTTGTCGGTACGGCGCCTTGACGCCCACCTGCGTTGTCGGTCCGGAATCTTGGCGCCCGCCTGCGTTGTCGGTCCGGAGTCCTGCCGCCCGCCTGGGTTGTCGTTACAGCGTTTTGACGCCCACCTGCGTTGTCGGTCCGGAGTCCTGACGCCCGCCTGCGTTGTCGGCCCGGCGTCTTGCCGTCCGCCTGCGTTGTCGGCCCGGAGTCTTGACACTCGCCTGCGTTGTCGGCCCGGAGCATGACGTAGGCCTGTATTGTTGATCTTTTTTTTTTTCTCTCTCTCTTGTAAGATTTGTGAGGACATAACACTGGTTTCAAAAAAATGTTCATGTGAAAGCAGAAAGTGGTGTGCTGTAGTTGTTATCTGGTTTATAGCTTAAAAATCTAAAGAAAAAAATCCACTTAAGATATATATGTAGTTTTTATTGCATATAGGAATTTGACTTTTTTTCCACACTGTGATCTTTACAGTAATAGGGAAAGACGTTATTGCATGAAATATTAATGGCATTTAGTGTTGCAACTACAACCACAATGACACACCAATATTTCTTTCCAGATTCAGATTTGACCCCTGGTCATTAAAAAGAAACCTCACCATGGCAGTCCGTACGCCTCGGGACGAGTCATTACAGGAATCAGGTCACAATATGACGACATTCATAAGAGCTGAGTGAGACCACGGCGCAAGCTGGAATGTTCGCTACCTCATAAAACTCATCCTCTGGGGTAACCAATGACAATACTCGTTACCTACCTGTCACATAAGGGCCGGCCCCTCTTAAAGCATCCCGTCGGCATCCCATCTGACTGCCATTAGCTCTCACGACCCCACCGGCGCTTTGCGACATTTAATCCGACCCCCCATCCGCACAAAACCGTATGCTGGGCTCCGTTTGTCTCCCCAGGCCGCAGAGCTTTCGCTGTTTGTTTAAGCACCCAGGGTGAGCTGTAGTGCGATCGGCCGTCGGGGCATCGCTCTGTGGCTCTCGGCCGCACGCCCGTGGGCTGAACCGTGGGCGACGGATTCGTCTGGACATTTGTGCGTCCAAGAAAATAGTCCAGTATCGCTTTCAGAGCAGCATGCCGCAGGACGCTTAATTTAAGCCAGACGCTAACCATCTGCGCGCTCCACACACAAACACACGCATGGGGAACCTGCTGAGGTCACGACAGCAATAACTTCAGTTAATTTATTCAATAGAGAAGAGGGGTTATACCAAAGGAAAAAATGTACGCAATTAGGCTGGGTAAGCCCTTTGTTCTCATTTCCAAATTGCTCTTGTTGTGATTTTTCCGTCGTTAAACGTTTGTTTTTTTTACGATGTGTTTTCTCTCGGGTACATTTACAGTGTTAAAGCGTATAAACAGACTGAAACTACAGAAGGGCTTAGCAGAGGCCTCCCAGTTCATCTCTTCCATTGTAATATAGTCAGAGCAGTTCGTCCACACACGCACACGGGTCCACTTTTTTGTAAAACGTAATCTGAATAAAGCTCCTCTTTATAGGGCCGACGTGTTTTTCTTATAGCGTTAGATGGAGTCTGATTGGAGTAAGTGACCATCACTGCATCTGAAATCGTGTACTGTGACAGTACGTAATGAATTAAATGAAGTATTTATCATTAAAACAATATGATAATAGAGTTCATTAAATGCACACTTAAAAATCTTGCCGTAAGTGGTAGATCATCCAGGTATATGTTTTTCAAATGCTTTGACTTTGGACATAATACTCGCCTCGCATACTAATTTTCACCTCGGGTATATAGTATGGAAGTAGGCGATTTTGGATAAGTGTTACAGCAGTGGTTTCCAACCATTTTTCCTTTGGACTCCCCTAAGTACAAATGCAACCGTCTTAGTCCCCCAATCTTCTACATCTATCTTTCCATTTGATTTTGCCATAACACTGACAGGCACGTTGAGATGGAACGAGCAACATTGAATAATGATTTTATACAAGAAAATATTTAAAAGCATTGTAAGCATATGATTAAAAAACTCTTAAAATTAGAGCTGCACCCATATTAATTATTCCACCGATCGCTGATTATTCATACTGATATCTGCTGATACCGATAGTTTGGTGGGTCATTAACTGAATTCTGTAGATTCATTAAACATTACATTTACTATACACAGAGATCAAATTCATTGCATTTTCCTGTTCTCTTTTGATTGACAGGATATATCGGCCATCACTATCGGTTGCTATTAAAGTATCGGCCGATAGTAAAAAAAAAACCTTGCTTTTATCGACCGATACCGATTACTGGCCTATATATTGGTGCATCTCTACTTCAAATATTTTTTATAAAATTATTAATGGAACATTTTATGCATCTTTATTTAAGCTCAAAGGATTTCAGATCCCGTGCCGTCCACGTGAACCCTGGCGTCCCCTAAGTGGGGGCAGGTTGGGAACCACTGTGTCCGATACAAATAGTTTAATGGTTATATTAACTTGCATTATCTAAATTCTGAAGATTCATTAAAGTAATGATGTTTCTTTACATTTACTATATACAGAGATCAAATTCATTGCATTTTCCTGTTCTCTTTTGATTTTTTTTCAGGATATATCGGCCATGACTATCAGTTGTCAGTATCGGCCGATAGTGTAAAAAATTGCTTTTATTGACTAGGCATGGGCCGATTACCGGTTTCAAGGTATACCGAGGTTTAAAACAGTCAAGGTTTCAAAACCACTAAAATGTTCTGTGATACCGTCTCCAAGGTATGAGCTGTGTTTATATAAAATTCATTAAATCATGAAGTCATGTGATTGATTTGATGTTTACATTTAATATATATTACGAAAATATTATATATGTTTTGAAAGCATATTATAATTTAAAGGCTTTATTGTACCTGGCATTTGAAAATAACACATTTTAGTGTTGCAATGGCAATACCGCAACAATGTGAAACCGTGGTATTTTTGCTAAAGGTTTTCATACCGCCAGAATCTTATACCGGCCCATGCCTATTATTGACCGATACCGATTATTGGTGCATCTCTACTTCAATTATTTTTTAAATAAAATTATAAATGGGGCATTTTATGCATCTTAATTTACGCTCAACATATCGGATCCCGCACCTAAAGGGGGGGACCCCAGGTTGGGAACCGCTGTATTGAACTGATTTCACTACGGTTATGATGATTTTAAGCACTCCATTTACTTCATCACTTTGCTCCGCAGGCTTCAGATCTGTATTGTATGTGTCTGTGGCTATATTTGTTTTTTTAAGACCTCAGAATGAAGTGAAAGAGTGAAGGTGAAAAGTGCTATGTATGGACGACCCGTTGGGTTCCTCTCATATTCCTTACGCAGGATGCTTGGGTTTGGATATTATTGTTCCATAATCATTTTCCAATTTAGATTTTTCCAGCAAGCTGTTAGCGGTCGATGTTAGTGGCGTTCTAATGGCCCGCGTACAGCTGCCACTCATATAACCCACATTCACTCTTTATGCATCTCTCTCATTATACCTCTTTCTATGTCTCTCTCTCTCCCTCTCTATCTACCTTTTCTCTTAATGTCTCTCTATCTTTCGCTCTCTTGCTCGCTCTCTCACATGACTCTGTTTGGAAGAAGCTTATGGAAAGTGCGGAGGTGGCTGCCTTCCACTGCGGGTCCTGTATACTGGGATTATAAATGATCCCATTAGAGCGAAATGCAAACCTGCATTTGCGGGGAGGAGACGCGGGCCGCTTGTCTGCAGATGGCTTGTTGTTCGGTGGCCCGTGCCGAGCGGGTAAGCCGTCGAACCGCTTCCATAAATCCCGTGCCTAAGCAGTTCTCCTTCCCGCATCTTAAACGCCAGTTAAACCAGTCAAATCGGCACTGCCGCTGGAAAATATTCAGCGCCGACGTGAATTCATAAATCAAATCGCTTAATGCACCTAAACACATGATTGAATTTGAAAAGGCCACAGCTAGATTTCCACAATTGCCCCTGGAGAACTTTATAATTAATTGGTTTTATAAATGTGCAAGTCTTGATGACAAATCATTATATATACGTCTGCAGCAAGACCCTGCTGATTTGTGAAAGAATATTTTAAGGATGTAAAGTGGTTTTTGACACGTTTCTGTTTATTTGTTAGTGTCTGATGGACAGAAACTGGGAAAAAGTTGTTGGATTTTTATAGTTTTGTGCATTTTAGTTTTTGGGTGCTGAGAAACTGAGCAAGTTGGACAGAAGATTTTGTAGATGTTGCAGTCCGTATTCAAACTTGTGTCCTACACTAATATCAAGTTTAGGGTCCAACATGATGTGCAAGATCATTTTTTGAAGCACTTTTACTCTTGTCTTTAAAGATACAGGATAGGATATAGATACAGAAGTATCGGCCGATAGTGTGAAAAGTTGTGTTTATCGGGCGATACCGATTATTGGCCGATATATCGGTGCATCTCTACTTATTTATTTATTTAAAAAATGATTAATGCAACATTTTATTTATCTTTATTTGAGCTCAATGCATATCGTATTCCGCACCCCCCATGTGAACTCTGGCGCCCCCTAAGGGGAGATTTCAGCAGTAACAGCATAAACAAGCGGCTTTCAGTTTAGCAACTAGTCAGACCATTAAAAAACTGAAACCGGAAGTAAAGTTCGGACCAGACGCGTATTAAGTCACCCCACGTGCATCCAATGAAACAGTCTATAGATACAGGATAGGATATAGATACAGAAGTATCGGCCAATAGTGTGAAAAAGTGCTTTTATCAAGAGATACCCATTATTGGCAATATATCGGTGCATCTCAAATTAAAAAAATAAAATTATTAATGGATTTTAATGCATCTCTATTTGAGCTCAAAGCATATCGGATCCCGCAACCCCCATATTCGTTCGTTCGTTCGTGAACTCTTGCGTCCCGAATTCAAACTTGTGTCCTCCCCTAATATCAAGTTTAGGGTCCAACATGATGTGCAAGATCGTTTCTGATGCACTCTTACCCTTGTTTTTATCTGAAGAAACACATAAAATTTGTCATATCTGTTATCTCAGTTATGGGTAGGGTTGCAAAGGGACGGAACGTTTACCGTAAGTTTCTGGAAACTTTCCATGGGAACTTAATATGGCAATTTTGAAAATCTTTAAAATTGGAAACTTAACAGGAATTTACGGGAAAATATTTTTTAAACCACATTTACGTTCCCTGTTATAGACAAATCAGCCGTTGTTTTTTTTATTCGCAGTTTATTCCCATTAATTCCCACATATTCCCATTAATTCCTCAAGTTTCCAGCCTTGAAAATTCCCAGAATTTTGCAACTCTAGTTATGGGCCAGTTGACAAATGATGGTCAATGACGTTTGTGTTGAACCGTTTAAATCAAGTAGGTCTTTGTTGATCAATCAAGAAGTTTACTGTCTCTCTTGACTATCACGGGTCATCATCTGAGAGGTGACAGATGAGTTTGTGTTTCAATGGTGGAGATGAACGTGTTCTGTATTGCCCATTAAATCCTCCATTAATGTCTGTAGTATCAAGCACACTTTTCTAATAGACCATCATCTTTGCTTGTGCAGAGACTGAGACCACAAACTCCACAGTGGATGCGCCACATCCGCAGCCCTCGAGTCCTCCATCAGCTGTTTAAAGCATTATCAAAGTCTGGATCTAATATATCTGTGTTTAAAGTGTTAATTTATTCTGCCTGTTTGCTTTGACAAACCATCACGGGAAATCTTGACCGTCACCATATCGCTCATGTCCATGTCATCGCTGTATCGTAATGAAATCTGTCACTAAAAACATCTCTGGATGTCAAAATCACATTTAGACGCACGTGGTGCCAGCCAATCCGAGCGTGTCCGTAAATAAGTTCCATGAAAACAAAGGAGTGTCTTGTAAAGTAAACCAGAGGGACTCTGGTCTCGATCTGTCTGCTCACGGGCGGCCAAATGTGCTACAGAAGATCATCCAGCGCGGTCTGACCGCAGCTTATCCATTTTTACAAAACCCACTTTTGAGGATGCTGATGGTGCTCGGAGAGACCCTGATGAATATGACGTGTCTGACTAAAACATAGGTGACAACTGTAGACGTTTGCTCGACCAGACTGGTCTGAAAACAGTTAGGGGACGTTTCTGGAGGATGAGTCACAGATGTTGGGCACAGCATGGTGATTGAAAGCAGACCTTGTCATTGACCATGTCTACATCTCTGCCCCCCTTTTCCGAGGACTTTGGTTTTTTTAACTCTCTTAGTTTGAGAGTATCTACTTGGGTGCATTAGATGCTTCACCAAAAATTGTTGAACAATGTAGTTTATCTGCATTTATTTATCCTGGTAACGTTAGTTAATGGCAATAGTTGTTCATTTTAGTTCATTGTGCATTAACTAATGTTAAAAGTTACAAGCTACAAATAAAAAAATCAGTTTATGCTGAAATGAACATAAACAGGTGAATAAATGATGAAGATGGTATTGTTTATTGTTAGTTCATGCTAGCTAATGTAGTTAACAAATGCAACCTCATCATAAAGTGTTACTGATGTATCAGTACAGTTTGATCAGCGGACAGGCAGCAAGCAGATAGTGAGGAGTTGTTTCCGGTATGTAACAAAAAATGTTTTATGGTCTAAATAGCTTCAATTCGCTTAGAGCGCCTTTAAACTAGCTTGGCCAGCTAAAAAGTGGAAAAACCCATCTAAAACCAGTCTGCTACCCCACCATTAACCAGGCTGGGAGACCAGCTTAAACCAGCTAACTGGCATAGACTGCTTTTAGCTGTTTGTTTCAGTAAGGCTGCAAACTAAACAATTGTGAAGATTTAGGCATGATAAAAAAAAACTTGATAAACGCAGCATAATGACAATTTATTTTCAATAAAAATACTAGGTTTTTTTTTTACCAATTAACTTGACCAAATCTGACTACCTTTTAAAATGCACACAGATATCGTTCCAAGCATCTTATAGATTTTGAATGTTTGCTCGCTGAAGTAAAAGATATAAAACATTTTAAAAACACTTTTTTAAGTGATGCAGTACTTGGTGCTGTATATATTTACACACACACATACGAATTTTCTCCATGCTTCCAGGATTCAGCTAGGCAGTCGTGCGGGAATGCTTCAGTTCCAGGCATGCAGTTCCCACTCCAAAAACAACTTCCATTCAGTGCTCCCATGTGACAGCATGCTGGTGGGATAATGGGGGGGGTTCTGGAAGAGAGCGGAGAAGAAAAATGAATGAGTTGCTGGATCTGCAGTAACACCATCGATTCAGTACTGTTGTCAGGCGGTGGTTTTTCTGTGCTTCTCTGCCACGACGGATTACTGCTCGACCTGACTCACACACGCGAGCTCCGTCTGAATCATCCTTACTGACAATGGGAGGATGCGACTTTTCTCCCTCAAGTCCGTTCTTTAGACTTCAAACGTAAGAACCGAGCGCAGGCTTGACTCAGAACCTTTGGCATCCATGCAGATCTGTGACACAGCGTTCTCAGAAAGTGTCCTGAAGTGATCATTGATATTTGTTTTGTGTCAGGAGTGTGTTGTCTGTGGTTTGGACCTGTCGTCTGAAAAGGGTTTTTGAAAAGCCGATTGAGGCCGTCTGCTTTTCCCTTCTGTCTAGACGGCCTCAGGTTGTTGTCAGCATTTAAGAAAGTGGCTGTAATTTTTTCTTGCGAGTGCGAGTAATGGTTGGATTTCTTCATGATGTAATACCCTGTCATACGGAGCAGAGGGATATTTTGGGGTACTGTTGGGAATGTAGCTGTAATATGTCATACATTTCCTCATTTAGATTACATATTCTTTTATAATGCATAGATGTTTAGACATGCACACAAATCATACATAAATGTGTGTGCTTGCATGCGTGTGAAGAACTCAGATGCAAAACACGCTAAGGGCATCCACTCACTAATAAGGACTGAAGCGGTCAAAAGTGGACAAAAGAGACGGATTAAAGTGCCAGCCCAGGTGTAAACGTAAATGTGTCTCTCTCATCCACTTGTGATCCAATCGACCAAAACTCATCTTAATACAAAGTATAAACAGCCCCTAAAGCCCTATTTGCATGGGATAAGTATTACCTGGTGACCTGATCTTAATCCCGAGCGGATCGGCCATGTCTGTAATTTGTAAAGTAAAAATTCCCTGGCAGATGACCTACCATATGTCACTGAACACCGATGTCCTGTGATAATTGGCATTTCTGTAATTTGGCCAGGATTTGGCGTGGTCGTAAACTTTTGTTACCTGTGCGCCTTTTTTATTTAATTTTTCTCTGTTTCTGTGCCTCTTGCACTGCAGCTGAGGAGCTCACATCCCTCCGCTTCTTATGGCTTTCCTTGCGAAACGTGAGGGATTTATTATTATATTTCTGATTTAAAACGTTAAATCAGTCTGTCCTCGTCTATGTTTGACGATCAATATTAAAAATGTGCATTATTTGAGATCTCTAGGTTTAGGCAGAGCTGTCAGCCTCAACATTGCAGAACCGTTTCTACGGTGGATTTGTGAAGCGGCTGATTAGGAGAAAAACTGCACATGTATAGTTTGTTCGTACAATGATAGATGTAAAATATATTTTACACTTTAACTGTATGTGAGTTTTTTGAATAATTTTTATCTCTTAATTTGGACCAGTTAGCAACATAGAAGGGCTGCAAGATACCGAAAATTATTGAAATATCGCAAATGTGCAGATAGCAATCCCGAGACAAAGCTTTTTCATACCGTATATCAAAGTTATGACATCTCATTTTTCTTAAGTATTGTGCAGCCCTACAACATAGGGCACCGTAGCAGCATCATTGCAACCAACCACTAAATCCTAGCATTGCTCAAACTTTTTCAATTATTATAAAGGTCTTTAGTCTTGATCAGGGTTGTGCCGATAGACGATAGTATCATGTTTTGACGATCACCAGACATTTCGCCAATAGCAGGCTTTCATGATGGTGATTATTATTATTATCATCATCATAGTTTCACATTAACATGCTAATTGCATGCTTTTCCTCTCATGAGAGGGTTTGTGGGCTTCACTGTGCGCAAAAGAGTTTGTTGAGGCGCGCGATCAGCGGAGGCTCGCGTTGCGGACCAAAGAGCGAGTATGCTTGTTTGCTTGGACCTGAATGTGCACGGCTTAGACTCCTTCTAGCACCTGAACTTGTAATTTGCGTGATTCGGACTCTTCTTCGTCGCACGGTTCGACAGTTCATGGCATGCGCAATGTATGTAGCCTCGTGCCCTGTATGTGACCTCAGGTAGCATGTTTCCCTTTCGGGAATCACGCAAAAGGTCATGTTACGTGCAGAAATGGAAAGTGGGAAGAAACCGGAGTTGCCCGGAGTTGGAGGATGCGCCAGCGTCGTATAAGTTTGGTGTGTGGATTTTTTTTTATTTCATGTTACCTATTATGACAACGGAAATAAAACAATAGATAGTACTGCAGTCTGTGGGTTGAATGTGTTCGAACAGCCACAGGAGACCGCCTTCTCCCTGACCATTTATCTAATCTGAAGTACTGAACACAAAGTTTTACGTCTTTTCTGACTTCTGCCGGGAACATGTAGTGAACAGCGCTATTTTTAGCCTTTCATTGATAAAACGAAAGCGACTGATTTCCGCGTAGTTTCATTTTGCTAGCATGTGAAAGTTGCGTGATCTTATTTCATAAATTGCCCCTCAAAGTAATCAGGACAGAAGTGGACAAAAAGACGGATTTAATATTACAGGTGTAAACGTTATGTTTCTCTCTCAATTTCAAATGACGTCTAATTCAGTTTGTGCATGATTACATGATATAACTTTTTTTAATAATGTATCCTAAATTATGGATAATTAATACATTAAAAAGATAATACATTTCTGGAGTGTCAAAAATTTAAAGAAAAAAACAACAAGAACTGTACAGAACCTAGAAATGTTACCATAAAACCGTGATACGAACCGAACCGAGGGTTTTGTGAACCGTGCCACCCCCTAGTCATGACAGTGTTGCCCTTGCTTCATTTTTCTCCACCAATCAAATGACTTGTCATAAATGAGTAAAAAAGAAACCAATAAATAAATAAGTAAACTACTGCCCCCCCCAGGTTATCTATCAGTCCTACCCATTGACACATTGAGCTGTGGTGTTTTTTTAGTTAACACGAGTTCAAGTCTTGCTTGTGCTATTTTTCCCATTTTTCCTGTTTTCTCTTTTGCTGTTACTTTTGTTGTCGCTTATATATTAAAGTCTTGATCCATTTTGATGCACAGTTGAGACAAACATTTCCTCATTTCCATTTTTTCCACTGCAGATTTATGCAGTATCACATGTAAAAACCCACAGTCTTCAGTTTACCTACTATAGCTTTTGGAAAATATACCATCACTTTAGACTCGATTCCAACTCGGCTTATCTGTTCCGGTTGACTTTAAATTCAAGACGACGCAAACATACAACCTTCTGGCTTTATATGGGTTACCTTCTTTTTACTCATCATAGTTGATTACTGTTTGTCATATGAGATTTATTATAAATCTTTCAATTTGCCCTCATCATCACAAAAGATGAACCCACAGCTTTTGCGATTTCCATGCTTCAATTCCAAGGACATACCTGGAGCCAAGGAATTTCGCTGAAGTTCTGCGAGGCGGAGGTCAGCGGTGTCGGAAAACATGAGCCGTACTCCTGACAGTGAGAGACAGACCAGAGGATTTTCCTCACCGATCCTCCGCTTCCCTGACACCACGCTCCGGGCGAGCAGAGCGGATTACGGATTTCACAGGAAAAGTGGAAGAAAGTGGCAATCCGGCTCTCGGTTTGTTTTTATTGGGGTTTTTGAGCGCTTCAGACCTGTTTTGATGGATTGACCTGTCACACAACTGCCATCACGCATCCTGACAAGCCAGCGTCGCTCTCGGCCAGCGGCTGAACTTTAAGGGCTTGGCCTGTGATCCCAAAAAATCCATCAGAGAGCGGCACGTTGGATTCGTCCGTTTAATGATCAGATGTGTTCAATCATTCACCGCTGGAGATCCCAGCAGCTTGTGTCTCTTCATACTGACTGTCATACAAACTCTCAATGGCAGGTCGTGTCTTTTAAATCAGTGACAGATTTGAATTATTTGCTAAAGTTCTCATCTACAAAAAAATGAGAAGGAATAAGAAATTTAGTGATAGTTGAGTTAAATGTTTTTCTTGATCTTGCAAATCTTTTAATCTGAATATAAAAGAGGAGCTCAGATGCAAAAGCCGCTAAGTGCCCCCAAGTCAAAAATGTTATGATAATATTAACTCTTTCCCCGCCATTGACGATTTATCTAGTCAATTAAGAGAATATGCTTCCCTGTCAATGATGAGTTTTTCGGGAAATTTTTATTTTTCATTTTCACTTTTTTTAAATCACTGTCTGGTAAAGAGTAAACCGAATATGAACGCACTCTTTCAAAACTTTTTAAAATCATCTTAGGTTGAGATCTCAAGAAGCTGAATTTGATATACACATTCAGACGCACTTACCCCTGGAGGCGTCCCCAAAGTGTCACCGCAGTGACGCAGCGCGAGTTCCCTCGAAAGGGAACTGTAACAATGTATCTTAAAAGGTAACACGATGTAACCTTGCTCTCACTTGAAATGTGTCCCCACATTTAGTCCTTGAATTTGATGGTATTGGACCTGGAAAGTCCTTGAAAGGTATTAACTAAGGTGTGGGAACCCTGAGCATTTCTTGGGTGAAAAGTTATATTGCAAGAAATGGCGTTATCGCAACGCCCTACAGTAAAATAGCATATCGCATATTTTCTCAATACCGTGCAATGGTAGAAAAAAACTGTGAAAATTGTGAAGGAAAAGTGCATGCTTAAGTATGTGTCAATAAATAGTTTGTATAATACACAGTTTGATGGAGAAAAGTCTTCCCTTAGGAATCTGGTTAGATGTGACATCATGATGTGATGCTTTAGACGGGGGAGGTCTGAGGTTTCGGGTATGGTTCTCCAAGGTTTCTCAGACTCTTTACGAGAGCTCCTCATGAACATCTGGGGGGTCGTGTTCATTCTGCGGCCTGTGAAATGTGTGAAAGCAAAGGGGGCACATTTCTAAACCAAAGCTGCTCTGCGTTTGATGATGTCCTGTAAAGAATTCATTTCACGAGCGAGCCCTCATAAAACATTACCTCATCACAGTCTGCACTTCAATGCTTTATTTAAGACTTCATTTGCAAGATTTAGATAAAAGAAAATTATAAAAATAGTAGCACTCTTGTTTACACAGGGCAATGAAAATTTGCTAATATTCTACTCTTTTCAGCTTTAAAATGCCATTGGATAGTGCTTCGGTTTTTTTAAAGCTCCAAAAAGTGCATCCATCCATCAAAAACAAATCCATATGATTATTAACTCTTTCACCGCCAGCGTTTTAAAAAAAAGTTGCCAGCCAGCGCCAGCGTTTTTCATGATTTTCACCAAAGTTTAATGCCTTCCAGAAAATGTTCTTCTTTAAATAAATAAACATACAATATACCAAATGAAAGAACAGACCTTCTGCTTTCAAACAAAAAAAAACGTTTCATCCTACTTTTAGTGGTTCTTTTGCAATCAGCTTTTGAATATGGGTAGGTTTTTGCAAAAACACCATATTTTGAGCAAAAAGCAAAAATAATTCCATTTTTGTGACGGACTTTTCATAGAGATCCCATTCAGAGCGATCTTTAAAACAGACACGGACATGCAGCAGCTTGCCATATGGGCAATACTTCCGGTTTCAAAAAGTTGCGGAAGGGCGCCACCTGGTGGATAATAGCGGTATTGCGGAAAGACAGAAAATCTCGTCATTGGCGGGGAAGCGTTTTCTCTTAATTGACGAGATATCTCGTCAATGGCGGGGAAAGAGTTAAATGTCTTTTGAAGTAAAGCAAGGATATTATTTAATATTTAACTGTTTAATTTTGGTACACCTACAATAAGTTGAGCTAAATTTCATTTTGAGGTGAACTATAAGAGTGGGTTCACACCAGCCGCATTTAAGGCATCAAATTCATGTCTACCGCGTCTAGTTTGCCGCTTGAACAATTTGGGTTTACCCGCTTCATTCTAGTCATCAAGACATTCACACAGAAATTTGCGTTATGGGAGGGGCTTTTGCAACTCAGCTCCCTTCCTGTAATCATGTCACTACTAGAGCAAGCTCCTGATTGGTTAACAAGTTCAATTTTTTTAAATCCAAAACTAGACACACGAATGAGGCGGAATCAAGTCTTCTGTGCCGCGCTAAACATTTGCGCCGTGAGACCTCCAGACGCGCATCAACGCGTCTTCACGTTGACTTAACATTAAAATCACTCGCGCTTGACACCTCTACAGCGCCTGGTGTGAACGCAGCATTAGTTTTAAAGATTTAGGGAAGTTTAACCTGCTAATATCCAACCTCTATCATATTTAGATTAGGATTAATGTTTTTAAAATCAAAGTTTAAGTTTATTGGTGCATTTCGTTTTTGGGATTACAGTGTTTCCTCTAGGATTTTTTTCAGCTGTGGCGGCAGGGGGCGCCCATGAGGATTATAAATGTAAAAAAAATTAATGTAGAATATAGGCTACAGTAAACTAACATGTATTTTTTTAAAATTTTCATGCTGTCATTTACTTTTCCTTATATTTATAGCATATTGCTTTTCTATGTTTGATCTAAACTGTATTTTCTTAAAAAAACGTTACACAGCTACGTACGTAGTTCGGATATTTCATTGTAGTTTTAATGTAGTGTGCATTGCAAGTTCGTCCTCGTGTTTAGCGTACAGAGCTGTTACAAAGTCATGCAGTCCTGTTTGATAATCCGCACCGCTGTGATTGACAGAACAACCGACCAGTTATCCGACATCAGCAGCAATTTTATTTCACACCCGTACCATTTGACAAAAAGACTGTGACCCCGAGCCGGTCACACCGCAAATCGCGCAGTTAAATATAAACCTTTACCGGTCTTCAGACAGATCTTAAACACAAATAAGCACGGGACATTTAAAAACGAGTCAAATTTTGGTCTTGGATGTTAGACCCGCATTTTACTCGTCTATTGAGTTCCGACCTGCATCTACAACACAAATGACACGCAAATAGCCTATTACACCCGTTAGATCAAATATTATGCGGTTCACCCGCGGGTACCCCGACCCTGCTGTTTCGTCTGAAAACAGATAAAACAGTCTCACCGTCTGCCTCAAGTTTCTATTACCAACGTTCTTCTCTTCCACGGGAATAATGTAAGTTTCCTTACAAACAGATTTGACTATTAATGTCTTGCATATAAGTAGTATTCAGTATTTAGCCTTTTGTTTTTGGACAAATATCTTATCATTTAATGTGAAACTTTGTGAGTGTCGATCTAAAGCACAGACGATTGACTGACAGCTGAGCGCTCAGCAGTGCGCTGCGCTTATAGCCTATACTGAATAACTAATGGCCAGATAAGTTGATAATATGAGTACAGTGATTCCAAATGAATGTCCAAAAAACTCGTAATATGTTAAATCAAAAGTTTAATAATGTCTTTTCTCGCAGCCCTGCGCTGTGTTGGTGTAGATATGCGCCGGTGAACATCATATGCGTGATGACCTTGCAGCTTAAATTACCCTAAATTTATAGTCATAAAGATAAAAGTAAAACAACATTCGAAACTTCAAATTATGTATTTTTATTTGTGTAAACTCACAATAAGGAGAAAACCTTGTGCTTATTTATAATCATTAAAAACATGACGTGCAGAAAGCTGGTTTGGTTTTAAAGCGCGTCACAAAAAAAGAACAGAAACTCAAATACTTTTTTATTCGTTTTGTCAATTTAATAATTATTTAAGTGCAACATATTTCGTATAGGCTTATTATTATTTATTTATTATTATTTCTCAAAACAGAAACGTAGCTTAATAATCCTCTGTTGATTTAAATCTATTTGTGCATGAAACTAAACCCATGGAGGAAATTATGATATTTTAGGAGATTTATTTATAAATGAGTGAACAACGCAAATCCAGAAAATATTTTATTTCTAGACAGCCAGTCTCGCAGAACGGACATTTCGGTAGCTTTTTTGCGAGCTGACGCTGTGGGTTTTGTCTAGAAGGGATACAGCAAATGCCGAAAAGTTAAGGATTAGATTTGGAGGTAGGATTATTAGGATGAAAACAGCGGTTCTGGCTAAATTGGATACAAATACATCCTACAATCGTGTGAAATTTTGTGTTTAGAGTTGGGTTTGGTTAAAGGATTAGGATAAAACAGTGCTCATCCAACGAGATTTCGTTTGCTGTATCCCTTCTATCCACAACCGCAGGCGTGGCGGGGATGTTTTAGGAGTGGCGGGCCGCCACGGTTGAATGTATATAGCGGAAACACTGTGATTATATTATCCCCAGCTTTTTCAGGCATCGTCTTGCTAACATTTTTGTTGTAAAAAAAAATTATGGCTGTCAAAGAGGAATCGCATGCAAAATAAAAGTTTTTTTTTTGCATAATATATGTGTGTAATTATTTTGTATATATAAATATTCACACATGCATTTTTGTATTTAAGAAACATGTATATAATATAATATATATTTCTTAATACATGTATACATGTATGTGTGTATTTATATATACATTTTTAGACAAACACATATATTATGCAAACAAACTTTTATTTTGCACATGATTAATCTCAATTAATCTTTTGTCAGACCTAAGGAAAAAAAAGCATGAATATAACCTTAACTGCAGAATGAAATAAACATTTAAAGCCATTATGGTAGTTTGTGAACCAAAAACATTGAGTTATTTTAATAAAAAATAAATGATAACAAGTGCATGCAGATGTGAACCATTATGCAACAAAGAAGTAAGTTTATAATCTCTCAAACTGGCGTATATTCTGTATGGAAGTATGTGCTTTCAATACGAGTGTTTAGCCAAATAGTTTTCCAAGGCGGTTAAATGTCACGTAGATTGTCTTCTCGAGCATCGTGCACGTACGTTTTGACTGACAGTCTGAATCTCTCAGGTGGTTAGCATTTTTTCCAGTCTTTGGGAGTTTAACGATGTGTGGAAATATCAGACGTGTAGATGTTTGACCATCTTCTCGAACCTTCTGTCATGAACGCACACGCGTCAGCCGATCTCAATCCTCCATCACTCGTGAGTTAATCTCACCGTCTCCAGCACCGTCTGAGCTGTATGAAGATAAGAGCGTGTGGTGAGAGGCTTATCGTCCAAATGAACACCGTTCTCCATCCACATCTCCTGACAGGCCTGACTGACGTTTAATAAAGCCCGTGTTCAGTTACCGAATTGAAAGCAGGTGAGGTGAGTGTTGCTTTAGCCTCGTGGATAGTCCTACTGAGAGAACAGAGATTGACCTCATTGACCCTGCGCAGAGCCGGCCTTAAGCATCTGGTGGCCCGTTTCAATAACTAATAGGAGGCCCTACCCACATAAAACATAAGCATAATAGAGCAAAAAGCAAGGATTCCTGTTGGTTTGCATCAATGGTATATTATTTTATTACGTGCACTTTTAGCCTAGGCAGCTCAAAAGAAATTATCCAACCTTATTTAATTACAACTATACAATTATAGTTGCCTCGCCCTTTCATGGACGCTAAATTCTCTGCTTAATTGATTTGCGCAGTATATTTTCAGCTGTCTGGGCTGACTTTAAAAAAAACATCTCAAACATCCCCTCAACTTGAATTATTAAACAAAAGCAAACAAGACAAGTGTCTGACTGACACTGAACCGAACTTATAAATAAGGATGGGCTCCGCGTTTTTTCAGCACCGTAGACAGCTCACCTGGCGGCGAGCGTAGATTTCACCTAAACCTTATTAGAAATCCACCTTTCTGTGTTTGGGTGCTGAGAATTCCCTGATAAGTTTATCTTTGTCCAGCGATTTTGTCACCTCGTGCTCAATAAAAATCTGAACGAGAGCTGACGGCATCTATGTTCAATAGGCTATTATAAAAACAGTTTACATTGTTATGCGGGAGCAAAACAAAAATAGACGATTTCCAAGCCACTGTAAAAAAAAAATCACCCCTCATTTATCTAAAGTTCTTGGTCATTATGTTCATTTAATGGAACATTGTGTGGATGTTGCGTTAGAGGAAAATGCCGTCATGCACAAAATATATTAAAGGCAGTCAGTAAATGCACACAGATGTTATACACATATTTTAAATACAATTAAATACTGCATTAAGGTTAGTATAAAATCCAATAATATTATTCAAAAAAAAAACCATTGAAATCAGTCCCTAAAATAATGTATTATTAAAAACCTGGAATCGCACTTGCACAGACAAGCCTGATGAGAGAGAGCATGGTCGAATTCAAAACTGCGTTTTTGCGGGAATAGAGCCGCTTAAACTTTCACTCCAGATAAAATGAAAATGACTTTGCTTTCATTGCTCTATTCTCCAAGTGTATTTTAGCGGTCACAGTCACGCAATGAGACACAATTGCGCAACTCTCTGCACAGCTCTGATATTTGAAGGGAATAAATAGGGCATATAGCGATGAGTACTTCAAATTGATATTTTCTCCATTTGTGACGGAAAATTTGTCGGAATGAATACGACAGGTAACACATTTAAGAAATGTCGGTTTTCACAAAAATAAGGCTATTAAGCTCTCGTCTAGTGATCCCGATGCTAAAGAATAATTAAACCTCTAGAATTATCCACATGTGCACGTTTTCTTAGAGTTTTTATGAAGCACTGTGATGCTGCTGTAAACGATTCTACATTGATTTATAAAAATGAAAGAAATTACTTTTAAAAATAATTTAAATGACATATAATAAATATTAATGCAGTTCTATATATTTTTTTATAAAATACATTCATTTCATATTAATAATCCGATTTCTACAGGCTAAAGCGCGTATGAACGTCCGAGAGAAAATAAAGAGCAGAAATTAATTGATTTAAAATGAAAGATATGTGATTGCTTAACATCCACAGGCACTGACAATGTGAGCTCCCCCGTGCAGGAATCATAGCCCCACGTTCAAACATTCTTGCGCCGGGCTGGGGCCCTCCTTTAGGGCGGGGCCCGTTTCAATTGAAACGGTTGAAACATAGCTAAGGCCGCCTCTGACCCTGCGTGCACCCTACAGAGTGAACCGATCTGCAGCCTTTAACTATCTGCATGGGTTAAAGGTCAAGTGTGTCATTTTAAAATACTGTAATACCTTTTTCTTTTTGGCTTAACGTGCAGAGTCGAGTGTTAGTGAGTTTGATTTCACAAGACTTTTTGGCGTGTGAGAATGTTTGACTAGCAATATTGGCTCAACCGGTGGTGTGAATATAGGGGCAAAACTACTGTAGCGCTCGATAGGTAGAAGATTGCATTAGCAACATAATGGTTAAGGATTTGATCTCAGGGAACACAAACTGATAAAATGTATAGATGAAGTCATAAATATTATGGCTGCGAATCGTCAGTGGTCTGATTTGATTCCATTCTGATTATTATGTCATTATAATGTTTGATTCAATCCGATATCTCGCTGCTAGGACTGTGTATTCTGACGATGTGGTAAATATCACGATACAGGTCGTTGTTGTTTTGTGGTGCTTTAAACAAGGCATAATATTTGGATATTTCTTATTTTGGGAATTGAATAGGTTAATTTTAGGTAAACTGTCATCAGAACAGACCACCATATGCAAACCTTTGTAACTTAATCATATCTGTTAAGGTTACGCGTTCATGTCACGTTGCTGACTTGCAATTTATTACTAAATCTATACATTTTTATCTCTGTGTGTTCCCTGGGATCAAACCTGCCGCCTTTGTGCTGCTAACACAACTCTTTACTAGTTGAGCTACAGGAAAACTTTACATTAAACTGCTAAAAGAGACGAGGCTTAAAGGGATGACAATTCTCCCTCATGTTGTTTTAAACCTGTATGAGTTTCTTTCTTCTGTTGATCACAAGAGAAGATAAATGAAGGTAGGCACACAGTTGACAATACCCATTCACTACCATAGTAGGAAATACAAATACTATGGAAGTCAATGGGCCTACCATCATTTATCTTCTCTTGTGTTCGACAGAAGAAAAAAACCTATACCAAAGTGCCACCGTTCTGCTGCTTCAGAAAACTTGTGTTAACAACTAAAATATTATGTCAGCGTTCCTGATTTCTCCATCCGGAAAACTTTGCCAAGGTTGAGTGACAATCCGTGACGCCTGCAGACAGGAAATATCAGATTAGCGAGTCTGTCTTTGCTTCTGTTGGGTTTGCCGATTTGGCAGCGCTGACTTCCAGTTGGCACGATTACCATTCACACCAGACACTTAAAATTCCCAGACATTGAATTTTCCGTGGATTTGTCTCCATCAGATTGATCACAATGGCGCCAATCAGAACATCCCTATGATCGATCTGCACCAATAAGCTGCCAGATCACATCGACACGATTCTCTCCATCGACCAATCAGATTAGAGTTCAGGGTGTGAGCCTTTGATGATGAGTCGGGTGTGGGCGTGGCCTGCGCAGCTGCTGTCGGCTGTGTTTGAGACCGTGACAGGGTTGCCCACTCGGACCTAATTGGATATGGTAGGGGTGTTTTTATAGAGATCGCTCACAGGTGTAAGCCTCGCTTTAAAGTGGCGCTCACAAACCTTGAGAACTTTCAGCTGTCTGCTCTTACGCACGCGTGTGTGTATGGCACAGTCGTCTTTCCCAGACAAAGAAATCTCTATTTTGAGAGCAAAGCTGTGTTTGGTTTATTAGCGGTTCAGGATGTGTAATGGTATTGTGGTGCGTTGTAAAGTGGGCGAGCGATGAGCTCTGCGTTTACTCCAGCATGCCTGCTAGTTAAATAAGTTAAAGAACCTGTCACATGGGTAGGGATGAGAAAATTGGTCGGGTTGTTTTTTTATTACACCTGCTCTAGAAATTACGAAAAAATTGATTTACACCGACATTTGGTGCCTCCTGTATGTAACCTTGGTCTGAACAGTTTTGCAAATTTCCATTTTTCTTTGTTCATGTAGATAAAAAAACATAATGGAAACGTAAGTGTTTTTTAATAAGACTTACTAACCAGTCTTATTTTACAGCTATTAGAGAAGGGAAAAGTAAACTTTGATGGTGATGTGGTGTTTCAGATGAACTCATATTTTTTCTTTCTCCTCGCAGGACATTCGCAACACCGTCGGCAACATTCCCATGGAGTGGTATAAAGATTATCCTCACATCGGATACGACCTGGATGGCAAAAAGATCTTTAAGCCAATTAGAAACAAGGATGAGCTGGACGAGTTTCTGGACAAGATGGAAAACCCAGATTACTGGTGAGGAGCGCTCCATTTATAAGTTTTTTATGAATGATGTTATAAGTTTAACACATTGTCTCGCTCACGTCCAGGCGCACCGTTAAGGACAAGATGACGGGCACAGATATTCGCCTGACGGATGAGCAGGTGGACCTCGTGCACCGTCTGCAAGAGGGCAAATTTGGAGACGTCAACTTCAATGAATACGAGGTATGTGGTTTTATACACTTAAACATTTTCATGTCAGTCACCTCCTCAACATCATAATTGCAACACACAGTAGGTAAAAAAACTCACCGCCGACAGATGAAGTAACAACCTACGCAGGAGGTCGTAAAGTTGGATTATGTCATGGCCACCGTTTAGCAAACACGGCTTTGACTTTACAAGCGTTAGTGCTAATTGTGCGTCGCTGTGTGTTCTGGTGCAAACAGGAAGTGAGTCACGCCAGAGTCGAATCTGTGTGTGATCAACAGTCCACCTCAGAAGGGCTTTAAAGTTCATATGCGTGAAAATGCCACCTGTCATCTGACCGGGACCCGTCGCAAGTGTTGCGTCTGGTGATGTTGATAGACCAGATGTTGTCATTTACACTGCAGGGCTCGCTTTTTAGTTTTAATGGGACTGAAAACAGTTTTGTTTGAGACGGATACTGTAGAAGTTTATTTAGCGGTGCAGTTTTTGGGTAACTACACAGGACGGCAAAACGACAAAGTATTGTAATCGGCTGTGTTCAGATGAAATATTACTATACTATTTTTACTGCAGAAGATCATTAAAGTGTGCATGCTGTCTGTAGTGTGTAATCTTTTCTACATCAAGTTAAATACTGAATATTACTAGTTTTGATTATTTTTATGCATTTGGGAGATAACTTAATCCATAGCGATTTACAGTGTTTTCAAGGTATACTGTACATTTTATCTAGGGCTGCAACAACTAATCGATAAAATTAATAAAAATCGTTGATGAAATAAGTTGTCGATCGTGCTGACACGCTTCATACAGCGTGAACTGTGCGCTTATAATTAAAGTCAGATGTTGTTTCTTCATACAGGGCGAGCTGCACGTTTTTCAGGCGTTGCTGCTTCTCACTGCACAACCAGCTTATTTAAAAGCAAGGCAGTGTTGCCAGGTCCTCTGCCTTTTGCAAAGTTCTAAATTGGGCTACTTTTAAAGAGTTTCTGCAGGTTTTCTGCGGGTTAGAGATTAAAGGAGTTGGTTTATTAGTTGTTGGTGTTTGGCTGTGAAAAGTCATTGGGATACTTTTAGACAAATTTTGAATGTCCACCGTGCTGGTTTTTATGGGGATCTGGCAACCCTGACAATGATGGAAGCAAAAGCGCAAAGAACGCTGGTTAATAAAGGTTTAATTTTGTCCTTTAATATTAGTGAGTTTGTATTTGTTTATTTGTTGTTGGGTTTTCATAAAAATAGTACTGAACCACAAACTAAGCATCTGTATTAAAGGGGGAAATCCAGGTTTTTATTACTGTCACTTTCATGTCATAATAGCTTATTTATTTTGTTATTAATGAATAATGTTAATACTCATCAAGGTTTAAAGTTGAAGATTAAAATGAATGAATGAAGACTGAATTTACATTTTAAGACGTTTTACTTTTTAAAAGCTACTTTTTAAAAACGTTTTATGTAAAGCGTAAAATATTAAAATCTAAAATATTATATTAGTAAAACTCTAGTAGTAGTGTGTGGCCTTTGCACTTTTAAAAGTGCACTTCTACACGTAAATAACATAATTTAATGCCTTATTGAAAAAATCGAATTGATTAATTTTTGTTTTTATCCGATTATCCGAAAATAATCGCCCCGATTAATCGAGAAAAAAATAATCACCCAATTAATCAGGGGGATCACTCGATTAATCAAAATAATAATTGTTATTAATTTATTTTTTCTATAAATTGGGCTATTTTTATTTCGATTGTTCAGGCAAATTATATATAATAATATTTGTTTTTATCTGATTAGTCGAATAATTGGGGAAAATAATCTCCCTGATTAATCGAGAAAAAAATAATCACCCGATTAATCAAAATAATAATAATTGTTATTAATGTATTTTTTCTATAAATTGGTTTTTTTTATTTCAATTGTTCAGGCAAATGATATATATAATAATATTGTTTCTGATTAATCAGGCGATTTTTTTTATTAATTGGGAAAAGAAATTGCCTGATTAATAAAAATTAATAAATTAATAATCGCCCTATTAATAAAAAAATCTCCTGATTAATTGATTGTTAGTTGCATCCCTAATTTTATCATTATGTGTGTTCCTTGGAATCAAACACATGACCTTAATCTACCAGTTAAGATACAGGAACACAGAATCTGCTAAATGTTTTTGTCAACTTTACTTTTTTTTATTTATTTCTATATCTTTTCAGCCTGCGATTGAGTATTTCTCCAGTGAAGTGATGATTCATCCGGTCACCAACAGGCCTGAAGACAAGCGAAGCTTCATCCCGTCCCTCATTGAGAAAGAGAAGGTGAGTTTCCATCAAAACACAAATTTTTACCTTCTACATTTGAAAATATATATTTGCATACATCGGCACGGGTATAGCTGTGTTTCGTCCTGTAACCGCTGCCAGCTGTGCTGCATTACAAATAATGATCCCACATGGTTTTTAAAGTGGAAAGAGTCCTAAAACCTCGAGATAATGGCCTTCTGAAGCTGAAAGAAATCAGACCCGCAAACGTTACTGTAAAAATAGGAGGCATGCCGCCCGCTTCGTCTCCATTCCCTGTATGGAGTTTGTTTCCTGCAGTAAACTGCTGATGGTGTAATGTGTGTTTCTCTATAGGGTTTTGTGTAATGACCGTATACACGTGCTTTCAATCACAATAATGATGTGTTATGTGTCTTTGAGCTGACATGCTTGTGTTTTTTACTCATAACTGTGCCTGTATTAGGTCGGGAAGTTGGTCCATGCCATAAAAATGGGCTGGATCAAGCCGCGCAGACCCGTCGATACCACCCCGCAATACTACGACCTGTGGGCCAAAGAAGACCCAAACAGCATCCTGGGACGACACAAGATGCACATCCCCGCACCCAAGATAAGACTTCCCGGTCACGAGGAGTCGTATAATCCTCCTCCAGAGTATCTGATGTCCGAGGAAGAGGTGCGTGAAAGACAAACAGCACTGTCATGGTTTATGTCGGGCTATTACGGCTCACGAAAGGGCAATGGAAAGCACCTGTAATCGTCTGAAGAAACCTAATAAACATTTGTCATAAGAAATACTCTATATTTGACCTCGGATGACTTGTACTATAACACACAGGTCATATACTGTAGATAGTTTTGTGTACCATGGAAAACACAACAGCATACGTGAACATGAAGGAAAGTATAATGCTGTGTTCATCTGCTGTGTGAAATTGTGGCTGCACGCCCAAACCGGACATTCACACCTGCGTTTCCAGGCCCGTCTCCATTAGGCCTGTACAATTTGCTTATAAGTCATTTGCATTTTGTTTTACATGCTGTAGTGAACACGTGCAGTCTTTCTGCATGTTAATCTTTTTATACAAGCAAATTTTGACCCCAATTTTGACTGCACCTGTTCTTTAGTTCAGCTGTCATCGAAGGTTTACTTGTTCCTTAACGTTTTTATTCTGTATGTTTCATTCAGAGGTTGGCATGGGAGCAACAAGATCCCGAAGACAGGAAGTTGAGTTTCCTGCCAAAGAAGTTCGCCTGCCTGCGGGCCGTTCCCGCTTACTCGCGCTTCATTCACGAACGCTTCGAACGCTGTCTCGACTTGTACCTGTGTCCACGTCAGCGCAAGATGAGGGTGAGACGCAGCGACATCCTCGCCCTCAGAGATAATCACTTAAACTTGTCATTTATTGTTTGAGAGACACGTTCAGCCCCCTTAAACGTGTACCATTTGTTAAGCCAATATTAAGTCACAAAAGTGTTTGAGTCTTCACCACACAAACATCTCAAATAAAGAAGATACATTTCTTTGTTTTAATTTCAACAAGTATTATTCATATTAACAAGATTTTGTCTTCTAGGTGAATGTGAACCCAGAAGATTTGATCCCCAGACTCCCCAAACCAAAAGACCTGCAGCCATTCCCAACCACACAGTCTCTGGTACGTCAAGTCAACTGGTCTGTGATCAGTATTTTTCATGTCTGCTGGTACATATGGACAACAAAAGCAGTCATAAGGGTCACTTGTGATTTATACATCATCTGAAAGTGAAATAAATAATCTTTCCATTGATATATGGTTTGTTCGGATAGGACAATATTTGGCCTAAAATCTGTGGGTGCAAATAAATCAAAATATTGAGAAAATCATCTTTAAAGGTGTCCAAATGAAGTCCTTAGAACTGCATCCACTCACAAAAAGAAAGTTTTTATATATTTATGGTAGGAAATGTACAAAATATAATGTACATGTAACATGATCTCTACTATCTTCATGATATATATATGAAGAGTTTAGTTCCAAAGCGCAATAAACGCCATTTTTGAAAAAAAATTGTTACTGCCAGAATCAGTATTATATCAGGTCAGTATTAAAAAGTAAATTCTTAATTTTTATGCAAAATCCAATATCCGCCGTGTTATTCTGTCATCTTTTTTCCCAAAACGCAATAAACGCCACTCCTCCTTTTTTACAAAACGCAATAAATCCGTTCCAGAAATTCCAGCGCACCATTCACGCAATGTAAACAAACAATGGCGGCGCACTGAGTGCACAGAGTCCTAGTTTTCCTCATCTACTTTGTACTTTGTGATCAACAAACAAAAATAAAATAATACTTTAATAGCATTGATAAACCTGTGGTGGTTTTCTGGGACGGGAAAGAAACGTAAGCCATCAACATCTAATAATTTACGCAAGAGGCACTCGGGAGACGGGTGCTTGTTTGCCCGGTCCGACAGCATCAGGATTCTGTCATGATAACACATTGACCCCAGGGGATCTTATGAAAAACTGTCCATAATTTTACTCAAAGTCAACGAAAATCGAGCAGGACCAAAACATTTTACAGCTGATCGATGTGAAAAACGTTAAGCGCCGACGTCAAGTATAACCGCAGCAATGACAGTGTTCTTAATATGACAAAGTAAGTGTTTTGATTAATGACATTAATGTTTATTTTTTTAATTAGTGTGTACAACTAGTCAACTAAATGAATATAACATGGCAAAGATGAATGCACATTTATATATTGATTCAATAGATTTATAGCATTTTGAATAAAAAATTATCCGTTTTTATAATAAATCTTTGAAAATCAAGTTATGGATTTGAATTTTTTTATGTTTTTATAACCTAAAGATGCTATGTGAAAGTTTGTAACAGAAAATAGTGGTTTTCATCTTGACACTTTCTTGGTATAGAAAACACGTTTTTACCGAAATTTGTCAAAATGGATTCTCTTCATATATACCTATGAAGAACATATCCTACCTTCATCAGTTCTCTTTTTATTACCTCTCAAATATGGGTAGGTTTCTTCAAAAACACCACATTTTGAGCAAAAAGTTTAGATATTTCCATTTTTGTAAACGACTGTTGATAGAGATCACATGCAGAGATCCTCAAAACTTAGACGGACATGCAGCTGGTTGACCTAGGGGGATACTCCTGGGTTTTATAAGTTGCGGAAGTGCACCTGGTGGATAATAGCGGTATTGCAGATTGACAGGATAACTCGTCAATGGCGGGGAAAGAGTTAATAATGAACAAATGAAATAAACAAGCCTAAAATGTTTTGGTGGTAACTAGGGGTGTGCGATATTGGCATTAAAAAATATATATATATATTGCCGATACCGATAACAGCCGATATTTTGCATCCTTCAAAAATGTGTTTGTGAAAGTGTTTGTAAAATTTGTATGACGCTGATTTTTACAAGCCATATATACGCCGCAAAGCGCATGCAAACTGAATGCATGGGCACTGAAGGCTGGTTTTTGAAAAGCAAGTCAGGGTTTCCCGCAGCACTTTTCAGTTCGGGTGGCCCACCTTAGCTGGGAAACTGTACCGCCTTAACTAGGTCGTTCAAAAAAAAAAATAGGCCGTACGCTCTTCACACCACGAGCAGGCACGCGCCCCACACAGCTGAAATGAGAGAGACGTGGTCCGGACCGTCACTGTCTGGAGGATAACTAGCCTGTTGATAAAACATCTTGGAGAATAGCTTAGTTGATAGTTGATAAAATAGTTGATAAAACACGTGTCTGTGAGAACTGTAAGTGGACTTGTGTTTTGGGATATTTAAGCCTGTTATTGTATCAGTCTAGTATGTTGCACACCCATAGTAGTTACAGATGCATGTGAAATAATCGATTCACGCTGGAAAACAAGTTAGCCTGTCCTCATCTAATCTCACAGAAACACTTATTTTTCTATCTGATGTGTGTGTTTTGTTGGACAGGTGTATCGTGGACACTCCAGTTTGGTTCGAAGCATCAGCGTCTCACCTGGAGGACAGTGGATTGTATCTGGTAAGTTCCGTCACTATTGCATGCAGATTTTATCTTTAAACTCAGCAGTGATACTCAGCAGCCATTATAAAGATGATTTGCGAACCAAAAGAGATTTTCCTGTACATAATGATAGTTTATAAATCCTTCATCGCGTTTAGGAATCTTGTATGTTTACGTTCAGACTGATTTGTCTGTATAAAAAGGGTCCTGGTTTTCATCTGAGGTGTGAGGTAAGGTCTGTCTTAGCTCTCTTACCTCAGCGGTAGCTAACAAGCTGCTAAAATCGTTCCTTGCTTACCCGTCATGATGTCATGAGTCCTGGCGAACATTTGCAAGGCCGAGCGAGAGATGAGAGCGATTCAAGATTTCGCAGGGCCAGGATGAGCGAAGACACGCCTGAAACGACAAATAAATCAATCACGATGTGCTTATGATCCATCTCTTTCCTACCCTCTAGACGGACTTCGATTTCTCGTTTTTATGGGTTTTGGCTAGCCGAGTGTTATTGTTAGTCACTCCTGTATGGGTCGTGTCCATCTTCACCAGCTATTTGTTATTTCGAAGCCTGGACAAACATCGTAACTGTTTTGCCGTTAAGAAGAAAATCTGATTCCCATTTAACTTACGAGAGGGTTTCCAAGACACGTTACTGTGAGAATAATGTGTGTAGGTATAAAAAGATTTGGTCGGTAATGGAGGAAAACCTCTCGAGTGCAATCATGGTCTGTTGATCATTATCTGTATTTTGCGTCCGGGGTTTCTTTAGATACATAATGCACGCTATAATACTGAATATATTCCCTCGGTCGGGTCGGCCATCTGATTGCTATTAACTCGGGGATATAAATTACTCGAACGAAAGAATCGTTTTAATAATGCACGCAGTCAATTTCACTCAATGTTAGTGAACCAGCCAAATCCACAGAAACCAAATGATATTCATACAGTATGAAAATACGCTTGAATTTGCCCGTCTCATTTGAATGAGGTGCTTCAGGTAACAATACCACTGCAGAATGATCCTGCTGCTTTCCCAGAATGCTTTGCACAGAGTCGCTTCAGGGGAAATCCATCACATTGGTGTAAATTAAAGTTAGATGATAAAACACAGTTAGAATTATGCAAAAAGAAATCAGGGAGGGCAGTTCAGTGACAATATCTGTTAAACCAATATGCAAAACCACTACAGACGGGGCTGCTCTTTTGTGTAGCTATAAAATATATTAAACCAGTAATAAAATGTTTTTTCCCACAGTTAAAATGGCGGTTGACGACCTCCTTTCTTTCTGTGTGTATGTTTAATAGAGATAATTTCTTCCATATCAGTGGGTTGGGCTTTGACAAAGCAGTAGTGGCTCTTTTGTTCCAAGTCTTTGTTTCGACTGCTGGGTTTTTCCTATTTTGCAGTGCAGATTTAGAAATCACAGTAGGAAAAACTTATTGAAAAGAACGTACAGCCAGTGGCTTTAAAAACCCTGGGAGAATTTGTAATAAAAGAAGAAATGTTTGAAGAAACTTGCTCGTCAATTTTGCATTTTCTTGTTTGTTGTGTTTCAAAGGCTCAATTTGTTTTTTACGTTATAATATTAGCATATATAGATGCACTGTGCGTTTTGAGGAAACCAAAATTTAAAAAAAATATGCTTTTAAGCACACTATAAATCAGGACTCTCACAAGAATACGATTTAATACAGATTTGCAGCAAATTTTAACATTGTAATTACGATATTTGAAATTCAGGTCATCTTGAGTCGACAGAAAGGTACCCTGCACGAAATGACCCAAATTACTTTTGCTTTATAAATAAAATGCATTATTGTTATTATTATTAGATGAAACAATTTATAAAAGTTAAATAAGTTTAAGAGCTCTGCATTACAAAAATACACGTGTTGATTATTTACACTTGCAATTTTTTTGCACCTGCAATGTTCATAGTTGAGCTATTAACATTTGCCCCTTGCAATGTTAAACTGCAATTGTTTAGAATACTAGATACAAGATGTGTGGATCTTTTTTTATATATTATCTATAACAAAAAGTAAAAAAACAACATAATATATAATAATAATAATAATAATAAATAAATAAATAAATTCGACGCACACATTTTGCGTGATGCCTCACAACGCTGTTATACACTCCAGAGTTAAAAAAATTTTTAGTTGATAATTTTTTTGTTTTAAATATAATGACAATTTTGAATTTAATGTCGTCTTTACTGTGCAAGACGGGAATCAAAGATCTGGAAGAAACATAGGTTAGTGTTTAGTACAGACAAATCACGATAAAGATCCTTTTTAAACACACTATTTATGAAAGTTTAAATCAACTCCTGCTGAACTTTTTTTTTTTGGTATGGTGTTCCTGATTGTCAGTCTGTGGATGGCGCACAACTTTAGTGTTATTTTCTAAATGTCGACAAAAAACTATTGCGAAATGATGGCGTTTCCATTAATCAATGATATGCGATGTAGTTTGGAAATATGAATGAATGGTTTCCATTTAAATACACCTTTTCTTAAATGCCTGAGAAACAACTCATGCAAGCGTAAAAACATTTTTGCAATATATGGGAGTTTTTGCGAATTTGATGCGTTTTCATTGGCTGTATTTTCAATTCGCAATGAAAATGTATGCAATTTAAAGGGTAATGGAAAAACAGCTAGTAGTGTTTTGTCTCTCCTTTTTTATGTTGTTTCACTCAAAAAATGTCACATTATGTGAGAAAAATGGTTTGTGAACGTCATGTCTGCTTCAAGACGTATTAATTTTCCATCATTGCTGTCTTATATAATGAATTTTTGCTATATTGCTGCTTTTTCCTTTCATAACGGCAAATCTTACAGCCCCATTTTACAATATTTATGGTCACCATTGCTGCTCAAATGTGTGCAGGAAAATCTCAGTGTCCCCTGAAACCGATCCGCTTACACACATACATGCAGCAGTGTGTTATGTTGTGTGTTATGTTGTGTGTTATGTTGTGTGTTGTGTTGGCGAGCGGGCGGGTAGATTTTGTACAGGACACCACAGCTGTAGAGTCCAGACAGACTTCAGTCGGCCACAGCCCGTCCCTCACTGCTATATCTGTCACCATACTGCTCAATACTTAAAAAGTGATTATGGGTTTGAGAATTATTACACTCCACCCTCCAGTCTGACCCGTTTCCACTTCTGACTTTATAAATGATCCAGGTATAAAAGTTCATATGAGATTATACGTTATTATTATCAGGATGAGGTTTTTCCATGGGTCACCTTTGAAGCAGGTGCCGTTTTACACTTCTAGTAGATAAATAATGCGTTTAAGTGTCACATACTATGATATATATGCATCTATTTATATTGTATATGCCTTCATGAAACATCGTAAGTTTTTTACTTTGTGCAACCACAGGATTATAAATACTTACTGTACAAAATAAGTTTCTAATCATATGGTCAACTACTCATGAGCAACAACACAAATGTTATTTTGTTAAAACTCAATACTTCTGTCTCTCTGCTTTAGAAATGTATGGTCTCTTGCTCTCTCTCTCTCTCTCTCTCTCTCTCTCTCTCTCCCCCCCCATCTCTTACACATTATCAGTAGCTGCATTTCCATTGCAGTTTGCACAAAATGTTAGCATTTTTTCTAAATGTCGACAAAAGACTTGCAAAATTACACAATTGATGATGTACGACTGAAACATAGTTTTCATCTCGCAATAAGTCATTTTAAACATCACGTCGACTGATGGTTGGTAGGTTTACTAATGGCGCTTTTCTATTGCATTGTACCCCACGGGTCAGGTCGGGTCAGCTCACCTAACTTTGGCTTTAGTTTTTCCATTGAGTTTAGTACCACTTCAAAGTGGGAGAGATTATAGGCATGTTGTTATATTTGCGCTGTGTGGAAGCGAGCATCGTTGGAATGCAGTGTTTCCCATACATTCATTTATCAATCCCCCACAAAATCAAAATTGAGCATCACAAATAGATTTACACATCGCGTTTATCACTACCTCTGTCTCACATGACAGTTTCTGTAAAAACACCCGTGACGTCATTTGACGCGCTACGCTAAGTTGCAAAAACGCAGTGCATTTTCTAAATGTCAACAAAAACTGTTGCGAAATGACAGCGTTTCCATTAATCAATTATATGCGACGTAGTTTCCATTGCCATTTTGCGAAATACTTTTTCCAAATTGCCTGGAAATCCCCCCATGCGAGTGTAAAAACATTTTTGCGATATATGGGAGTTTCTGTGAAATTTGATGCGTTTCCATTGGCTGTATTTTTAATTCACAATGTCAACCGCTAGTAATGTTTTGTCTCTCTCTCTTTTCTCACCTATAGTTTTTCTCATCTTTAGCTGAATTTCTGTTGCAGATTTGCGCAAAACTTAAGCATTATTTTCTTAATGTCAAAAAACTATTGTGAAATAACGGAGTTACCATTAATCGATGATTTGCAACGTAGTTTGGAGATGTGAATAAAAAAAGAATACCCCCCTTTCAAATTGCCTGGAAATCACCTCATGCGAGTGTAAAAAAAAAAACGTTTTTGTGATATATGGGAGTTTTTGTGAATTTGATGTGTTTCCATTGGCCGTATTTTCAATTTGCAATGACAATTTGATCAATTTAAAGGGTAATTGAAAACACAGCTAGTGATGTTTTGTCTCTCTCAATTTTTCACCTTTAAAAATATAGCCTCTCTCTCTTTCTTTCTTTCTTTCTTTCTTTCTTTCCCTCTCTAGCTGAGTTTCCATTGCAGATTTGCACAAAACTTAAGCATTATTTTAATCGATAATTTGCGACTTAGTTTGGAAATATGAATAAACGGTTTCCATTGCCATTTTGCGAAATACAACTTTTCGGAATTGACTGAAAAAACACCTCATGCAAGTGTAAAAACTTTTTTGCGATATATGGGAGTTTCTGTGAATTTGAAAAGTTTCCATTGGCTGTATTTTCAATTCGCAATTTTCAATCTCTAGCTGAATTTCCATTGCAGGTTTGCGCAAAACGTAAGCGTTATTTTCTAAATGTCAAAAAACTATTGCAAAATAACGTTGTTTCCATTAATTGACGATTTGCAACGTAGTTTGGAAATATGAATAAACTGTTTCCACTGCTGTTTTGCAAAATACACCTTTTTCCGAATTGCCTAAAAAAAAACACCTCATGGGAGTGTAAAAACTTTTTTGCGATATATGGGTGTTTTTTGCGAGTTTCATGTGTTTCCATTGGCTGTATTTTCAATTCGCAATGTCAATTTGGGCAATTTAAAGGGTAATGGAAAACAGCTAGTGTTGTTTTCTCTCTCTCTTTCTCTTATAGTATAATAATAATATAGTATCTCTTCAGTAATGTTATATTATTACTGTAATCTATGCTCATCTCTGTGTGTATGTGTCACAGTGGTATGAGTAAAGCACTAAAACTTAGTGGTTTGTTGAAAGTCACAAATGCGGAGTTAGTATAACAGTCACACTTGCCTTCATGACATCCTTTACTTCACTAAATAAATGTGTTTTCATCTTGTCCTAAGGGTCCGATGACTGCACCGTGCGTTTCTGGGAGGTCAGTACAGCGCGCTGCCTGAAGACCATGGAGGTGGGCGGAGCAGTGAAGGGCGTGGCCTGGAACCCCAATCCTGCCATCTGCCTGGTGGCTGTCAACTAGTAAGAGCCCCGCCTCCTTTTATATATTTTGATGCATTTTAGACATATTTTAGAAATGACAGGTGTGCCTTATTAATAAATGAAAGTAAATGAAGTACTAGGAGCTATTTTCAAGACCTTTTTGTAATCGTTTCAAACAAATAAAATAATGTAATAGTGTAGTGATGGCGCTCTAGGACTGGGTGGTTGGTAAGTACATGGGGTTGAGAGGTCATGTATGGATTGGATGATAAATTGATGGATATTGTTGATGGATAAATGTGTTAAATTATCTGTTTGTGTGTGTAGTGATGACACCGTGCTCCTCATAAATCCTGCTCTGGGTGACCGGCTGGTGTCTAATGCCACGGATCAGCTCATCTCCTCTTATGAGGAACCAGAAGAAGTGAGAGATCAGTCGGTTCAGTGGACTGTCTCGGAGGGTGAAGGTCATGAACAGGGTCACCGCCTCACCCTAAAACACCCCAAGGTGATAAAAACATCTGCAAATATGCTGTTGAAAACAGTTTGAGACCTAACACTGATCCAGCTTCATTTGGACTCGGTTTAAGAGTTGATTTCGACTAAAATGTTTAATAATTATTCAATTAATTATAACACAATGTTATCCATCTAGAATAAATTAATTGTATATTATTTAATAGCCAAATCACTATATTTTATATTTTTTATAAATATTTTATTTGTATATATAAAAACCTTTTCTTTCAATCACAATTTTGGATGGGCTGCAGCCAGGAGACTTTTAACTATTGGCAAAACCCACGAGCTTGTGGTCGTCTTTTTCCTGAGATGGAAAGAAATTTAAGACGCCTCTAGTGTCCAATTAAAACTCCTGGAAGAGGAGAAGCCGTGACACGGGTTGGCAGACTGGTAGAGGCGAAGCCGGCGTTAATAACGGCTGTAAATTTCGTCTCGGCGTGTCTTTGAGGTTATAATTGGATTAATTTTCTGCACATTTACCACAAAATGACTTTGACCTCTGACCTCTCTCTCTCTAAAGGCTGTGAGGCAGGTGACGTGGCATGGGAAAGGAGACTACCTGGCTTGCGTTATGCCTGACAACAGCAGTAATCTGCAGGTGGTTATCCACCAGGTGAGCAAACGGCGGACACAGAACCCCTTCCGTAAGAACAAAGGCCTGGTCCAGTGCGTATCCTTCCACCCCATCAGGCCCTATTTCTTTGTGGCCACGCAGCGCTACGTACGGGTGTACAACCTCATCAAACAGGAGCTTACCAAGAAACTGATGGCCAACTGCAAGTGGATCTCCAGCATGGCCATTCATCCAGGAGGTGAGTTTGCATGTTGATGTTTTACTGTCAGAAAGGACAAAAATGTAAAGGCCATAAAAGTCTTGTAATGATATTTAATATGACCTGTGCACTGTATTTAAAGTCCTCTAAAGCCGTATGATAGAAAATATGCATTAATGCATTTGGCAAAAGCTCCCAAGTGACAAACTGTGCATTGAATCTATATATTTCATAATTTTAAGTGTTTTTGGAGTTTTTCTGGTTGTTCAGAAAGACATCTGACATCAGTTAGCATTTTCGGGAAGTCATATTTGATGCGTTTCCTAACGCAGTCGCTCTGTCTTACCCATTTTTCCACAGGCGACAATGTGATATGCGGGAGCTACGACTCTCGCTTGGCCTGGTTTGATCTGGACCTGTCCACGAAACCTTACAAAGTTCTCCGGTGAGTCAGTGTGGGTTTCTGACGGTCTGGGGCAGAATTCGGGGGAAAGTGTTGCTTATGCTGGCCCTGTTTATTAAATGGATGTCATCTACTGGGAATTGCAGCGGTTCTGCACAACATCCCTCTGCTGTCGGGACACTAACCCGCTCTGTCTTGTTTTTTGTCCAACCAGACACCACAAAAAGGCTCTGAGGGGCGTGGCCTATCACAGGCACTACCCACTGTTTGCATCTGCGTCTGATGATGGCAGTGTTATTGTCTGTCATGGGATGGTCTACAAGTGAGTACAGTTGTTATCTCTCTCGCTCTCTCTCTCAAAATGATAAAAAAAAAAACTTAATTTATTTAAAAAAAAATATTGACTTGGTGTGTAGGATGAAATAAGCCGAATACAATTGAATTTTCAGCATTTCAAACTGTATCCCACAATGCAATGTTTTTGTTTGACCCTTGATTTCCAATGTGATGAATCTAGAATAATATCAGCCACAATTTTTCATTCATATGTTAGTCATGTGACCGTGGGGTTAGATAGCATACAGAATAAACTATGGCATATTAGTTTAAAACATGTATTGTAAATTATTTTTTATATTGTACTGTTTCACTTACTGTACTTTTCTTACGATACTACATATTAGCACCGAATGTGCAGCAGTCACAACTATTTGGCCAAAAATAGCAAAAGAATCTTCCACACTGGTCTCAAAGAGGTCGGCACACCAGACGAGAAGTGCTGCGGCGCGCCATATATCTAAAAATCAAACACATTATTTTTTATGAATGTCATTTTATTTTCTGACGGCGGCTGTCCGACGTGACTGGATGCTGCTCAAATCCCTGCCGTGCCGCAGAGCGCCACTCATAGTTTAACATTAAATAACATCGTATTTGATCAAAATCCATACGCTGCTAATGCATATTTTGCATCTTGATGTAGACTCTTTCTGACTAAGATTGCGCTATTTAATGTGCTCGTCCGGTGTGCGATACCTGCGAGTTGTCCTATACGCAGCGCTTCTTGCCGGGTGTGTCACCCAACGCTGGTTACTATTTGATTGCGTCATCAACAACGTTATTGTTTAATCAAATTTATTCAGTCTTTTCACTTATTTGGTTGAACACCGTTTTTTTTTTCAATTATTAATTCGTCATAGGTTCTCATAATTTCTATGGATTCTTGGCCGAAAACCGAAAAAGAGGAAACCGAAACACCGAAATAAATTATGCCAATTATTAGTACCATTGTATTCATGTCTATGACTGTGTACTAACTTTCACCTTTGTGACAGATCACAAAAATCAAAGTTCGGATCACATTACAGTTTTTTCGGATCAGCAAAAAAGGGGTTGGAATAACAAATAAAGAGATTACAAACATTATAAAAAAGAACAAAGTTGCACATTAAGAAAAGTCTGAAATTAGCATGAGTTACAGAAATCAAATTAAATTAATCGTAACACTGTCTTTATTGTATAAATTAAATATAATTATTATTATTAAGAGCTACAGAAGAGATTTTGTCTTTGTCTTGGGTTGTTGGATTAACATTAATGACACAGACTTAAGTAGGTTAATTGAGGTTACTGTCTCTTTAAGACCAAATAAGCACAGACCGGTTTCTGACTGTAATTTAATCTAATATACATAAACAAATGTTTTCATTAGAAAAAGAATACTGTGAAGATCATTTTGTTTGTATGTGCCCTGTCAAGAACAGAAAGATTTTATGTTTGCTTGCTTTTTGAAACGCGTCTCTCTGTGTATGCACTGTGCGTGCGCACACAGACGGAGTTCGAACGGCGCAGCGTAAACTGTTATCAGTGCCCAATCCTGCATATACGATATACTTATTCATGACCTCGGGAGTTATGGAACGAATTGAGACACAGGGATACTGAAATACGCCCACACCGCAGACATGTTGCTTCAGACAAGCACATGCAGGTCGCGGTTTCTGTTTGCGTCATCACAACATTCTGGACGTATTGTTTCAGTGTCTTTCGGACGAATATTCGGTGCATCCCTAAAAATTTTGTCATAATGTTCTCCTTTTCATGCCGTCTCAGATGACTTTTTATTTCTTCAGTTGAACACAAAAGTTTTTATTAAAAACACCTCCTTTCACTCCCAAAATGTTGAAACTCCATAAAGCACATATCAAGGGCTGGGTACCAAAAGGGCGTAAATTATACTTTGGGTGAAATGGAGAAATATAAATACACCCCCCTGGTTTTCACCCCTTCATATATCCATCAAAGATGACTCCAGTGGATAAATAAATGATACATAAGTGAGAGAAAAACATATTTTCAGCTTATTTGAAGTTATTGGTGTGCGACCATATTTTAATTTAACACTCAGATGTTTAATTATGGTTTCAGTTTTGCTAAACAATCTTAAAGTATTAATCATGAGAGAACAACTATTTCTTTTATGTACAGTAGAGGGTTTCCACTACAACTGACTAGTCATTCAGAGAAATCTCCAACTAGTTGAAGTTTCTGACGTGTGTTTCTCTTTCACAGTGATCTGTTGCAGAATCCTCTGATTGTTCCTGTTAAAGTTTTGAAAGGACACACCGTCACTCACGACCTGGGAGTTTTGGATGTGACCTTTCACCCGACTCAGCCCTGGGTTTTCTCCTCGGGGGCGGACGGAACGGTCCGTCTTTTCACCTAGAGACGGCGTTCGTGGCTAAAGAAAACATCCCTACGCCGGGAGCTCGAAGATAGAAATTACACACCGGTGAGGTTTTTTTAAAACTCAAATGCTTCAAGACAAATCCGTCTCGCCGCTCTCTGGGGACATCAAAACGTTGCTGGCAGGAATCAAGTGCCTGGTCTGATATTGAACATGGCATTGTAATATGCCGTCGAACCATGTTTTGCTTTATGTTAGGAGAAAATAGATCCAGCTGCTTCTAGATTCCCACAGGACTGTAGTCTATCATAACTGACACTGTTTCACAACCTAAACCTTGGGAAGGCCTGTTTCCCTATCGAGCTCACAGCAAATCAAATCCGACCGCTAATCCTTGGACAAGAAAGAAGAATTTGAAATGAAACAAACGGTTGATGACGGATCTCGCCAAAGCAAACAACACAAGATACAAACTTGTTGTGAGTTCACCTCCTGTAGTGTTTAAAGCTACCTGTCAAAGCGTCCACCCAGCCGTGTCAACGACCAGATGTGCTGTCTTTCTTTTTTTACAAAGTATTGACTTGTGAAACTTTTACTTGTATTTCAAAGACCTGTTGGGTTTTAATTAAACATGGTGTTTCTTGAAGACTATTTGCTCTGTGTGTTTTTTTACCTCAGGTCAGCGAGGGGGTTTTCTGTTGAATTATACGCAGGCAGCGTTTGGGAATAGGTTTCGTTTCCTCCGTCGAGAGGCCCAGACGTCGCTGATCAGACGGCTCTGTGTGTTATAGATCAGATTTCACGGAGGCCGTCCACCTGCGGGTCTTTCTCTTCGTTCTAGACGTCTGTCTTTGCCTTTCTGACTTAAGAGCGTTTATAGCTCAATCTTAATTTGCTAATATCTCTCTAGAGGTGACACGTTTGATCACATTTCTCATTAAAGCATTAAATTAAGTACTGTTACCTTAACATAGCTTTATTGCCTAGTAGATGAATAACTGGTCTGACCAAAATCTTTACAAGGTAACGTTTTTTATATTAGTTTATTGATATTCGCAATATTGAAGAAAACTTCAATAACTTGCTAATTATATGATGTGCGATACGATAGTGCTTTGCGTTTGTGAATAATCAAACTGAAAATGATATAACATCAACATTAAACGCCATGCATAACTTTTTGAGAGATTAAAATCATTCGTTATTGCAAATCATTGTGTTATTCACTGCAATTTCGGTATATCTTCTCTAATTGTATAGACTGTTTCAACAGTAACAACATAAACAAGCAGCTGTCGTGGTCCGCACGTAACTTCCGGTAAACTCCGCTAAGAATAAATAACAAAAAAGTGCTTTAAACGTAGTTTATTTATATAACAAGCATAAAAAACGCATAGATTACCTAGGAAACCAAAACATTTGTTATTTTCAACGAGGCATTTGTTCAAGAGATCAGTTTAGCAACTAGTCAGACCATAAAAAAAAAACGAAACCAAAGTAAAGTTCGGATCTAGATGTGTATCGCGTCAGCACACGTGTGTCCGTTGAAACTGTCTATAGTTATTTGTGTTGAATAGTTAATAAAATAAAATTATTGCTAATATCTGTAACACTTAGCAGTAAGGTTGTATATTTTAACTTAAAGCAATACAGCGTTTATTAATCTTAGTTCATGTTAATCTCAGTATTTACCATAACATTTTCAATATCTAAAGTTGGAACTGTTATACACAATGTACTAACATAAACAATTGTATTGTTATTAAGTAAGGGATACGTGGAGGCAGACGGTTGTTATTGCTTCGCATCAGGTCCTGTTCACACTGTCTGGGTTTATTTCACGATAACAACCAGCTGCCTGTACGTTATCCTGCTTATTACACGGCTATTTATCTCTCTTAAGTAAGGTAAGGATCATTAAATATTGATTTGAAATATTTTATATTTTATACGTTTTTAACAAAACACACATTTTCTTTCGGTTTCACAGAAGACTTTAAATGTCATGAACACACTATTTGGTTTAATTATTTGTAAATACACTCACCTAAAGGATTATTAGGAACACCTGTTCAATTTCTCATTAATTCAATTATCTAATCAACCTATCACATGGCAGTTGCTTCAATGCATTAAGGGGTGTGGTCCTGGTCAAGACAATCTCATGAACTCCAAACTGAATGTCAGAATAGGAAAGAAAGGTGATTTAAGCAATTTTGAGAGTGGCATGGTTGTTGGTGCCAGACGGGCCGGTCTGAGTATTTCACAATCTGCTCAGTTACTGGGATTTTCACGCACAACCATTGCTAGGGTTTACAAAGAATGGTGTGAAAAGGGAAAAACATCCAGTATGCAGCAGTCCTGTGGGTGGAAATGCCTTGTTGATGCTAGAGGTCAGAGGTCGACTGATTCAAGCTGATAGAAGAGCAACTTTGACTGAAATAACCACTCGTTACAACCGAGGTATGCAGCAAAGCATTTGTGAAGCCACAACACGCACAACCTTGAGGCGGATGGGCTAAAACAGCACAAGACCCCACCGGGTACCACTCATCTCTACTACAAATAGGAAAAAGAGGCTACAATTTGCACAAGCTCACCAAGACTGGAAAAATGTTGCCTGGTTTGATGAGTCTCGATTTCTGTTGAGACATTCAGATGGTAGAGTCAGAATTTGGCGTAAACCGAATGAGAACATGGATCCATCATGCCTTGTTACCACTGTGCAGGCTGCTGGTGGTGGTGTAATGGTGTGGGGGATGTTTTCTTGGCACACTTTAGGCCCCTTAGTGCCAATTGGGCATCGTTTAAATGCCACGTCCTACCTGAGCATTGTTTTTGACCATGTCCATCCCTTTATGACCACCATGTACTCATCCTCTGATGGCTACTTCCAGCAGGATAATGCACCATGTCACAAAGCTCGAATCATTTCAAACTGGGTTCTTGAACATGACAATGAGTTCACTGTACTAAAATGGCCCCCACAGTCACCAGATCTCAACCCAATAGAGCATCTTTGGGATGTGGTGGAAAGGGAGCTTCGTGCCCTGGATGTGCATCCCACAAATCTCCATCAACTGCAAGATGCTATCCTATCAATATGGGCCAACATTTCAAAAGAATGCTTTCAACACCTTGTTGAATCAATGCCACGTAGAATTAAGGCAGTTCTGAAGGTGAAAGAGGGTCAAACACAGTATTAGTATGATGTTCCTAATAATCCTTTAGGTGAGTGTATAACGTCATATATTTTATAAAAAATAATGAATATTTAGTGGTTGTGTAATATTAAACTGTAACTTGAGTGGTTAACTGTGAGCTGTAAATCTTGCGACTGGCCGATCAGTATCAAGCATTTCACTGAACCGTGTAATAACTAACATGAACAAATATTAATAAATGCTGAAAAATGATATAGCATATTGTAAGTTCATATTAGTTATTGCATTTACTCATGTTAAAAAAACAACCCTATTTTAAAGTGTTACTGAACAGTCTTGCATTATATTTAGCATCTGATGTAGTTCAGCTGAAACTCAAGACATTTCCACAACAAGTGGCAATGTTTATAGCAACTTTCATGCTACAACGCAAAACGTATTCATCTTTGTCTATTTCAGACACATCCAGCTCTTTATTTTCTTATAACTCAATGTTTTTAATCATTCTCATGTTTCGTTCATTGCACGGTATACCATCATACTCTTCAGCCTTCACAAATACTGTCGGCTCGCTTCCAAACATTATTATTGTGCTCAGTGACTTGCTGCCAAGCTCATCTAACTAGTCAATGTTGAGTTTATCCATAGACCAGTTCAGTGGTCCATTTGTCTGGATAGTATCGTACATGTTTTTATCTTTTTAGCTTCCATTATGCCCGGCACATTTGGGTTTTATGGAGGAGAGTCAGATATCTAAAAATAACTTGGAATCGTGGTCTGCGCTCCGGTGGTTTTCCCTCAACGCTATGAAAACATTCGTGCGGTAGCAGTAATTCAGCAGATCATGTCTCTTGTGCTCATGGAAATAGATGGAGAGCAGATATATCGCAATAAAAAATGCATGCCTGAGTGGACGAGAGATGATTCAATATTTTAATGTTGCCTGATTATTTTTGGAAACATAAAATAAAGGTCTGCTAAACTCAGATTAAAGGTAATGCTAATGGGTTAGGTTAGGGTTACGGTTAGGATGAGTTAGTATAGTGTAGTGTATAGTAAATAAATTAGTATATAATGTAGTACGGGGGACTCCAACCTTTTTGTGAGCAAGGGCTACTAGAATGGATGAAACAATCTGGAGGGCTATTTTTGATATAGTCTACTAAAAAAATGTTTTAATATTGTTTCAAATGTTAACATACATAAAAGTAACCAAGCTAATATAAAAATATGTAATACATAAATATTAAAATTAAGGCTATTAATAGAATGTGCTTTGGCGGGCAGACTCTTTGTGGGCACCATGTTGGAGACCACTGGTATAGTAAGTGTGTCTGGACACCTCTGAGTATCATTACACCTCAAAACTCTTTAGCTTCATGCTCGCCGTCAGTCAAATATTTTTGACCCCTTGATTTGCTTGTATTAAGAAAATCCCTTTTACATTAAACATTTTGTTTTTATTACATTTGTAAAGATTTAAGACCCTTGCGGTCAATTGCATGGTTTCCTTGACTATGTTAACACAGTTCAAAATGTCAAAGTGGAAGCTGAGCCATAATCTAATAAAAAATCCGTCTTTTTCCATGTTTAAGTGCTATTATTGGGTCCCCAGTGCTTTTATCAACCTAGAAAATGTGAAAAAGATCAACCCAGTAACTTAGTTTTGGTAAACCAATCTCTGCAAGCATGTGAAAATAGGTAATTGGTAGTAAATTTGGCTCCCCTTGTGATGTCAGAAGGGGATAATACCGCACTATCCAACCACGGCACTGCCATTTAGTGCAGAGATCAGCTCATTTGCATTTAAAGGACACTCAAAAACTGCAAATTTTTGCTCAGACCTACAAAATGTCAATTTTAACATGTTATAATAAATTATCTATATAATATTTTGAGCTAAACTTCACATACTGTATGTACTCTGGGGACACCAAAGATTTATTTGACATCTTAAAGTCTTGTGAAATGTCCCCTTTAAGCATTGATCTCCATGCAGTCACTTTCAGGCTATCATACAGTAAAGTCCATCTAGACCAAAATGTTAAGTGGATGTCTTAATAAACCAGAAGTCCTTTGACAACATCACAGCTCATAAAACACACATCTCTCCATTATTTGACGTTTCCACTTTTGAAATTAACCCACAGTTATCAATTAACACCGACAGTAGTGCAGGAAAGTGTACAATAGACACACATGCATTATTCCCCTTGCGTTCTTATAAGATTAGGAAACATTAAATTACGTTTAATGCAAAAAGAGGATTTCTTTAAATTCCCGAAAATTTGGGGATGTAAGGCCACGGTGCCCCATTAATGGGCATGCAGACGGACGACCAGCCAGACACACGCGACACACTCACTCCAAACCAAAAATGGCATTCCAAGGAAAAACCTTCAGTCTGCGAGATGACATCATAAGCGGTCGGTAAGACTGGATGACCTCATTATGACTTCCTCCAATCGGCCTCATGTCAGAAGGTCTTTCTTGAGGAGACATCAGAGAGCGTCTACCCGGCCGTGAAAGTGATCTTTTACGAGGTCTGCTGGACAGCGGACAGTGAATGGGGTTTTGTTATATTCAGGTTATGCGCAGAGAAATATCATGAAGTGTTTTGTAGTTTTTTGCGTCACGGCTCTCTGTAATTGGAGTATGACTTCAGACGGTGGCATTGAAACTGTCTGGAGAAAAAGCTCTGGATGTCTATCACGCCGCGTCTCGCCCGCAAGCCTGGACTCCGTACGAGCGCCTGTGTGTGTGTGTGTACCTGTGGTTTTCCTGTCGGTGAAACCCAATAACAGTCCCATTGCATCATTTTGAATAGTTTCAGGAGAAAATGGATGCAGTCTTGGCAGACGGCGAGTGTTTCCATTTGCTTTCTCTAAATCGTTTCCCTCTTTTGCTCACCCTTCCCCACAGGGAAAATGGTCAAAACAAACAGCAAATAGTTGGTGTTGAGAGACTGGGCATTTGAAGGCCACATTCCCGCATAAGTGGAAAAAATTAGAGTCCCTGTCGGAGACCCGAAGCTCCCTGAAACATTCATTCACTAAGTTCATTTGGGAGAGCTATGGAAAGCTGTAGGATTTCGAGCTGGTGAATAGAGGTGTTGTCAGGTGATTTTTCATCAGAATGCCCTCACGTCAAGACCGGTTTGACCCAAACCCCCGTCAGACTACCTGAACTGCTTCTGTGCAGGTTTTACAAACAGGTCTATAACTTAAAAGTAATCCACTGATTAAGACATTCAAATCATGACACACATTATTCCCTTCAAAAAGTCGATATTTTGCAGTCACAGTATACATTGTATATATCATTTTAAAGGGACACTCCACTTTTTTGAAAATATGCTCATTTTCCAGCTTCCCTAGAGTTAAACTTTAGATTTTTACAGTTTTGGAATCCATTCAGCTGATCTCTCGGTCTGGCGCTAGCACTTTTAGCATAGCTTAGCATAATCCATTGAATCTGATTAGACCATTAGCATCGCACTCAAAAATAACCAAAGAGTTTCGACATTTTTCCTATTTAAAACTTGAATCTTCTGTAGTTACATTGTGTACTAAGACCAACAGAAAATTTAGTTGTGATTTTGGTTAGGAACTATACTCTCATTCTGGCGTAATAATTAAGGACTTTGCTGCCGTAACATTGCTGCAAAAGGCGCAATGATATTGCACAGTGCCCGAACATAGTCCCCTGCTATTGAAAGTTACAAAGGGGACTATTTTCGGGCAGTGGAAACGCAAATTTTTGAAATGGGTTTTAATATGCACATTTTTTAGACTGCCTTTATTGTTTCTATGTAATCGTCAAAGACTCGAATATGTAAATATAGGCATATGTTTATTGATACTTTCCTGAAAAAGTTTACAAAATGTTGCTGCTTTATACTCTTTGGTCACTTGTAGTAATAATAAACCTACCTCATTGTTAGTTAAAACAAAATTCATCTTAAAGTATCTTAAATCTTAAAGTATTACTCCAGTTTCTTAAAAAAATCCTGATAATTTATTCACCCCCATGTCATCCAAGATGTTTTTCTTTTTTTTTGTTCAGTCGAGAGAAAATTTTGGTAAGAATAAAGCACTTTTAAACATGACTTCTGGTCTTGCACGAGCCGTGTGACACGCCAGCGCGACCTCGTGTAATGCATAAGCATGTCGAAAGGTCACGCATGGCGAATGCAAAACTACCATTCCAATGTTTGCAAGTGTAGAGAAAGATGACCGTTTCGACGTTGTTGTAGTTGTAATGATAATAATTAATGTCTTTGTGTCAGTTTATTGTTTAAAATGATCTGGAAGTGTGTGTTTCACATTTTTTGAGGTCAAGCTGGCACGTCACATGGCTGGTGCAAAACGAGAAGTTTAAACTTTTTATTTTTTTTTGCCGATAATGACAATCGTTTCACTAGATAAGACCCTTATTCCTCGTTTGGGATCCTTTAGAGTCCTTTGAAGCTGCATTGTAAACTGTTGAGGTCCAATGAAATCTATTAAATTGAAGAAAATCCTGGAATGTTTTTCTCAAAAAACTTACTTTCTTCTCGACTGAACAAGGAAAGACATATACATTTTGGATGACATGGGGTTGAGTAAATTATCTGAATTTTTTCTTTTAAGAAAGTGGAATATTTCTTTAATTGTTTGTATTTATAGCTTTGTAAAAGGATGTATATGTGTGCAGGCCTGTAGTGTTTCTTTACAAAGTAAGATTGCCATCTACTGGCCTGTCACACGGATTACAGCCATTTTAGTCATCTTTGTGGATCCATCTGAACGAAAATAATTTAAATAATTTTATCACTACGTTGTTGTGTTAAAGTACCCTTTATAGCTGAAAATGTCATTTAAAATGCTAATCTTCAGACAAAGAGCTTTACTGTACTTTTTAAATAAATGAGGTTTGTTACAGATGGAGAAAACTCATGACCGATTGTCCTACCGGCAGACTAACTTAGTTTTATTATTCTGGCTGAACATTGTGTCCCATTTCAAACATCTAATACACTTTGACCTAATTCATTATGATAGTTTATGGAAAGCATATCTGAGTTAACACAAAACTGTTTTATGTTGGTCTTGAAAAGATTGATCTGTCGAAGTAGAATAATGTGACAGAAGTAAAATGGGTTGCAAACAGCATTCGTGTAAAACACAAGGAGATGAATACGATTCCTTCTGTCTTTTATCATCTCTATCAAGTCACTGTCATATAAAGATCAAACTTTTACCCACATGAATCTGCTAAACTATACTCATAAGTATGACGGGTTACTTTCATTCGGACTTATAAAGGTGAGCAGAGATGAAGTTTGGCCGTGACCAAAAGTCCAACCCTGAGCTTTCAACATACAATCCAAATATAATGGGCGGTGCTTTGCGTTTCAATCGTCGAGTCTTTCCAAACGGTAGCAGCCAAACACATTACTGACACAGTAAGGGCACATTAATATTTTCCAAGCATCCCATTTGAGGATTTTTATTCACTCTCCATCTTTCTTTTCTAAATCTTCCAGGATTCCTCTGTCTCATCTTGACCACAGTTAGCAGATGAGCTCTTCTCCGAGGAATCTGCAGGATTGTGAGTCTTAGCCAAGTGGTTTTTAAAGGGTCTGGTGCTGATGCAGAAATCAAAATATAAATAAACCATCTTAAATCTCCTCCGAACCCTACCGCATTATTTCAAACCGTTGTGAACTTTTACCCATATATGGACCGATTCAGGCTGGAAACTTCATAAACACCTCCATGAAACATCTTCATAACCCATTATTACACTTACTGTAAATAATTATTCATTTTTACTCACAAGGCTAGTAAAGCTAAGTTTTACGTCATTATTGACTGTCCTTATTTTTAAGATGTTTGAAAGCTTGTTTACAGGTTTGTTCTACATCACAGTAGCCAACAGAGGAAATCCAGAAGCCGTTGAGACTGTTGTCTTATACGTCCTGTCTGTATACTGACAATAGAGCCCTTCTTCTGCTTTGAAGACTTTGGCAGATGGTGCAAAAAAAGAAAAGGCATTCCTGTGCATTTTAATTTGGTTACAAAAGCCAGGAGAAAGAGTACACATATTAAGTAGACCTATCCTATTAGATATCAACTTTTATTTGCTGTTATTTCATTTGCTCATTCACATACATCAGCCCACTTCATTATTTAAAGGTTTTGGGGCCTGCACTTTTAAAAATAAAGGTGCTAGAAATGGTTCTTTACAGCAATGCTACTGGTTTCCACAGGGATGATGTGTTTTTTTTTAGGCCAACCCGGAAGTTAGTGGAACACTGGTTCTCTCGACAAAATGTCATTAATTTTTTGCATTATGTAAATGTTTTACAAAAGGTTTTGGCACTTGCACATTTTGTCCTAAAAGATAATCTTCACAGATGAACATAACTTATGAATTTCAAAGTCTAAATGCGTTTACTAAAAATTAAAAGCTATCCTCAGACTATTAGTGAACTAACTACACCATGGTAGCTCGTCATCACCATCAAGTCTCCAACAGCATTTTCAAACTTTGTTAAACACATTTAAAAACATGTTCCCTGATATGAAAATACTTTGATAATAATAATAAAAAAAGAACACTGTAAAAAAATTCCGTAGAAATTGCAGCTGGGTTGCCGGTAATATACCGTAGATTTAAATTTATGTTTTTAACTGGCAACATTTTGTTCAAAGTTAAATGAACATTAAACATTTACAAGTCTTTGTCTTTATAGAGTAAAACTAAAAAAACAGCATCAAGCAAAACATTCTGGGAAACAAAATCTGAAGCAAAAAACAGAAAAAGGTTGATGATGACTTCTGGTTCCCAGAATGCTTTGCATGAGGCTGTTATTGTATAGTTTGATTCTGTAAAGATAAAGACTTGTTAATATTTAAAATTGATTGAACTTTGAACAAATTCTTCCCAGTAAATAACATAAATGTAAATCTACGGTAAATTACCGGCAACCCAGCTGCAATAACATTGTAATTTCTACGGAATTTTTTTACAGTGAACATAAGCATCAAACCAAAATGCATATAGGCCAATAATAAAAAATTAACAATTTTTCTCAAAATGTTCCCGTAAAAAAACTATTCAGTTACAGTAAAATGTTATGCAGTGTGTCAATTTTTTTTATTTTAATATCTTTAACGTAACTATCATAATCTTTTGTATACTTGGGGCTCCCTGCTTCTCCGTCTATCAAGGCCTGAAAAATGATGAAGACCTCTTCTATAGGAGAACAATATCAGGTTCTCCAAATATTCCCTTCAATGATTGCAAGCTGGCCCGGCTCTGATGCAGCAAAGCAGGCCCAAACAATCATGTTTCCTCCACCATACTTTACAGTTGGGATGATGTTTTCATGATAATACGCCGTGCCCTTTCTCTGCCAGATATAGCGCTGTGTTTTCTTCCAAATGGTTCATATTAAAATATTATTCATATTATAATTTCAAATACTTTTTTCTTGGTTTGATCCATCCACAAAATATTTAGCCAGTACCGCTGTGAAGTGTAAATGTGCTTTTTTTGAAAGCTTCAGGCGTGCAGTAATATCCTTTTTTGTAAGCAGTGGCTTCCTTCGTCGTGTCCTGCCATGGATCCCCTGCTTGTTCAGTGTTTAACATATTGTAAACTCATGAATGAAGATGTTGGCAAGGTCCAGTGATGCCTTCAATTCTTTGGCTGTCATTCCGTGTTATTTCTTTACCTCAATGATGAGTCTTCGTTGTGCTCTTGGTGCCATTTTGACTGGACGCCCACTTCTTTGTACAGTCCCAAGCGTCTCCATTTTGGCAAGGCATGGCTCACATAAGCGTGGTGTTGTTGTTCTTGTGCAGAGCAAACTCCAAAAGTTTGAGGGGTTTTTATCTGTCAAAGTAGCTCTAGTCCTCACCTCCAAACTTATTATCTTAACCAGACTCCAGGTGTGCTAAAACTTTTTTTTTGAGGTCATTCACTCAAGGATTCACATATTTTTTCCACAAGCACTGAGTTTTATTTATTTTATTTTTTTTCTCAATAATGACATAAAAGATCAGACTTTTTTGTGTAATTATTTTAGACACTTTATGTTTGTCAATGCCCTTAAGATGAAGATCAGATCACATTTTATGACACATTTATTCAGAAAACTATGAAACTCCAAAAAGTTTTCTTTTCCACTGTATTTAAGAGCTTTCTCTAAAATATTTTAGAGCAATTGATGATTAAACTGAAACTTCATTATGACTGCCACTAGGGGGCGAACTCTGACAGTCGTGTCCGAATGTCGTGTACAGTGGAATGGTGGCTTAAAGGATTAGTCCATTTTCTTTAAAAAAAAAAAGCCAGATAATTAACTCACCACCATGTCATTCAAAATGTTGATGTCTTTCTTTGTTCAGTCGAGATGTTTTGATGAAAACATTCCAGGATTTTTCTCTTTTTAATAGACTTTAATGGACCCCAACACTTTTAATGCAGTTTCAAAGGACTCTAAACGATCTCAAACGAGGCATAAGGGTCTTATCTAGCGAAACGAATGTCATTTTTGGCAAGAAAAATAAAAACATATGCACTTTTAAACCACAACTTTGTGTTACATAAATTAAACGCACATTTGCGGACTATTTTAAACAATAAACTGACACAAAGACATTAATTAGTATCATTCAACATAGAACAACATCTGAACGGTCCTCTTTCTTTACACTTGTAAACACTGGGGAGTAGATTCGATACGTCATCTGTGGGGCTGTTTACACTTGGTATTAAGATGTGTTTTCATCGATCGGATCACAAGTGGACGAGAGAGACACATTACGTTTACACCTGGTATTTAAATCCATCTCTTTTGTCCACTTTCGACCACTTCTGTCCTGAATACTGTGAGGTGGGCGAGTCTCTCTGCTGTCATTCAAACGCGAGCGGGAGTAATTATGAGTTTATATGGATGCAAACTAATATTATGTCGGAGTCCACTGCTTGTTTAGCAAGTAAACGTGCTGCACAGAGGTTTGTACGTGTGTATGTTAGAGCTTTCTCAGAATTTTCAGCGCAATTGATGAAATAGGACCGCGCAACTTTCACGCTTTCAAAACGAAACTACGGAGAACACCCGCCGTAGTTTTATCAATAAAAGGCTAAAAATAGCGCTGTTCACCGTATGTTCACGCCAGAAGTCAAAAAAAGACGTAAAATTTGTGTTTAATACCTCAGATTAGAAAAATGGGCGGCGAGAAGGCGGTCGCGTGTGGCTGTTCGAACACATTCAACCACATTGCGTTCCGCAGCTCCAAAGCGATCCGATCGAAAGTGGTTTCGACTACCTCTGGATGTGGTTGAAAGTGGTCGAAAGTGGACGAGCTCAAAACGTTTTGAACACCGTTTACACCTGGCATTAACGTCGTCCACTTGTGATCCGATCGACGAAAACGCATGTTAATGCCAAGTGTAAACAGCCTCTGAGACCTCTTGACGTGATGACGTATCATGTGAGGTCGCGCTAGCGCGTTTCAGGACCGGAGGAAGACAAGAAGTTGTGGTTTAAAAGTGTATTTTTTTTTTTTTTTTTTGCCAGAAATGACAATCATTTCACTAAGACCGTTATGCCTCATTTGAGATTGTTTAGAGTCCTTTGAAGCTGCAATTTTAAACTGCAATAAAACTATTACGTGTTGGGGTCCATTGAAGTCCATTAAAATGAGAAAAATCCTGGAATGTTTTCCTCAAAAAACATAATTTCTTCTCGACTGAACAAAGAAAGTCATCAACATTTTGGATGACATGGTGGTGAGTAAATAATCTGGATTTTTTTAAGAAATCCTTTAAAGATAGCGCTGTTTACCATGTGTTCCCGCTAGAAGTCAGAAACGATGTAAAACATTGTGCTCGGTACATCACATAAGATAAATAGGCGGACAGTAGGCAATATTTTGTGGCTGTTCGAACACATTCAACCACATGCGCGTTTACACCACAAAAGCAATCCAGTTGAATTTGTTTTTCGACTATCTCTGAATGTGGTCGAAAGTGAACAAGCTCAAACCGTACACCCCGTTTACACCTGTCTTTAGCGTCATCCACTTGTGACCCGATTGACCAAAACGCATCTTAATAGCAGGTGTAAACAGCCTCGATATCATCCTGTGGCCAGGTGGTCTTTTCTTCTTAACCATAGTCACAGGATGAGGTATTTAGCAGCATCTGCCACTCTTTTGATGGTCTGGTGCAGAGTTTGCCCATGGATGCCCAACTGCTTTAGCAGCTTGATGGTAGATGTTGCCACAAAGCCCCGGCATCCAACTTCCACCGGCCAGACTGCAGCTTTCCAGCCCTGCTAACAAAGAAAATGGCTCTTCTACAGTATATGGCATCACTATATGAAGGTGTTTATGAGGTTTTTCACAGTGATGCCATAGAAGAATCATATTTGGAACCATTCAGTCAAAAGTTCTCAATCTTTCCTACCTTTTTATAATCTGAAGAACGTTGAGTCGGATTTGAACTTGCACTACCCACATAAGCACCAAAGCTCAGTGTGTGTCATTGTACTACGGTAACCACTACACCTCAGACTTAGACTATTAAAGAGTATATTTCTACTAAACTAAAGCAGACCGGTCGGATTTGAGTTTCCTCGACCCCAATTTGCAGCACCTGCAAAAAAGCCGAGCGTTTTGAGTTTACAGTCTTTTAATTGGAGGGAAAACAGTCCTGTGAACTCCTGCCGCCCGCCTTCATTCAGATCTGTTACAAATTACCGCTAAATAGAGGAACCTTATTCATTTTCCCCACACATGTGCTCGCAACCCCGCGATGACATCATGTGCTCAGGCCGTGCAGACGGTGGTGGAAGTAAACCGCACTGAAATTGAGTTGCCTGGGTTAATTTAGAGAAAAGTAAAAGGCCGCTCTCTGGTTACTTTAAGCAGCACATTTGATATGAAAGTCGAGTCTTTGAAGGCGAGTCAGACGCTGGCGGGCGGGGGGACACGAGTCCACCTCCTTCACTTCACATATACTGTATGTGTTTCACACCTCTTCTGGCTCTCATCAGTCTGGTTTCCTGTGCGTGTCGAGACGACATCTCACTTTGTTTTCATGTGATTCTAGGGAGTAGATCATCTAGGATATTCTTGTCGTACCTGCTGTATCTGTAATGCTGCATGCGGACTCTTAAATAAAAAGTGCTACACAACGCCAAATAAAAACCATAAAGAAGAGTTAACAAAAGGCTCTTTGACCATAAAAGCATAAGATATAAAATTTCTTTTAACACTGAATGGCTCTTTGTAATGGAGAAAGGATCTACAGACTATAAAAACAAAAAGATATGCACTCTAAATTTTTGACCCATAATGGGTAAATATTGGACACATGCTGGGTTAAAAATGACCCAATTTTGGGTTGTGGTTATGCAACCATAGGGTATTATAACCCAGCATTGGGGCAGTTTTAACCCAGTGGTGTGTTTTGTCCAATATATACCCATTATGGGTCAAAAATAACCCAGACATTTTTAAAGTGTAAAAGCTTCTTAAACACTGAATGGTTCTTTGGGGAACCAAAAATGGTTCTTCTGTGACATCACTGAAATATCCTCTTTATTTTTAGGAGTCATCTAACTAAATTGTGTTCCTGTAGATTGATAAAGCATTCCTTATGCCATCCAAAAGTCAAAGGTTTGATTTCCAGAAATAATGCATACTGATAAATGTATAGCTTTAATGCACTGAAAATTGCTTTGGATAAAAGCGTTTGTCAAATGCATGAATGTAAACATAAGCCCTGTTCACTTTCTGAACTGGTTTCCATTACAGATTTGCATAAAACTTTTGCAATATTTTCTAATATTGTTTATAAATGTTTCTATTAACGGATGTTATTTTCTCTTGTGATAAGCAGTGTTGGGTGTAACTAGTTACTTACTGTAATTTAATAACTTTTTCCTTGAAAAGTAAAGTAAGGGACCAGTAATTTAATGACAGTTACTTCTGATGTAATTGAACTAAATCTTGTGTATGGACTGTAGATCAATTATATATAATAGAATAGTGGATTTAACTTCAACATTTAAGGATGGTTTCCCAGACAGGGATTAAACTAGTCCTAGACTAAAATAAATATAAGGACTGTCCAAACTGAAAACAACTTGTACTGACATATCTTACAATACATCAGTGCCCTTTGTTTTGCCCAAAAATGCACAGAAGTAATGTTTTTAGTAAGACATGTTTGTTCAACCTAGATATATTTCCTAATTTAACTAAGGCCTATCCTGGTTTAAACTAATCCCTGTCCAGGAAAGCACCCCATAATAAAGTCTAAGGTTAAAATGCATGTTTTTATGTGTCCTACTTTAAATACTTTGGTGAGTTAATAAGATTAATGGTAACACGCTAGTGTAGTTTACAATTCTCACTATTAACTGATTGGTTATTAGCATTAATATTAGTATTATTAACAGTATTTGGCTGTTAATACTTATAAACCATGTTGGGAAAGTTACTTTTAAAAGTAATGCATTACAATATTAAGTTACTCCCCAAAAAGTAACTAATTACGTCACTAAGTTACTTTTCATGGAAAGTTTCTTTTGCGTTACCTTTCTGTTACTTTTGCGTTACTTTTTTGTTACTTTTTCTTACTTGGCAGAGGCTTGATCTCTTTCAGGCCTTGCATGTGTTTTTTATGACTGAGAAAAGTTCTACATTCAGAAATTGCATATTTCTATTGCAAACATGTCCAGCTCTGGCCTGACGTTTTTGACTCCAACTGTTCCCGCTCATGCACGCATGCATAAATTGTGTGATTCTACGTGACTACATTCAGTTTAATTCAGTCAATTTTTTTTACCATAGAGTTAATATGGTAAAAAAAATTGACTGAATTAAACAGAATGTAGTCACGTAGAATTACACAATTTATGCATGCGTGCATGAGCGGGAACAGTTGGAGTTTTATACTTTTTTATAAAAGTAACAAATATTAATGTGTAGATTTAAAAAGTATTGCGTTACTTTCGTTACTTCAGAAAAGTAATATTATAATGTATTTCATGTCACTTGTAATGCGTTACCCCCAACACTGCTTATAAGCACATTTTAATGCCTGGTTCTGCCAAACCTTAATCCTGTCCAATTCCAACCAATATATAAACCTAACAACTACTTTACTAAGTTTTCATAAGCAGTAATTATTTATAATATTTTTTACCTATTTACTAAATAGGGCTTAGAAAGAAGTAATAAGTAATTAAATACTTTTGGAGAGAGTAATTTGTACAGTAATCTTATTACATGATTAAAGATGTAATTAGTCACTAGTAATGGATTACTTTTTTACCCACACTGGTGATAAGTCCTTCCAAAAGTCATGCCGATGGATCATGATGGATGCATTGCAAAACCACCTAATGCCAGCGTAAAACCTTTTTGGTGAAACTGGGCATATTTTTAATTCGTAATTTACGCAATTCCAAGGGTAATTAAAATGCAACTAACACCTGTCCACTTCTTCAACAAATTCGGTTTTGTATTTTTCCCACTTATTTTTTAAGAGATTTCCAAAAAGTCAACCAACAGATGACTCACAACATTGCAAAATATACAAGCTCTTTAAGTTTAAATGACTACATTCTTTCTGTATTCATAAAGACTCTTCACCTCTGTATTTGTTCATGTAAGCCAATTTCTACAATAGTAAATGTGCTGCCCGCTGTGTATACAGCAGTATTTGGGTACGCTGGCGAAATTCTCCACACGGGGTTTAGTAAATTATAACGCAGGGGTTAATCCACGGTAACCGAACATCATTAGTGTTTAGTCTTGTATACGGCCCCAGTGGGATCAGTACTGAGATCAGTCAGATGTGTCTGCAATACATGCTGACATATAAAGCACAGTTTTAAATGGGTTAAGGTTATACGGTAGTTTCACAGAGCTTTCGTGACTCTGGATTAAATTACATTCATTCATACTGCGCTAAAACCAATAACATGATTCCCCAGTAGTGTGCGTTTTCATGTGGATGTTAGATAAATATCTTGTCTCTTTAAAGTCAAACCTTTAACACGGAGCTCTTGATGTTTCTGCTGTTGGTTTGTCAGGGATACATTACGTTGAAGTGTAAGCCAACAGATGATATAAATGCCTCTGTGCCCGCGTCCTGGTCACGCCGCCTGTTTAAGCACCAATTCAACATTACATTGACATCAGCATCTCTTTGAAAACAGGATGTGTGGAGTGACTTTGGCAACCAGTGCTCACTTTTTTCCTCTCCATCAGTCTGCTCGACTACAGGGACTCAAATCAAATGCTTCACTAAACTTGTTAAGAGCAGATTTTTGAAAACACCTCACAAATACTAATGTTTGTGTTAGGGATAGCAAATATGTGACCCTAGACCTCGAAATCTGATAATATTGATGGTTTCATTTCTCTCAGTGATGATCATCTCGCTCTTATCTTTGTGTTCTCCTGCGGTCTCAACTGATGTGAGTCCCTCTGATTTATTCCCTAAAAAACCTTCCTGCTCCGGTCCAGGGTCTAATCCCGACCCCAGCTGTGGGCTCCCACCTGGATCATAAATCGGAACCCCTAAATCCTTACCTGGACAGTGTTCAGAACGCACATTCCCTGCCGGAAACTGGGGGTGGATGTTTGGGATCATGGGGCGATGTGATCCTTGAGTGTGCATTTCTCTGATGCACACTATATCATTTGTATTCAGACAGAAGCATTAAAAAGTGTTTCTTTGCTTTTATTTTATTGTCGTTGATTGTTGGTCAAGGTCTTCATGCATTGCATTGCATTGCATTGTTTTGTGGGTAACCCCTGTTGTCTTGGGTTAAGTGGTATAATCCCAATGGCCATGACATGCAGGGTCGTGATTCTTAATGTTGTATGTGAAGGAAGAGAGGATGCATTTTAGTTTGTTTTTCTTCAGTGAACCCTTTGCCAACGCCACTCAAAAATTGGTCACAGGTCTGTTCTGATGATGCAAATAATCAAATGCATACGATTATGAATAGTTGAGACAGCTAAGCTATAGGCCTAACTTAAAATAAACAACCTGCAGTGAGATGGATTCATTAGATTCATTTTCTATTCGGGTCATTTTTGTTAACCTTAGTAAAATAAGCAATTGTGTGTCGGATCGCTACTTGATATACCAACTATGATGTTAACCCGAAGCAAAGAGAAGCACTGGTGTAGGGTAAAGGCTGAAAACGCTGCTGTCAATCACCGATTACAGCCTGCAGGGCTTAAGGCGGATCATTGAAAATGAAGCGTGCGTTTGTTGGACCACAGCTCTCCCGCCTGTAAGAAAATAAGTTAATGGGAGGCTTGAGAAGATCGTTTCCCTTCTGAGCCGGGCACGGACGCCCGCCTGCGAGCAGTCAGACCGCTCCGCGAGGAGCTGCTTGTCTGTTGTGCATTAGCTTGATTTAATTTCAGATGGCCTGTAATTACAGGGTTGACGGAAAAAGGGCCCGTCATAATAAAAGCGAGTAGAGGGGTGGAGCTTGCTGATGTCATAATGGACACGTACACACTGCTGATTTTGAGAGTCACATGTATATCTGGCAATCAATCTGTTCATTACAAAATTGATCTTGAACACAAGGAGGGCCACACACGTCCTGAAAGGCGAAGCCAAAACATTTTGATCGCCCCCTGGTGCCTGGCTGCAAACTCCACCCTCTCCATGTAAACGAATGGGATGTGAGCCAAACCTAAACTTAAATTACACTTCAAATAAATTTTTCCAAAGATTGTTTTATTTTTACCACGCTGATGTACTTTTAACTGTTAAAAGCAGGGCCTTGATACCTCAACTTCACGATCACTTGGCTCCAAATGACATCATCGATGATGTCAGTGTCCATCATTGCCCATCATTTTTACAACGGAAGTCTGTCGAGACGCATCGTCCGTCTTTTTTATAGTCTATGGTCGACACTGATGAGCATAGCAATAATGATACATATATCGCAATATATATGATGATTGTGAATAGGAAGCACGCATAAACACGGAAAGTGACTTTTGTTCAGGTCGATTCTGTGCATACAACATGGATTTTATGTAAATAATTTTCCCAAAGTGAATTCACCTGTTATAAATAATCCAACTCTGTCTGTAAAGAAGAAGCAGCAAGTGTCACATTCACATTGAACGGCGGTGTATGTGACCTCTGTCTGTGCTAAATCATCTGATTTCCTATTGGACAATGAGAAAATAATGATCCAATTAGATCATTACCAAGTTCCTGATCAGATCCTAGGTAGATCCCACATCTGTCGAGTCCTTCTGTGACCTCACAGAGTTTTTCTCCCTTCGAGTAAGTGGATGTAACTGCATAATGACAAGAGCCGTAAGTCTAATTTTCCCATAAATGAGTCACGACTCAGTTTTCCAAGGAATTCATCTGCAGGTTCCTCCGTTCCTTACGTTGATCCCTTCATTAGGTCATCATCATCTAACATGTGTTTCTCCTCAGTACGTCTGTGAATGGATTCAGAAACTCCGGCCTGATTTTATTTCTGCTGTTGTTATTTGGACAGCTTCCATTTCGTATTTCTTATAAAACAAAGAAAATCCATGTGCGCTGAATTATAGAGGTTCTGCTCAATATTTATCTCATCATTGTTTTGGCAAAAGAGTCTCCAGACAGTAGATTCAATTGACCGCTGTGAGGAAGAAAAACTGCAAATGTATGAGAAAGACTAAAAGATAACAACATGACTGCAGTGTGATGCCAAGCATTTGTTTGTGTTCATCTGTGATTTTATTTATCAGGCATTTACTTTATCCTTGGATGTTCCTGGCCTAGCTTGCGTTATTGTTGTTAAAAAATACTTTAGTTTCGCCCCACACTGTCAGGAAAAAGTGGTACCCTCAAAGGTTAATTTTTGTACCTTTATGGTTATACAACACATTGCTGTTGTACATTTTGGGGTACAATATTTAGGACCTGTTGTATAACTTTAACTCATTCCCTGCCAGCCTTTTTTGAAAAGTTGCCACCAGCATTTTTTTTCACAAAAGTTTCACAAAAAGCCTTCAAGGAAAATTTTCTTTTAAAAATATATAAATAAACAAATATATCAAATGAAAGAACAGACTCTCTGCTTTCAAACAAACCATATGCAAACAAAAAAAACAAAATCTATATTTTTTCTCTGCTTATAAACTCTTAAATATGGGTTTCTTCAAAAATAAAACCGTAAAACAATTTTAACCTTAAAATAACCTTTTATATAAAAGATTTTATATAAAGTTTTATTCCATTTGCCTAATTTACATAACCAATAAAATCATTCAGAAATAATGAAGTGTCTTTAGTATGGAGTATACACAGCTTTCCAATCTCATTCTCTCACACTTATGGTCCCTCAGCTTTAAAACCCATAACAATCCATTTTACACAATTTTACAAAAAAAAAAACAGAGAGTGATATCTTAACAATTATATCCATTTTCTACAGTCATAAACCCTTGTGGAAATCTAACACCTCATGTATGCCTAAACCCAATACAATTCATATTGAATGCAATCAATCTGGCCATTTTAACCGAGTCATGAAGTCGAGCCGTGGCCCTCGGAGAGCTTTTAAAGAGAGACTATGACACTTAAGGTGGTCCAGTTTAAGGTAACATGTTAAATGGGAGGCAGATGTTTGTGTGCGAGTATAGGCTTTATTTCCTTTGAGTGCTTTTGGATACAAATGTGAACCTAAATCTGTCAGTGCGCTGCACCCTCGCTGTTATTTCACTGAAGACGGCGAGACGTCCTAGCCTGCGGTTCTGCTTCTGTGGGTCTCTTGACGGCCAAGGCACGTTTTTAAAAAAATAAGTTGTGGAAACGTCTTTGTCAGGTTGTATGGTTCTATAAAGAACCTTCAACATTCACAGAAGTGGGAATGCACCGATATATCGGCATATAATCGGTATGTGCAAATAAACGCTTTTTCACTATCGGTCGATTTGTTAAAAATGATGATCAGGACTGTAAAATGCATCAGTGTGATTAGTTCGAATTGGGCGGATAGTAATTCAAACAGTAAAAACTATCTGTATCGGTAGATGTCAATCTTAATGATCAAATATCGGTATAGGCACCTAAATGTTGTATCGGTGCATCCCAACACATAACCTTCATTAAAAAAATCCTTGTTGTCGATTCCTGACGAATTCACTTGTTTTGATCTATATTTGACTGTTGAAGTAATGATGTGTGTGTTATATGCAGGTCCTCAAACTGACTTGATTCATAAACAACCCTTGAAGTTCACAGAGGCCAGACGCAATCATTTTCTGCAACTCAGACACATTCAGACGACCTTGGCTGCTTCACATTTCAACCGAATGCGTTCGACTCCGTTATGGGCCGGACTGAAAGGGATACCGGGTTGACGGCGGCCTCTCGCTCCTTTTAAAAGATTGGATACCGTTTAACAGCGGAAGAATGAAAGCCACAGAGTCTTCAACAGCACTACGGGGCTCAATAATTAGATTTTCTCTCATGTTTGCCCCCACGCTGACATTCCCCGTGCTGTCGACGGCCCTCAATCCATCTTCATCGTCTACTGGCTCTCTGTGACCCTCTGGGTGGGGCGGTACAGGTAGCACAACATCACAGGTCTTTAAAATGCAATTCATGGGAAAAATGAGTAGAAACGTTCATGTTAACAAAACAATAATGTGTGACACTAATGCACATGTGCTTTCAATTCCATGTCCCACGTTAATGGTAAATGTCAACCGAAAGTAATAACAAACAGGAGGTCGGTGTATGTGACAGGATGAAATGTCTTAATGTGCGTTCTCTCTGTTGAACAATAAAATTCATCCCATTTTTAATACCTGAAATGTTTGGCATTCGTAGTTTCTGAGACTTTCTGATCTTGCAGTCCGTAAAAAATGAAGCAATACATAAAAATTAGTGTTCAGACTGTTTCTTACCAATAATAATGATGGATGTTGGGTACGATTTTGCCAGAAATGTTAGTTTGATGTAATTTCAATTGCATAAAGATAAGTTACCTGCAATTTGACAGAGATGGCGATAGAGAGGCAAATATTAAAAAAAGACAATTAGGTATAAAATTTAGGCAGACATGTTAGTGATTGTAACTTGTTTTTAAAGTTTCGTGTTTTTGAAATGGCGTGCATTGTCACTTTTTTAAGTTTCGTGTTTATCGAAACATGCATTGTCACTTTTTTATTATTTTTATTGCCTAGCCCATGCACTTCTATTGTACTGTATGGTAACCATATTTTTTTTACTGAATGACGAATCTTATTATTTTCTGTGGTAATCAAAATGATGTCACAGATACTGACAATGGAGCTAGACTTCATCTCGGCACATTCCGGGCAAACCCAAATAATAGCTTTTGGACAAAACTGGCGAATTCAAGAAAATGAAAACATTATTGTCCTGCCAATGACAGAAATACGAAGGTGAGAAAGGCCAAATAAAAGGGGCTTATGAGTCCAAGAAAGTGTGTGGTTTATACCACCGCTTTAAACATTTCAAGATCAAATTTACTGATTTACAAACCGGTCAGTTTTGATTAGATGACGGGGACTGTGGCAGTCCGCATGCACCTTTTCTCTGAAAGTGTTCACTGCGCTCTTGAGATGCTCAATTGTAGTTTACAGCTGTTTAAACACAGATCTATTTTCACTGTGGTCACTACAAAATGACCCAATTAGGCAGTAAAGTTGAACCGGAGAGGGAATTAAAAAACAGCAGAGTATCCAAGTCAATGAACCGGGCTGCCGGCTGAAGTTGCCAGAACTAGCCGTGAAGTGGAGCCGTTTGGCACCGTGTGTTGTTCTGGGAGATGCAGAGGGTTTATATCTCGCTCCAAGCACTGGTGTTACCCTGATTTATAGACAACAGGGTTTATGATGTGAAAGGTGTCATATTTAGGTTACAACTCATGAGAAGGTGAAAGAGAATTCAAATATCTATCACCCGCCACTGTACTGTACAGAACAGGTGGTGAATTTGGAAATCAATTTTCCCATGAATCTTAAATCAATAGCTCAGATGAAAACATCACTATATGTCACCTCCGTCAAAATTTTAATAATGATAATAACCGAATGCTCTCCGCACGCATTATACGTTCGTCAAATGGTTTCACTTCAAATCCGCTTAATCCTGGCCTCAGGGCATTCAGAAGTACCGCTTGTTGGCAAAATCCATGAACCACCAGGTCAATGTTGTCCTCAAAGGCACAAAACACGAATGTGAAATGACAAACTTGAGTCCCTTGTGAATACTTGGACCTGAAAACGTGTGGCAGTCTCATCATGCATCACAGGGCCTGTTGCAATGTTTCTGGTCGCATCTTTAATACATTTTGCAAATGTCTTGTCCTAAGGGTTTTGGTCAAAAAGCTTGCATGCATTTGTTAAATAGCATAAAATAACTAAAGCAACAAATTTAGACATTTCAATAACTGACTAATAACCTTTCGATTGGCATTAAAGTGAAATTTTCTGAAACTAAACATAAGAGCATGATCAAAAAATGCTCATGTATATGAAAACATGACTTTATTTGTCATTAAGCACATAATGTTTATGCTTCTTTGCAAAAAAGAGGTCGGTCATATTGTTATGGATCTGCTTAACAATTGAATGTTAATGAAAATATATTGCATTTTAAAACTTTCTCTCTAGTCTAAAGAGACTGAGTTGCAAAAATGTCTTCTTGCTTGGACGTCAGACATCCAGAAACATTAACACCTATTGGCTTGGTCATGGTGAGCTAATACAGTTATAGATAAATATCATTATTCCTAAATGCTGAATAAAACTAACTATATTAATATCATGCAGTGTATAGCATCTATGCATTGGGTACAGTAGCCTATAAAAATCCTAAAAGTGTGGCCTGTTTAAAGGGTCAAAGAGAGGCTGAAAAGGGAGGAAACTGAATTACAACTGGTTTGGCATACAAAAATATAACTATAAATGTACTCGAGGGAAAATAAATAAAATGATTATAAAAGTGCATTAAATGAACCCTTAAAGTCATCTTAACTGTATTTAGAAACTCAGCAACTGGGTCGGTGGTTTGCCACAGCCGGAGGATTGAACCCCAAATCTTTAACCTCTGCACCACCACACATCAGGGTACCAGTGTAGTTATGTCTAAATATGCTTATCTCTCCAAAAATCTTGAAATAAACTCATTCCAGCTCATGTCAAAGACTCAAAGTGGGTCACATCTCATGGGACGGTCTCCTTTGCTGGCAGTTTTCAATCACTTCATTCATCGAATATGGCAGCGACCTCAGACATAGCTTTAAACAGACGCTAATATACTCAGTCTGAACTATGGTTTGAACCCAAATTGCCCTCTTTTCTCATTTCCGTGGTTTAAAGATGTAAAATTTGACCTCTTCCTTGGAGGAGGGAATCATACGACATGATATCAAAGATAATCTGATATCTTACAAGCTGAGAGTTTCTTTTATGGACCACAGTAAAGTGATGATAACCCCAGTGGACGTTTATTTAAGCGGTAGCTGGATTTTGACTGATTTTAAGTAATTTGTTATTCTTCCTGGTTTACGCTGCCTCGCTGTACAAATCGCAGGAGAGTTTTCAGTGGCGTTCATCCATCTGGTTTCTCTGTGATTCCTGCTTAATTTTCTTACCACCTGTTCAACATCTCACATCCTTACAGCCAACCTATAGTGTTCATAAGACCTAAATGCTAACACCAGTTTGTCAAAAGGATTAATATTGCCTTGGGTTTATAGAAAAATGAAAATGAATGATAATGATGAAGAAATTTGGAGCATGAAAGTTTAATTTGACTCATTGATTTCAATCTTTGACATGACCTTACTCAGCCAATATTAAAGAAAACAAATATGATGGAAGTATTGTGATGATGAAGAAGATATTTAATAAATGATGGTAAGCACACGGTTGATGGTACCCATTGAATTCCATTGTATTTGTTTTTCCTACTATGGAAGTCAATGGTTACTATCAGCTGTGTGCTTACCATTATTTATCAAAATATATTATTTTGTGTTCATCAGAAAAAAAAAGAAATTCATACAGGTTTAATAGAAAATACATACAGTTTTATACAATCATTTTGGGGTGAACTATCCCTTTAATTAGGAGCCCGCTGACAAGGCGTGAAATCTGATTGGGCAGGAATCCCTGAACCCGGTTGGCTAAACTGAATCATATTATTGACACGTCAATATTATATATAATACTAATACATTTTGTTTTCATTTAAATTAATTAAACAACATGTGGGTAGTTAAAATAGTAAACATTTGTATCAAAAACCAGCCCTATTTTTTAACCCGTGCAGATGGGCCTGACAGACATGGCCACGCCCACTGTGACGAACAGGCCCACCGAGTTGTTATATAAATATATGTATATTATTTAACGTGTTTTATTTATTTTTTAATATACGTGTTTTACTTTTTAAGACCAAGTTACACAACGAGAAAGTTTTTTCCTATTACAACCGCACCTGTCAATCTTTACTCTGAGGCTCCTCAATTAATATTCAGTCACACAGCGCCATCTAGTGGACAATAAGGAACTTTACAACAAATGGTTCTTACAGAAAGTAAGCCAGGGGACGGGAATGTTTGAGAAACACAGTTAAAGTCGCCATGAAACGGAAGTAGCGATTGCCTTATTTTCCCCGTGGTGACGTATATCCGAATGAAACGGCTTTTGAGATGAAATAAGGCAGGGCTGGATTTGAATTTGTCCATCGAGATCTGATTGGATCGTTTGAAGTTGGGTCGTGTTGCTAATTGCTAATCACTGCGATCTTCTCCCGGACCCCGCCCACCTGCCATACTTTTGACCGGAAGTGAAGAGAGATCGTTTTAAGGAGGGGAGGAGATTTGCATTTTTGATTAAAGATTATGAGCACACACGAATTTTTAACAAATAATGAAGCTCACAGATAAGTCATTTGTTAATAATACCACACTATTAAAAATACATATATAGTTTTTCATTTCAATTTCATTGCGACTTTAAATAAACCCTAAAAACTGAAACCCAAAGCTCACATTTTTTAAATTATAAAGCAGTTTACAGGATTTATTCAAATAACTGTCAGATAAACCCTGAAATCTGGAAGCTCACATTTATTGAGTTAATAAGTAGTTTACAGGATTTGTTCAACTAAAAGATAGATAGATAGATAGATAGATAGATAGATAGATAGATAGATAGATAGATAGATAGATAGATAGATAGATAGATAGATATCATGAATGTTAAAACTAAATATCCTCAATATGAACAGATCACATTCAGAGTCTCAGGATTTATTTTTATTGAGTATAAAAATTTACATACAACAATGGAAAGGTATTTATTTTACATGAAGAGACATACATATTCATAAGAGGCCAACATATTATATGAAAAGAGAATAAATAAATACAAATCTGGAATCATAAATTAAATGTACTTTAATATTGAGAAAAAATAAAATAAAATAATTAAGTGCAATATCACAATAAATCATTTAATATCAAAAGATTTTAAGCAGCTTCTTAACATTCCAACCTCTCATTTTAGCAAAAGCTTTGGAAAAACACTCAACACTCAAAACAAAGTCATTTTTATTATAATAAGTAGTGGCAGGGATTGAAAGAATCTACATTAAATAAATAAATACATAAACACACACACACACACACACACACACACACACACACACACACACACACACACACACACACACACACACACACAGCGCGCGCACACACATAGAACGCTTTGTTTTCATAGAACGCGTCGTTGTCATGGAAGCATTATGACATCACACTCGGTGCCTATAAAAGCCTCAGCAAACAGAGCCCGGTATCATTTGACTGATCTGAACGCTACTGTACAGATTACCAAGTGAATTTTGCAGACTTTCCAAAAGTTCGCAACTTTAAGCTGATTGACGCACTGTGTACGGACAGACAGTTTACTTAGATTTCAACCCTCTGTAAACCGAATCTAAGCACAGTTAAGTCTTCAGTTATTCTTAGACATCATGTTTCGTCCTTTAACATCGTCCGTTAAGGACACAAGACGAGCAGATGTCGAAAACACGGATTTTTGCCTTCCGAATGCTGTGCCGGTTTTCGACTTTGTCCCTGACACCGGACTACGGTCGAAAACCAGGCGCGCTGCCGGTGGCTTAAATCCGTGTGGAGGAAGTGAGGTGGAGGAGGAGAAGGAGGTGGATGTTTCGCTTGCATTTGCTAAGGCGAAATGCAAAGCAGGTAAGATGCTAAAAGTTCAACAACATCCATACAGTTTACGTATATATGTAAATGCACGTCTACAGATAGACACCAGGGGGAGCTCGTGTTACATTTTTTCTCTTGGCAATACAGGCAGCTTTCTTACCCATTTTGGCATCAGCCCTGCATCCGTTTAAGAAATAAACTAATATGAATAAAATAAGGATTTAAGATAGAAATATGAGGTCTTGTTTTAACTAGGGCTGGGCATGGATTAATCAAGATTTATCTCATACAAAATAAAAGTAATTTTTTGCATAATATATGAGTTTTTGATGTGTGTAAATAGTATGTATACTTAAACACAAACATATATATATATATATATATATATATATATATATATATATATATATATATATATATATATATATATATATATATATATATATATATATATATATATATATATATTAATAATATTTAATATTTCTTAAATATCCTTTTTTAATTTATATATAATTTAGAATATCTAAAAATGTAAATAAATATATATAAACATGTAAATGTTTTTTAAATAGATACATGAATGTGTGTGTATTTATATATACATACTAATTATACACAGCACAAACTCATATATTATGCAAAAAATTACTTTTATTTTGTATGAGATTAATCTAGATTAATCTATGCCAAGCTCTGGTTTTAACATATATATTGCTAAATACAAGCTCATTTTATAAAGTATGTTTTTGAAGTATATATTTAATATCAATGTTTGTTGTATATTTTACAATAAATTAATTGCCGTATGGGTATTACTATCAAAGTTAACAAATCTACAAGTAATGTGAGTATTTTAAATTTAAAATAAATCAAATCTATGCTATATATCATTATTTTATAGTTTATAGTTTACTGTTACTTAATGTCTGCGGTGATACTGTCATTTCTACAGACATTTTTACAGTGCACATATAATGTTTGTTTTATATACTTTAATAAACATTGATTTAAAAAGTGACCAGTTTTAGTTAAAATATATTAATTTGGTTAAATCTTTTAATCGTTTTAATTCTACAACATTATTTATTGAATTGTAATTGCAGGAGGAGAGGAGGAGTTGGTCATCACTGAGTTCAGTGATGATGACTATGATGATGATGATGGATTTGTGCATTTTGGTCTACCGAATGCCGTGCTGAGCTCTGACATCATCCCTCACATCGGATTATTGTCAGAATTCGGGGGCGCCGGTAGTTCAAATTTGCAAGTTGGAGGAGAATGTATGATGAATGATGATGTGTATGATGAGGCGCAATGCGCAAAAGGTACGATGGAAACTAAAACTTTTTAAAAAGTTTTTATGTTTGTCCCATGGCATCATGTGTAAACCAAATCTGTGCTCTTGTAGATCTCACACTGACCTCCACAGTTTTTCAAATGTGTTTATTAAGCATTATCACTGACCACGGTTCTTTGTCGTAATGAATTTTCTAATAGTTTATCATATAATGTTTTGTTTTTTTCTGTTAAGACAAACCCAAAAAATCCAAACTCCGCAAATTTTTGAAGAAGACGTTTGGCACTGCAAGGTGCCCGTTTCTTCAAAATAATAAAGTGGAAACATTGATTCCTTCAAAGGTGAGTTACATCATTACATTTACTTAAGTCACATTTTAGAAAAGAGATATTTTTAGGAGTAAATTAAAGGATGGTTACTAAAGTACATTTCAGGTCTTTTACTTTGTTACACTGGATCTTTACTATATTTTAATGCATTATGAAATGTGTAGTTTATTCCAACCCATCGATCATTTGTTCTCTATCCCCCTTTCTCTCTTATATACACAAATGCAATATTGATCCTATACTTGCTTGTACTTTTACTTAAACTTATCTCTGGTCTTCTCCACAGGTTAATGCCGATTCAGCTAATCCTAATCTAAAGGATGAAGCTGATCTGGCCAGACCGGAATCAATCAGACCGGACAAACGAAAGGGGTTCTTTGACTATTTCCGGAAGGGCAAAGTGGAAGCGATGCCGAACCCACAGCTTAAAGCGGGTCCAACTATCCCTGATGTTAGGGAAGTTGATGATCTTGCAACTCAGTCAAAGACACACGTTGGTCCGAAGAAAAATAAAAAGAAGGCCTCAAAGGGCCAATTTTTTGACAACTTCCGGAAAAAAACTTTGAAGCCTGTTGATGGAACGCAACAGCTCAACGCCGATCTAGCTAATCCTGTTGCCATGGACCAAGCGGATCCGGCCATTCGTGAGTTTATGGCTCACAGCCGCACAGTTGCAGCCAGTGCCGAGCTGCAATCAAGTGCTATTCCAGCCCACTTCTGGGCAAGGAATCAAGATTCCAGAACTTTCAGGGCAAAAAATGCCGAAAAGCCCAGTCTGAAAGAAGCTGGAAAACCCGGGCCGAAAGATGTCGGAAAACCCGGGCTGAAAGATGCCGGAAAACCCGGCCCGAAAGATGCCGGACAACCTGGACCAAAAGTCGCCAAAAAGCAAAGACCAAAAGAGGGAAAACCTGGGCTGAAGGTTGACGTTAATCCGGCTTCTTTCGAAAAAGATATCAATCCGGCCGTTGCCGAGCTGGTGTCTGGCCCAAAGAAAGCCACTATTAGAGGTGAATATAATGTCAGCATTATATAAATTATATATCTTATGTTCGTAAGAAATATGTCTATTTCCTACAAAAGCTATCTGTCAGTGGTGTAAGAAAACACAATTGACCATTTTCTCTGATAGCAAATCTTATCGTAGACGAGCAAAACAAGGATGTAGTTTTCCTTTTTTAATTATTCGTCTGTCATTGCTTTTTATCTACATATTGTATATTTAATCCCTTTTCGGCTATGTGAACATAACCTAACCACTTCAATGTTTTTATTTTTGTGTTTTTTTCAGAATCTTTGCTGTCTAAATATGAGTTTTCTTTGTGTAATGTCCTTGGCGAGGGCAGCTTTGGCAAGGTGTACAAAGGGACGCGTAGGTCTGATGGCAAAGAGGTAATGCACACAAGAACAACACACAATCGCTTGATCAAAACAACATTTAAAGATTGTAGATCCTCAAACCTTAAAGTTTTGTGCAGTGTCAGGAGGAGAAATAAACTCGGTGTTTTTTGCTCTTTGCAGGTCGCCATCAAACGAATGGAGCGAAATAAAGACGACAAATATCTTTTTATCGTAAGTTGTCCTAACTAAATATAAATATACGCACCAATAAACTATTAAACCAGAAAGATCATCATATTTACAAATACTAAAGCAAGAGCTTCTGCTAACTAACTGTCATTTGTTCATTTTCTCCAGCCTGGATACACCGAACCGCTCCTTACAGAAGTGGGGTTAACTCTTAAAATGCAAGAATGCCACAGCCCCTTTGTCATCGAAATGTATGACTGGTACGAGGATCCCAACATGATCGCACTCGTGTTGGAGTATCCTCAACCCAGTCAGACACTCTGGGAGTTTTTGAACTCGCGCCGTACACCACTGAGTGAATCAACAGCACGACCACTGATGTACCAGGCTGTCCAAGCAGTGCAACACTGTCTGGATCATGGCGTTTTCCATTCTGACGTCCATCTAGGAAACTTCTTGTTGGACCAAGTGAACATGAAGCTGACCTTGATCGACTTCGGCCTTGGAAATCTACTTACGGACGACGGCTATGATTCAAAAGGCTTTAAAGGTGAGCTGGAGTTTTTCTGCTGTTAGTGACTTATTGATCATGTGACCCTTTTACTAAATAACTTTTGCCTACAGGAGCTGTGCATTGCACCCCACCCGAGGCGCACGCCAAGTCCAAGTACCACGCCATGCAAACAAACGTCTGGGCATTAGGAGTGTTGCTGTACTGCATGGTGCATAAACGTTACCCTTATCTGAAGAAAAAGGCGACAAAATCTCACAAGCTTCAGCTTAACAAGAAATATTTTTCAAAGGGTGAGTGAAAAGCACAAACGGAGGCAGAACATCTCTGATCAGATGCACAGTATCCGTGAAAGACATCGGTCACTAAACATGGATGGATGGACAATATTATCATCATATGACAGCTCTTTGGGTTATTGTCATTTGTGTGTCATGACTAACAAGCTCTCTCCTAAAACTTGTACAGAACTCTGTGATCTGATTAAACGGTGCTTAGACATGAATCCAGCTAAACGGCCGACGATCCAGGAGATCTTAGATCATGACTGGTTTAAGATGGACTAGAAAGAAAGGCAGTGAAATGGATTCAGTCCATCAGATACACAGTGTGAGGTAACAGACAGATTAGGAAACTACATTTGTAAGAGAGACGTGCTTTATGTCTTTGTGTAGTTAGATTTATGTAGAGTAGTAAGATTGAGTGTTCTTGTTCTTGTTTCTCCTATTTAGATTTTGTCAAGAATCATCCAGACTGCTAGAAAAACATACTGAGCACTTTGGATGATAGTTTCTGCCAAATGTATAAATGTAACATACAGTGGCTAATTATTTATTCTTTTTTATTTATTATTTATTATATTATTTACTATTTCGTTATTTTTGTATTCCTATTAATGTTTGTATTGTCTATTAAAATTGTGTCAAATTGAAAGCATTTATTTACAGATACATGTGTCTTGTATTGGTGTCCAATTATGCCTCTTTATCACCTGTCTCAGGTGTACACAGAATGTGAAATTTAAGATCAAAATACACCACAGATCATATATTCAAACAATTTGAATCCCTTTGATAAAAAACATCATATGGCTCACTTATATTACAAGTCATGCTATTTCAAGACACAGTGACAGCACTGGATTTTAGGTCAGGTGTAGATAGTTATTAATACCTAGCATTAGGATGGTAAGGACAGAGCTTGTTGTCAGGTTACCACATCAAAGAAATGTAAATCATTGTTGTATTGTGATTATTGTGATGTCTTTATACAGCTGTAGTTTCACCATCTAGGTCAGGGGTTCCCAAACTCGGTCCTGGAGGGCCGGTGTCCTGCATAGTTTAGCTAAAACCCTAATCAAACACACCTACACAGGACCTCCAGGATTGAGTTTGGCCACCCCTGGACTAGGTTAACTAGAGACTCAATATAGTCCAGCTAAGACTTACCAAAATAAACTTTGGTTATGTGGTTATAATTTGTGTATGCCAAAATAATTATATGATATTACATCATGTAAGCAAAGTCAACATTGATTACAAGCAGTTTGCTTTCATTTATTGATTTATTTTCAGACGTCTTTTAAATTTTCACTGAAAGTCTAAATTTTAGCCTACACGTCTGGGCTGTGTTTGGACGGCTATTAGTCATATTTTAAAGGCAAAATTGCTTGCTGAGACTGTAGAAATTATATTCCCAATACATGGACTTTCCCAATCACCCCTAGCATTTGGTCAGAAATGGAGTCTTCCAGAGGTCGCGCTGGGGTTACCTGTGTTGCCAGGTAACGGAGCGTGAGAGATGCTGCGTATTGTAAATAGTTTATAGAGTTAAACGGGTGCCAATTAAATTATTAAGTGTTCATTGTTTGTTTATTCGTGCCTTACGATTTAAGTAACTTTATATGTGTAACGTTTATTACATATAACGTTAATTGTTTTGATTAACGTGTGATAACATGCAGATGTTTTGTCATGTATTTTGACTGAATATGATTAATAATTACTAATGTTCTTGTAACTTGGTATCGGGACATCCCTATTTTGCACCCTCATATTCCAGATTTTCTAGTTGTATTTTAACCAAATATTATCCGATCCTAACAAACCATAAAGTAAAGTAAATCTGATTTATGCAACTTTCAGATGATGTACAGTGGTGGCAAACATTATTACAATATTTGACAGATCTGAAAATTTCATTTCATATTGATGGTTGCTCTGAGAACAACAAATATCAGATGAAGTAAATCGTACTGTTTTTTTAAATCTTAGTTAAAAAAAATTGCCCCTTATGACTGGTGTTCCAGAATCACAAATGTGAAATATTAATATACAGTGTACCTAAAACCATATTTAAACAGTAACTTGCACTTGAAAATGTATGAATTCATTTCATTAGAAAATGTTTTATGCAAGTATCATCTGCACATAGATTGTTGATTTTATCAGAACTTACTACATTAAGAGTCAATCTGTTTAAAGGGTCAAGATTTGGCTATTGGTTAAGTTAACCCCTGCTGGTTCAATATATATCATAACTACATAAGTCTGTTGACATGAAGCTTTCTTTATTTACGGGCATCCCTTGTTGCTTCAAATGCCATGTATGACTAACAAAAAATAATAATAAGAGTGTCCATCTTCTATGATCTAAAACATTCAAGTTTTTCATGTACTTGAGGCAGTATATTAAGTTTAGTTCATCTCTGCAGGCCCTCTGTCGATTCATTTTGAGTCTCAGATTCTTGATTTAAAAGTTCCTGGGTGTCCTTTTCTAGTTGCTCTTGCTCTTTGGCATCCAATTCCTTCAGTTTTTCTTTCACGTCTTGGGGAATTTCCACTTCCAACAGATTCTCCATTCCTTCCTCTGGCTCATCGCTAATCAAAACCTTAATCGAAGACACAAAAAACTTTAATGAACCTGAATGCAGTGGGTCAGCATTGAATATCACGCTCTCACATATTTGGTTTAATGTGGCGTTCACACCAAATGCGAATTCAATGATTTGTGTGAGTAGATTACATACAAAGCGAATAGACGCAAACACAGGGTGATGCGAATGACCTGAATTGGGTGGCGCGATTGCCACGAAAACATGACACAAAGTTAAATCCTGGGAGGACCGCGATGCTTCGCGTTTGGTGTGTACGCAGCATAATGGTGCCTTTACACCAGACGTTAATGAAGCGTTAAGGGTGAGTGATTTAAATGTTGCAACTCAATGCAAAGACGCAATAGATATCTGGCTGCATGATTTGTGTGAATGAGGGCGTTTGACACACGTTACACATGATTCACTCTGTAACTTTGTTCAGATATTTTATTCATATTAATATTAAGATATTAATATTCGTGCCGCGTTTACCAATCAGCAGCTTGCTCTTGTAGTGACGTGATTACAACGTAGCAAGCGGGGGCAGAAATACGAAACAACAATGGAGGACAAAATCATCATCGCTGTATGTGAACACTCGGAGTTGTACATCAGATCATCGTACTTTTATAGAAGCAGGAATAAAAAAGGAAGAAAGTTAGTCAAGAGTGTCGCACAATCTGGTAAGTTGTAAAAAAAACTCTTTACTTGAAGCTATACACATATTGAGACTAAAAGCCAGCTAAAGTCAGCAAATTGATCGTATTCGTGTCTGAATTTTACGCGCAAATGACGCAAGTTAACTTATGTTGCGTTTACACCACCGCGGTAGAGGCAGCAAAAACGCACTATTCGTGCGTAGTTGGATGCTTGAACATTTGAGTTCACTCCCTTCATTTGCGCATGAAATTCTAGTCATTCAAGAAATTCACGGGGAAATTTGGGCATGGGACCCACGTCACTACTACAGCAAGGTCCTGATTGGTTAATGCAGCACAGGAATTCCCGAAGTTCAGATTTTTCAACTTGCGCGTTTCCTGCGGCAATGCTCAATTCGCGCGGAACGCGCCACGCCATTTGCGCTGCAGGATAATAATCCGCATGTAATCACTTTTTTGCATTGACTTAACATGTAAATCACCCGCGCTTGCCGCCTCTACCGTGGCTGGTGTAAACGCAGCATTAAAATTTTCAAGCGTCTGGTGTGAGCGCACAGTAAAAGAAAAGCAGTAATAATGCAGTAAGGTAGCTAATTAGATGCCAGATAAATATCACTGCGGTTTTACTGACGTTCTCAATTACCAACTTTGGGAAAAACTTAATGGCGACTCTTGATGTAGTATAAAAACTATTATATTAAAAAAATCCATTAATCCTGGATAAATATTAGCCTCATTCTGAACTTGGCATGTTAATGGTGATAATTAAAATGGTTGGATTGAAGTAAATGACCGAGCCATTGCTTTTGGCTTAGAGTTGTAAAGGGATCTCCCAGACGTTATTGAGAAAATCAGGCTTTAATAAGAGACCCTGTGACATCTTTTCCATGCGCCCGTACCCAAATATTCACACGCCACAGCTGCAAGAACAGCTTTTTCCACCAAATTAGTGTCTCCCGTTTTTTCCGGCCAAAGTCGTAAATCTGAGGACTGGAATCTGCCTACTGTCCACAAAAAAAGTGCACGGGAGGATTTTGCTTCATGTTGCCGAGAACCAAAAACGATACATTTAACTTTTAAAAGAAAAGTTCACCCCAAAATGAAAATTGGTCCGTATTTTACTCTCCCTTAAAGGACAAGTTCGGTATTTTAGACCTAAAGCCCTGTTTTCAGATTGTTTATGGTCAAATAGAATGGTTTTGACAGAAATTTCGACATTTTCGGCTGCCCTGAGAATTTTCGCGTGTTTGTGTTTCAGCTCAGACCTCTACAATGGGTTTAATGGTGCACTGGAACAATCCTTCCTAAAATGCATTAAACTTTCGTTTACAAAGACGTGAAACTCACCGAGTGGTCAGGGGTGTTCACTGGTATGCTCACACAAAAATCGCTCCAAAAGACGCATTCCAACAGGTTTTATCGTAGTTTTTACCAACTCCATTGACATGTATTAGATGTGCTGTGAGGTATGGTATTACTCCGCGCCGGGAACTTTGTTTCTATTCTTGCAATTGGCAAAGGCGGATTAGCGCCACCACCTGGGCTGGAGTGTTTATTATTCAAGCTCTAAGCGGAAGAATGTACGGGTGTGAGGCGTTTGGGGAAATAAGTCCACAAGTTAACAACGAATGCTAAAACAGCTGTTGGAAAACATCTTTTGCAGCGATTTTTGTGTGAGCATATCAGTGAACACCCCTGACCACTCGGTGAGTTTCACGTCTTTGTAAACGAAAGTTTAATGCATTTTAGGAAGGATTGTTCCAGTGCACCATTAAACCCATTGTAGAGGTCTGAGCTGAAACACAAACACGCGAAAATTCTCAGGGCAGCCGAAAATGTCGAAATTTCAGTCAAAACCGTTCTATTTGACCATAAACAATCTGAAAACAGGGCTTTAAGTCTAAAATACCGAACTTGTCCTTTAAGCACTTACATAATAATTATGTAAAAATAAATACACACACATGCATGTATAATTAAAAAAAATGTATATATTAAGTATTTATATATAATAAAAATTAAACTGTGTATATACACAGGTAAATAATGTGTGTGTATTTATAAACACAGTACACACACACACACACACACACACACACACATATATATGATATAAACAAAAACTTTTATTCTGCAAACAATTAGTTGCAATTAATTGTAATGAAGCCCTAAAAAGAGTGCACCCATCAATCCATTAAAAACCCTTGAGGTTAAGTGTTTAATAACTGTATGTATTAGTTGTTGATGGATGGATGCACTTTATAGAGCTTTAAAAATGATAAGCTATCCAAAGCCATTATAAAGCTGAAAAAAAGACAGGATATTATTTAATATAACTCTGACTGTGTTTGACTGAAAAAAAAGTCATATACACCTAGGATGGCTTGAGGGTGAGTAAAAGATGGGCTAATTTTCATTTTTGGGGTGAACTATTCCTTTAAGAAGAGGAAAAAGTTATCCAACGGGACTCGGAATCGCCAACAACCTCTCACAATATGCCTAATTTCAATATATTATGACACTATCATTGGATTACAAATATACTCCTTAAAAATGTGTTCATTATATAAACATACAAATTAATTAAACAACTGAAAATGATTAAAAGACATTACCTGGACTAGTTTCTCACAGGCAGAGATCACATGTGGATCCTTCTCCCAATTGTGAAACTCCCGCATGATGGGATACACATTCTTGTTCTTCATAATCTGTCGGCACCCTTTAGTCGCTGTAAGCTAAATGTGAACAGATCATTGATATAGCAGTGAATAACAGTAGACAAAACTGATGTCTTATAATCTGATTTCATGTTATTTAATTCAACACAGACACTTTTATATTATATGGATAATTTAGATTTGTGATGTTATTCTTACAAGCAGCAAGGTTTCTAAGAGCATCTTTCTGATGTCAGGATCCGTCTCTCTCTTTTTGTCCTCTGGCAAGTACTGCAAATCCACTGGCAAACCTAAAAAACACAATTGAAGATCAGTAAAGATCATAGTGATGTTTGGATCAGTAAACAAAGTAATGTTTCAAGTCTTAGTTATTTGCTAGTTTGAGGTGCAGTTGCCCGAATAAGGTTTAAGTCTAGTCCCAGACTAAAATGCATATTTGAGTTATCTAACCTGAAAACAACTTGCACTGACATCACTTAAAATACATCATTGCCTTCTTGATTCTTGTTTAATTTGGTGCTATTACTCTTCACTCGATCACTGAACTACCATTGCATGATGGACTCGATGATGGATGACTGTATATACTCCGAGTCCTATGAGAAACCTGTACCAAGATTTTGCTATTGTAAAAAAACATCATTGCCCTTATTTGTCTCAAAATGCACACCAGTAATGCTTTTTTGTAAGGTATGTTTGTAAAAACATCTTAAATGTCCTTATATAAAAGCCTAGTCCTGGATTAATATAAACCCTGATTCTTATGAGATGATCTATAAAGATGAAAAAATATGACATGCATAAACTTTTCAAACTTTTAAGAAACCTCAGACTTGAAGCAAGAATTCTGGCTGAATAAATCCTCTCAAACATTGTATTTCCACTTTATTTCTCTTTGTAACTAAATAGGTAAACAGCGCCCTCTAGAGGACACAGATGAATGTTGAAGAGGAAATCAAGGGAAAGTTTGCTTTACAAGTTATCATTTGGCACTTTTTAATACATACATACATACAAAGAAAAACTCATACAATTAGTAGTGTTTATAACAATAAAGTGTAGAACGAAAATGATTTACCTTCATTCTCTTCCTCTGAGAGCTCCTCGGGTCCAGCCAGTGGTAATAAAAGATACGGCAAAATATCCACTGAATCACCGAGCAACCATTCATGATGAGCTGTATGGATATGAGAATCAAAACATTTATATCCTAAAATCTCTAATGGTTGATTTTAAATGCCACAGTCATTAACTGAGTGCATAATTAGGGGTAGTCAACTCAATATGAGCGCAAAGCTAATGGTCTAATCATATTCAATGGATTATGCTAAGCTATGCTAAAAGTGGTACCGCCAGACCCAGAGATCAGCTGAATGAATTCCAAAACAGTAAAAATCAGGGGAGCTGGAAAATTACATTTTTTTTTTTTTCAAAAAAGTGGAGTGTCCCTTTAATAAGGACTTCCTAAATGAAAGAGCTGTGCAATAATATTGCCATGGCAATTCAGAATTGATATTGGACAGGTATATCATAATACTCATAATGCTTTTTACACGGCTATTTCATCAAACGCCATTATGGTTTAAAGGACACCAAATCTTTTAATTCACTGATGAATGTCACATATCATATCACATATTTACTGTTATAATCTAAAGTCAAACACTATGTTGAGAGCTTTTACCGTAGTCAAAACAGCAATTTCTGAGCGTTCCCACCACTCCACCTCGTCTAGTGGTCGATTGCTCATACTGTGTGTACGGAAGAAGTCTCTGAATCACACACCTGGAAAATATTAATCTTGCTTTAGAAAATGTTCTGGATCACTGTGTCGTGTTACCAAAGTGCTTTTAATGATTTTTTCCCCAGACCATCTCACCTCTCCTTGTCCAGAATAAACTGTCTTGCCTCAGGCAGCTGTGTCAAGTTGGACAGCAGTGGTCCCAGGTAATGAAGTGATGCTTTTTGGTTAAAACCTTCTTGACAGAAGATCTCAACCAGTTTCGCAAGTCCGATATTCTGCTCTTGGAGAGTCTTGAAGACATCTCGACACGTTCTCTCATGTCGGGTGAGATTACTGAGAATCGTACAGATACGATCAGCAAAAACATACTCTGGGTCCAGTAAATGCTTCAATAGGGTGGGCAATATGTTTGTCTCTTTGACCAAAGGCTGGTGAAGGGTCTCATCTGCTGATAGGTTAATAAGAGCATGGTAACAGTCTTTAACAATAGCAATGGAAACATCACTGGTTAGGGTCACCAGGGCTTTGAGGAAGTCTGGTTTGGACTGCAGGTACCGACACCCATCCCGGTTTCCTGTGAGACCCAGTATGTATTCTGTAGCGTGACCTTTGACATCAGCTCTCATCTCTAGTGTGAGAAATGACAGAAGCTCCTTTGCTTCACTGTCACTAAGCATTATGGGTCGCTTTGTTTACCAAGTATAGTCTTATGTTTACTAATAGTCAATCTGGAAAATAAAAACAGCAAATAGTCATGACACTGGATGTGATGTCCATGTTCATTCATTTAAACCTTTCAGAAGGTAACATCATACTACTGCAATGTTTTTGAACATAGTTATACCATAGTATTTTTAAATACTCGAAGTACACTTTTGTATGTTAACACAATTGTACATGAATACTGAAATCATTTAGTACCACGGTTAATATCTAAAAATAAAACTGTACACTGGTGACGTCATTGTACCATTTTTACCATGGTTTTAATGTAGTTAAACCGTAATTAATTTCTATGTGTATCATGATACTGTATTATGCTTGTTTGACATAGTTTTGAATATAATCGTAACAACAAAACTGCACCGAAAATACATCATATTGATTTGGACATTATTCAGGTAAACATTTGATTTGTCATTACCTTCGTAACACCAAAAACAACGTTTTCACTAATGAACATCTAAAGCCAAATATGATCAATAACCATCTAACATTACATATAATATATAAAATAAAATCTATTGATTTTACGTTGTCATTTAGCCACACGTTACTTACCAAATTTACGATACACAACACACATGTGCGTCACGTACAGTTCCTGCTGTTGAGATTGACATATTTAGGATCCAATCAAATTACTCCAGTGACAATCGTCCCCGCCTTTGTTCAAACGCATGGATATGTGATTGGCTGTCAAGCTCGCAACTCCGCCCTCTCTGTCGTCGCTTTGTGATGACGCGCTAGAAGAGACGTGTGGACGTTCCTGTGTTTGAAACATGGCAGCGGTTCAACTGAGCGAAGCTGAGAAGGTTTATATTGTGCATGGAGTTCGGGTGAGTGGACTATGTGAGATTGATACTGACGAGGAAATAAAATATATTTATATTTGAAACCAACTGTCTTTATAAAAAGCGTTAATACGTAACGAAACATTGGTTTTACTAAGACAAGATGAATAACTAACGTTACTGTTGAAAAAACAAAACGCTCTCAACAACTTAAAGTGTAAATAATGAATGTTATTGACAGGATGATTTGAGATTGGACGGTCGAGGATGTGAAGATTACAGGCACGTGGAGATCGAGACAGATGTGGTGTCTAACACTGACGGTTCTGCCAAAATCAGTCTAGTAAGCTCTACTTGCTTGTTTTATGATCCTGCTTAAAATAAGTGTGTTCGACTTCATGCAGTCAGATGACGTCAATATACCGCGAGAGCGATTTGAAATTAGACTTCTACGTGTGTTTCTAGACTCGCTCTCGCGGTACGTTGACGTCATCCGCCTGTCGGTTCTTGCAGCGAGCATGGAGTCAAATAAGCCTAATGTTGTGCAGTGAGATGATGTCTGTCACGTTTTTTTCTAATTCATGGCGTTGTGTGATGTTTACAATAGGGTCACACAGTCGTTCTTGTAGGAATAAAAGCAGAGATTGGTAAACCCAAACCCATGGTACCAGAGGAAGGTTATCTGGAGTTCTTTGTTGACTGGTAAGTGTTGAATAATAGCAATAAGTCACGGCTGAATGGCGATTGTTAGGCATGACCAGGGGGGCAGGGTTTCATATTTTATTGAAGCTTCCCTGGAAGCCGCCATTGCTTAGCGAACACCCATCTGCTGTTAGCATCCCATTGACTCCCATTCATTTTGGCGTCACTTTGACAGCGAATAACTTTACATCTGAGGCGTTTAAAGACTCCATTTGTCCATTAATTATTTCTAAAGAAACACGAAAATGTATAAAAGGCTCCATTACCATGTATCTTACGTTATGTCCCAGTAGAAGCAGTTTTTGTAAAAATAGGCTAACGATTGCGTCATAACCTGCGACTTTCTGTCGCACAGTAGAGAAATTACCGTATGGACTTGGAGAGAAGCTCACAGGCAATCTTTTACTGACTATGAGGCAATCGGGTGGACGTGAAGGCATAAAGTCAAGGGAGATTACTAATCAGAATACTAACCAAAATGTGCTCCTGTTCACGCTCGCCGTCTCTGCAAGATTCAGTAGGTGATTCGGATCTCCCGTGGCACGGCTATTAGAAGACTTACAATTGCCAGACAGGTTGCTCACGTGACATCCACGTCATTGAGCTCAATTTGAGTCTGCGCAGTACGCTCGACACCCAGGAAGTGCGTGCTTCTAATTGACTTCACTTGTCTCCGTTGAATCCAATGGGGTCGCTTTGTCCATTTCTTTTACTGTCTATGGGCATGACGCGAAGCAGATGCGACTTAATCATGATACAGCACAGCCTGGAGTATCTTAATTTTTTTTATAAAAGGGTTACTACACAATACAAATATTAAAGCATAAAATATTTATAAACACACCTTTCATAAAGTAAAATCACTTAAAAATATCACAGAATGCCTCCCTTCCACTTGAAAAAATTGTCCCTGACCAACTATGAACAGTTTAACGTTTACGTTAATAAGGAGGCTGCGCAGTGGTTCACCGGTCATATATGTTTGTGTATTGTAAATTAAACAAACCATTCAAAACCTAATGCAAGTGTATCCCAATGGTGTATATCTAAAGAACTAAATCCTAATTTATTTTTTATTTGTTAGCTCAGCAAATGCCACTCCTCAGTTTGAGGGGCGGGGCGGAGAAGAGCTGGGGGTGGAGCTTAGCAACACGCTGTACAAAGTGTTTAATAACAGGCGCAGCGTGGATCTGCGATCTCTCTGTATTTCCCCAGGAGAATACTGTTGGATTCTGTATGTGGATGTACTGGTGAGTTAACAAACACATCCTGATGTTATCTTCATTAGAGGCCAATGCTAATAAGATTAGCATATATCATGAAATATTAATGTGACTGTATGCTGTTTATTTCTGCTTATGTGAAATCAAGTTTGATTGTGTTCACAGCTGCTGCAGTGTGATGGAAATCTGTTTGACGCAATATCCATCGCAATAAAAGCTGCACTTTTCAATACACGGTGAGTGACTAAACTTTTCCCGTTCAGGATTCATCACAGCTGTAAGGATCAGTAATGATGGATTATGGAATTTCCAGGTGTGGAAAAGTCATGGGCATTTACGTAGTGAATATCAACCACACTGAACCGTGTTAAAGTGTCTTTGCAAACTTATCGTCTGGTATTCATTAACTCTTTCCTTGCCAGCGGTTTTTTTTTTAGTTGCCAGCCAGTGCCAGCATTTTTTATGATGTTCACAAATCCAAAAAATGTTCTTCTTTAAATATATAAACATACAATATATAAGATAAAAGGACAGACCCTCTGCTTTCAAACAATAAACAAAAAAACTTTTAATCCTATCTTCATTTGTTCTCTTTTTATCACCTTCAAAAATACAAAATTTTGAGATAATTGCATTTTTGTAAAGGACTTTTGTTAAAGATCATATTCAGAATGATGATCAAACCATTCACAGAGTTTTTACTGTTTGGATCAGTGGATGCTTCAGTGTTTTATAAGTTGGATAAGAGCACCACCTAGTGGATAATAGCGGAAATATGGATTGCCGTAAAAACTCGTCATTTGCAGGAAGGCATTTAACAACAATTGTGGGAAACCTATATGAGAAATTATGAACTTAACTTTTCCTTTTCTACAACAGAATTGCCAAAGTGCACATATCTGAGGATGAGGAAGGAGGGAAGGAGATTGAGCTGTCAGATGACCCTTATGACTGCATGAGGCTCAATGTGGAGAACGTGCCCTGTATCGTAACCCTGTGCAAGGTACAACAGACACCTCAGTACCCACAATGCATCTCTTCCTGTTATTGTGTTTAGTGATTTTTGTTTATATTAATTTGTGTTACTCACTATGTATGTGGTATTGGTTTTAATTTTTGTGACTCAGATCGGTCACAGACATGTTGTAGATGCCACCCTGGAGGAGAAAGCCTGTTCTGTAGCCAGTGTCCTGATATCAGTCACACATAAAGGTACAGTCACATGCGTCAGGAAGATGGGAGGAGGCAGTCTGGACCCTGAGAGCATCTTTGAGATGACAGAGGTCAGAATACATTTCATTTAAACACATTTTATAATTTTTTTAGTTTCAAGTATCAGCATTAATGACATTTTAAAGGAATAGTTAACGAGAATGAAAATGATTGCATAATTTAAATGCAGTATTTTGAGTTTATTTAGGGACTAATACATTGTGTATTAATGTAAATATAAAAATCACAGCTGTAAGGTCAAATATGGCAGCACATATTGATGAAACACACATGTGACAACCAGACACATAGGCCAGGGTTATTTTTGAAAGTTATGTTTACACCGGGGATGGCGTGATGATGTGTGAATTATGGGATAATTTTCATTTTCCGATGAGCTACAGTATTTGAAATAGTCCAGCTACAAACTTCCAGATGATCCAACTCAGGAAAATATACATAGTCTTATATCAGCTGTGTTTACCCTTTAAATTGTGCAAATTGAAATAGCGAATTGATAACGCACCCAATAAAAAAACACTGCAATTAGGCATAAACTGCCATAAATTGCAAAAAAGTTTATCCAGTTCGAAAAGGGAATATATTACAAAACTGCAGTGGAATTTTTTTTACATTTAAAGGTCACCTGATGTGGGTAAAAATCACATGATCATTCTTTAAACATGGTGCGATATGTAGGCCTGTCACAATAGTTTTTATATATATATATATTTATTTCACTGATTATATATGACAATAAAATTGCATAATAATGCAAGAACATCCTTTCTAAGAAACAACTTAGATTTTTAAGAATATTAAGGTGAAAATATATATTATAATATATAATATATATATATATATATTATATATATATATATATATATATATATATATATATATATATATATATATATATATATATATATATATTAATATGAAATTGGATTATTTAATTGAATGTTTAAAACATTAAAAAAAATATTATGAAATATGCATTTCAATTTTAACCAGCTAATAGTGATTGTTAAGTGTAAATCACAGCTTTAAAGGGTTTATTTCTTTTGAGTATGCGCAATTACACGCAGTCTTGTTTATAATTGTAAAACCTCAGATCTAAACAGTAGATGTTATGGTTATATTTTTAATAATTTTTTATTTGTATAGCTCTTTTCATTGTAAACATGCTGGCTTGTTCACGTTCATTTCCTCTCCTCACATCGGAGATGCGGGTTGTAGCTTTGAAACCAATTCCAGTCGGATTTATTCTTGGCAAAAAACGATGGCAATGTACCGCCTTAAAAAAAACAACAACTCCCGAGGTCATGTTCACTTCTCGTGCGATAAGTCCATATAGTCATTATCGCACCAGGCCTAGCGGTATGTTTGTTGGAGGACAAGACAGAAAGGTTGTGTTGACTTCATAAGAACCGAAAAGTGCATGACAAAATACAGAGAGAGTGATTCGGGATGTCAAATGCTTTCGAGTCGCTCTTGCGTTATTTTGATGTCACTGTATGAAGTTGATGATGTTTTAGTCGCATGACGTCGGTAAATTGAAATGGTATCATTTTGTCAATATTTTTAAAAAGGAGAACGCAAAATTTTGTGCAAATCTGATGGAAACGCAGTTATTTTAGGAGTAACCTGAGACATTTGGATGATTTGGGATTGAGCTTACAACAGTAATGAAAGTTCTGGAAACCATTTTACACCACGTTTTTCTTATTAGACAACTGACTTTCATACATTTGAAGTGTTGCCCTGTTTACTCAGATTTGTATGGGATGTCTGAGCATCTGCTGTTCTTTAGCTTTTATTACCACAGAGACACACACACAAGATGTCTTTCATCTACAATGTGAAGTTAAGAGTGTGTCTTAGTTTTAAAGAATGAATAGATGTAAATAGATTCACTGTTGATGTATTATTTTGTGCTGTAACAGGCTGGGAAGCGTGTGGGGAAAACACTTCATGCTCCTCTCATGGAACTACTACAGAAAGAAGAAAGCCTGGGCGATAAAAGACAGAAAGTGGGTTTCCTTGGATAATGTCTGCTTATTGTGTGTGTGTGTGTGTGTGTGTGTGTGTGTGTGTGTGTGTGTGTGTGTGTGTGTGTGTGTGTGTGCCTGTGTGTATTTGAAATAAATACATTTCTTTATAAACTTTGTCATGTCTTGCTTCATAACTTCAACAAACACACTATTCATAAAATATCAACATTTTGTCCAGGGTGAAGTTATATAACAATTCATGAATGTTTCTGATTGTGTTTATTCAGTTTTCCTCCTGTAATTCATCAACTGAAATACAGATTTGACTTTTAACATCTGTTTGGACTTAAAGAGTGTTAAATTATAGTATTGAGGCACTTTTACAAATCAGAGAAATGAATTGAAAAATATTAACATGGTGCAGTGTGTCAGGTACTATTTCTCAAAATAAACCAAAGCTATAGTCGTAGGTCTTTTGTCCTGAGAAAATATTTTATTGTTAATAGTACGACATTAATCGCAAAACATTTCATCTTTCATAGTCGTGTTTGCATCTCTGCATCCGTACCACAGTTCTGCATGATCAAAATCAAAACTGTTGCTGTGCACCTGGATAGCTTCCATTCCATAATAAGATAATATTATACAGCAGATGTATTTAGGGAGTAATTACCCAAAAACATGTAAACCTTTATAAAAATGGCAAGATGCTCCAAAGTTGTGTTATAATTGATGTTAAGCTAAATGAGAGGCTGCTATTCGATAAAAGACCGTCCCAGTCTCTGTTGTTTGTTACGTGTCGTGTGATGATGATGATGATGAAGACACCACGCCTCCCACATCCTCAGGATAAAATCTCAGTACAGCAGGTCCTCTTACAGTTCTTCATATCCATGTGCTGGACGTCTCTTTAAAGAGAAAGATTCATTCTTCACATTCACCACCATGAGATTCAGAAGTGTTTATCTTCTGCTGGGAGTTCTTCTCCTCATCCACACCTCACACCAGCAAAATAATCCCAAAAAGAAACTCGCTGGTAAAAAAGGTAAGAATTACGCTCATTTAATAAAACCATGCAGTATAAATGCATCTAAACTTAAAATATGCAAGAATTTTGGTAATACTTTACAATAAGGTTGTGTTTGTTAACATTAGTAAATGCATTTGTTAACATAAACTGTCAGTAATCCTTGTTAATGTATTCAAATATATTTGGCAAATAGTGACATGAATTAAGATTAATAAAAGCTGTAAAATTATTGTTCACTATTAGTTCATGATAGCTAATTCATTAACTAATGTTAACAAATACAACCTTATCATAGTTTTATATACAAATATATAGGAGTGAAATACAAGCTGGATATTTCTTGATTTAAGACTCCTCAGATTCTCAGATTAGTGCTGCTTTAGAGGACCTACAGCAGCAGATGAAAGAGATCATAGATGAAGTCAACATCCTGAAGGAACAGCAGGCCCTGCAGACAGGTGAGAAGAAATCCAATTCATCTTCATGAAGACATTTTCATGCACTGTAATATATGTACTTAAAAGCCTTTGTTTATTTACTCAGAATGTTTTTAAATAAAGCATAAATATTTGGAGTAAAATACAAACTCAAAGATTTGTGACTCCCCAAACAGTTTTTTTTCCAATGTACGATGTGGCACTTGGAAGTTCTTCCACTTACATAAGACAGATGGGCTCCATGTGTAGCTTTTCATATTTTTCACAGTTTCTGTTTTCTCTGGAGACAATAAAGATGAGTTTCATCCGGTGTTATTGATGTGTGAAGGAAATATTCAGAGAAAAAATGTGGAATATTTCATGAGCAGATCCAGTAATGACACCAAAACTAAACATTCCTCATCTCTCTATAACAAATCAAAAGTAGGGGAGAGCGGACACATGAGTAGTATTCACATTGTTTTCATTTCATTATCATTGTACACGTGAGGCTTCATTATAACACACTGTGACAACCAGTAATGCATTACAATATTAAGTTACTACCCAAAAAAGTAACTAATTGCATTACTTGATTACTTTTAAGTTACTTTTTCTTACTTGGCTACTTCAAACTGTTCCCGCTCAGACTCACAGAGTGCGTAATTCTACGTTAATATGTTCAGTTTAATTCAGTACATTATTTTATTATAAAATTTTATTAATTAAATTGAAAAGTAACTCGCATTACTTTTTAAATTTTTTTTTATAATTTAATGCGTTACTTTACTCGTTACTTCGGAAAAGTAATATTATTACGTAAGGCGCGTTACTTTTAATGCGTTACCCAAGGCCGCCTTAATGCACGGGCTTACCTGGGCTGAAGCCCAGGGGCCTCCCAAGTTCAAGGGCCTCACAAGTTTGCGTTCATGATGAGCTCATATTGGTCATATTGTTTTGTAACTTGTCAGGTTTTCTGTCAATCACTCTAATTGCACGTTACATGGCTGCTGATTGGTCCGTTGTAACTTAATGTGAAATAAAATGTTAGACGTAACATATTTTTTTATTCCGCGTAATGTAATTAAGTGAGCGTTGTCAACTTGACATTCCTGCACGTTTGACTGAGTGTGACATAGAAACGGGAAATAATCCACCAACAAATAAAGAGAAATTTCTGAAATTTCATAATAAGCACTAGTGAGGTGCAGGTCTCTCTCTCTTTCGTGCGCGCGCTCGCTCGCTCGTTCGCTCTCTTTGTGCGAGTCTCTGGCATGCAGAAGTGTCTCCAAACGTGCACAAGAAACTGTGCCGCTAAATTAAGAAAGGAGTTCCCGCACATAATGCTGTTAGTTGTTATAAAGTTTAAGTTTACTCGCGTTTATATCAGTGACGCGTGCGCAGCTGGAGCGATGTAGTTTGACGCGACGTTAGCTCACAGTACACACATCTGTTGGGTTAGAAAGACGAGAAAGCAACGCAACGGTAAAGGTGCAAGTCTAAGAAAGTAAAGAGCGACAAGACCATCTCAAATGATCATCCCCTGATAGCACCATTATAATCTCATTATCTAAAGATCTTATACTGGTATGTTCCCTGTATGTCTTGTGCATATTCATACTTGTTCGTTTTACATGCTTATGTATGCATAAATACTAAATACAATGCATACTATATCTTCAATAGCCTACAAAATAAATAACTGATTAAAAAATAAAAGATTCTGTCTATAAAGACTTATCTTTTGTTATCATTAATGCATTTTCACTTTAAAACTAACTTTAACTTATTATATTTTTAAAACTGTGGTGAGCATTTAGTTATGAGTGGCAATTTTCTGCAAATTTGTATATTCCAAAAACTATATAAATATAAAGCTTATAAACACATATACTTTCACACATTTTGGTTTTATTATCACCACATGTTGCTGTGTGTGGTTGTTAAATAAAGTGTCTTGTGTTTATGCTCAAGTGGGCTCAGTGACATGTTAATAATGATATTATGGTGTTTTCTGGCTCAAAAAGGGGAAAACTCACTGTTGTATGTCTCGAAAGAAACTAATGCATTTTGTGATGTAGATTACCTAGATATTACACTTTAAAAAAAATTTTAACTATAAATCGAGGGGAAGGGGGGCCTACAAAACCTCTTAGCCCCGGGGCCTCACATTAAGTTAAGGCGGCCCTGGCGTTACCCCAAACACTGGTGACAACTAACCCCAACTCAGAGATCAATAAAAATAAGATGAAGAAATTTACTTTCATGCCTCCAAAAACACTCTTTGTTCAATATCTTAAATAAAACTTCTCACAAATTCACAGGAGATCTTCTGTAAGTAAGAGAAAAAGACCAAAAAAACACAGTTTGCTTGGCTCTTTATAAATATGTAAAGTTTATTTATTCATTTTATTTTTATATTCCAATTTTTTTTACTCAGTGGAGCCATTGGCCCTCATTTATCAAACGTGCGTACACCAAATTTCCAGCGTACACCTGGCGTACACCCAAAACCACGGTGACTTTGAGATTTATTAATATGGACGTTGGCGTACGGCACGCTCAAATCCTACGCCAGCTCAGGAGGTGGTGTACGCACATTTTGAGTTAGTGCAGAAATGCGCAAACAATTCCTAACACCACAAAACGCACTGACAAACTAAAATATATGATATATTATGACCCACTGTAAAAAACTAAAACATAGTAATTATATTATGCAACATGTACTTCAATGTTTAATTTGTGAGACTTTACCAAAGCATTTGATTTGTAGGCATATGTATTCCTTCAGTTGAGAGCCTGGGCGCTTTACCTGACGTTTCAGGGCAAAGCATGTGAGCGGATCGGAGCGGAGCCTTGAGCGGTGCGGTAATATTACCATCAAAGCGCCTCTCTAAAGATCCGCTCGCTCAGCACCGCTCGTTGAACCCAGAACGCCCTTTAATAATTTGCTAGTTCGAGAATCTGTAAAAACGTCTAGCAATAAGTTATGGAATTCAAGCCTTATACATAAATGTAAAGTAAAAATCAAAGTTAAGATTGAACAGGAAGAAAACATTGAAAGGAAGTGCGGAGAGACTGTAAAAGTCAGCAAATATTCATCCTGGAATCTGAAGCGGCACATTGCAAGAAAGCACAAGGATGTGCTACGAAAACATGGTAATAATGCATCAAAAGGTAAGCTAGTTACATACTATTCGATGATAAATAAATAGCTACACATGAATAGGTAAGGTAAAATGCTTGTGTTGAATGGAGCCATAAATCCAATCATGATGACATGCGGACAAAATCATGGCCACGAATTATCTTTTATGCTACATTATGGACACTTCTTTTTCTTATTTAGTTTAAAGTAAATATTCAACAGTTTGTTCCTTGGAATTAATTATTATAATATTTCGTAATTACTATTACAATTATTATTACTTCAAATTATGAATTAGCCTAGTAAAACATGTGGATGTCGTGGAAACAAATTGTTAATTTGAATTATATCCGGAGCTCCGTATCAAACTGGATCTTAGCTGTATGTAAATACAGAAAAACACACTACAAAAGTTACTACATCATTTTAAAATATTATTTAAAAAAAACTTAACCGAACCATTAAGCAGACATATAATTTAGATGTAGGCAACATTAAATAATAATAATAATAATAATAAATAATTATTCTTCTAAATATCAATTAAGCGTTATTAATAATAAAAATAATAATACAAATATTACAAAACGTCATGCAATTATTAATGTGTCTTTAATCCCGCTATTTAAACTCCCAAATAAAACAATTTTGTTTCTTTCCACTTCCCTGGTTTCTCCTCTTTGCCGTCTTCCACGTGTCAATGTCGTAAAATGAGGGCGTGGGGGAGGCGGAGACTTGAATTTATATGGGCGTGTTATTCTAATGACGATCGTTTTCAGCCGCCGCATTTATGAAGGGCAGATATTGCTTACACCTGAATTTCAGAGGTACGCACAGTTTCATAAATCAGGCGGTGAGAGGAGTGTAAGCGTAATCTTACGCCAACATATACGCCCGTTTCTACGCAAGAATGATAAATGAGGGCCATTGTTTCTTGCAAATAAACATTTGGGGTGAAGTTTTTGTTTAAACCCTTTCTCTATAGATAAAGATGCTACACAAGGTTCTTCGTAACAATGCCAAAAGAACCAATTCTGGGTCCCCAAAGAACCTTTAAGGTTTTTCAGAACCATCTTTAAAGAACCATCCAGCCAAAAAGGATTCTTCGATGACATTTATTTTTCAGAGCGTAAGCCCATTTTGCCGATTGCAGGCTGAACTTTAACGTGTTGTTTTTTGTCCAGTCTGTCTGAAAGGTGTCAAGATCCACGGCAAGTGTTTTCTGGTGGACACGGTGAAGAAACGCTACCACACAGCCAATGAAGACTGCATAGCCAAAGGTGGAATCCTCAGCACTCCACTTTCAGCTGAAGAAAACACACAGCTCAACGATTACGCACACCACAGCCTCGGACGCGACGCCGTAATCTGGCTGGGTATCAATGACATGCAAACCGAAGGGGTGTGGATGGATCAAACCGGCTCGGCCATTCGCTACAAGAACTGGCAGGCGACCCAACCCGACGGCAGAAGTTCAGAGAACTGCGCTGTGCTCTCTGGCGCCTCCGGTGGCAAGTGGCAGGATGAGAACTGTCGTGAAGAGAGAGCTTCTGTCTGTGAGTTTAACATCGTCTGAGTCCATCTGTGGCTTTTTGACCTAAGCTGTCCTTTTCATAGCGCAACCCTGCTTTGTAATTATATATTTTGATTTCGTAAACGTTTTGAGGAGAACAAAGATTGTAATTTTATTTCTCTTTTGGCAAAAAACGTTCACATAAAGGATCTGATCTGTAATTAGATCGGAATGAACACTGTTATATTGAAAAAGCAATAAACTCAGTTTTGGACTGACTATGTAATGATATTGTGGGATTGTTTTGTGTATCTGCAAAAAAACAACAACAACAACATTGTTTTGTACTTTGCCTGTTGATCAACAAAACAAAGTTTATTTCAGATTGCTAGCTTTATGTTACTTGTTTATTGTTTAACAAATGAATGTCTAGCCTGATATAACCTGACAATATCCTTTCAATAAACTGTTTATCAAAAAGTTGTGTGTTATATTTATACATGCACTCTAAAAAAATTTGTACACAATGGCCCTCATTTATCATTCTTGCGTAGAAACGGGCGTATATGTTGGCGTAAGATTATGCTTACACTCCTCTCACCGCCTGATTTATGAAACTGTGCGTACCTTTGATATTCAGGTGTACGCAATACCTGCCCTTCATAAATGTCGCGGCTGAAAACGATCGTCATTAGAATAACAAGCCCATATAAATTCAAGTCTCCGCCTCCCCCACGCCCTCATTTTACGCCATTGACACACGAAAGACGGCAAAGAAGAGAAACCAGGGAAGTGAAAAGAAACAAAATTTTTTTATTTGGGAGTTTAAAGAGCGGGATTAAAGACACATTAATAATTGGATGACAATTTGTAATATTCTTATTATTATTTTTTATTATTAATGACGCTTATTGATATTTAGAAGAATAATTATTTATTTATTTATTATTATTATTATTATTATTAGCCTACATCTAAATTCTATGTCTGCTTAATGGTTCGGTTAAGTTTTTTAAAAATAATATTTTAAAATGATGTTATAACTTTTGTAGTTTGTTGTTCTGTATTTACATACAGTTGTTTGTTATATCTTAGATCCAGTTTGATACGGAGCTCCGGATATCATTCAAATTAACAATTTGTTTCCACGACATCCACATGTTTTACTAGGCTAATTCATAATTTTAAGTAATAATAATTGTAATAGTAATTACGAAATATTATAATAATTAATTCCAAGGAACAAACTGTTGAATATTGGGAACGAATTCTAAATTAATGGCCATACTTTAGACTAAATAAGAAAAAGAAGTGTCCATAATGTAGCATAAAAGATAATTTGTGGCCATGATTTTGTACGCATGTCATCATGATCGGATTTATGGCTCCATTCAACACAAGCATTTTACCTTACCTATTCATGTGTAGCTATTTATTTATCATCGAATGACTAGCTTACCTTTTGATGCATTATTACCATGTTTTCGTAGCACATCCTGTGCTTTCTTGCAATGTGCCGCTTCAGATTCCAGGATGAATATTTGCTAACTTTTAAAGTCTCTCCGCACTCCCTTTCATTGTTTTCTTCCTGCTCAATCTTAACTTTGATTTTTACTTTACATTTATGTATAAGGCTTGAATTCCATAACTTATTGCTAGACGTTTTTACAGATTCTCGAACTAGCAAATTATCAAAGGGCGTTCTGGGTTCAACGAGCGGTGCTAAGCGAGCGGAATTTTCGGGAAAAGGCGCTCTGATGGTATTACCAACGCTCCGCTCCGCTCACGTGCTCTGCCCTGAAACGGCTCGCAAAAGGAATACATACCCAGATAGCATGCACTACCGGGCCTCATCTGGGCCAACTATGTCACATATGGCTCAGTTCCGGTGGCGTCAAAGGCCATATGGGCCATATCTGGCCCACACACATCAAGCCGTTTTTAGTGTGAGTTGTGGCTTGTTGTGTGTGGGCCAGATACGGCCCATGTGCGACAAGCCGGTTTTAATTTGAGTTGCGGCTTGTTATGTCTGGGCCAGCTACGGCCTGTGTGCAACAAGCCGGGTTTTAATTTGAGTTGCGGCTTGTTATGTGTGGGCCAGATACGGCCCGTGTGCGACAAGCCAATTGTAGTTTGAGTTTTGGATTGTTGTGTGTGGGCCAGATACGGCTGAGTGCGACAACCCGGTTTTAGCGTGAGTTGTGGCTTGTTGTGTTTGGGCCAGTCCTGGCCCTTGTGTGACAAATCGGTTTAGGATGAGTGATGGCTTTTTGTTGTGTGTGGGCCAGATATTACTGGTTTATGGTTATGTTGACATCAGACTGTTTTTATGTGTGTTTCGGTTTATTTATGGGCCAGATATGTAATATGCTGCATGGTTAGCTTATTGGTTTTAAAATGTAAAGGAAGGCAGCTGAATTTTTTCCATTGTAATTTTTCTTCTAGATCTGACAGGGCTAGGCTTCTTCATATTCGGCTCAAATAATTCAACCATATTTATCATAATCAGACAGCTTTGTCTATCAGATCTTCTTGGACTCTGGCACAGAACTCAAAGAATTCTAGGCGACAATTTTTTGATAATCCATTAACACAGGGCTCAACATAAAGGACTGCCCTGTGGCCCGGGGCAAGTGTGAGAGATGTTCGGGCAAGTAAAAAGTATTGTCACTTGCCCGATCGGGCCAGTGCTTCACCCTCAGTCACTAAAATATATTTTCATCAATGTATTTAGCATCTTTGAAGCAGACATTTACTTGGGTAAAACACGATGAAAGAAACTATGCAATATTTAGCACAATTTGCTGTCAGTTTACAGGTAAAGCAGAAAAGTTGGGAGCCTTTTTTTTATTGGAACATATCTGTTTTATATGTATACAATATTTGACTTTTAAATTATTATTTTTAAATATGTGACACTGACATTTTTTATTGGGGCCAGTGAAAATTTTGGCAGGGCAAGTGAAAAATTTGAACCACTGGCCCGACCGGGCCAGTATAAAAAATTATTTGCGTTGAGCCCTGTAACAGAACAGCTTGTTTTAGTCAGCTAAAAATTTTACATTTATGTGCAACATCTGGTGAAAATTTAATGTCAATAACACCTTTAGAAATATATGGTAACTGAGGAAAAATGGTGACGAGTTAAATTTTACCCGCTGCATATTTAATGTAAATTAACTGCTTGCCCTGCATTAAAGACTTGTAAATGCACAACGCTGAGGCAAAGAACCCCAAACCCCATTTAAAATCCTTTAATGCACAGCAAGTCATTGATTATCCCACTTATTCCATGGTCATTTGCCAAGTTATAGACAAGTTAAAACTAGTTTTGCTCTTTGTAGCTTAAAATTTGATAGAATGGGTAAAAATAACAGTTATTTCCAGGAGCTCCTCTTTTTTGTAAACAACTGATCTGTCTTTTATAAATCTGATATAAAAGACTCTTCTGAGATTTGAAGGATGCACACTACTATTCGATAGGTAGGCTACTCAAGTTTAACCAAACTGTTCGTGGACCCCGTTTACTTCCATAGTATTACTTTTCCAATTCCTGCTATAGAAGTGAATGGGATCCAAAGACATTTATGCAGGTTTGTAACAACATGAGGGTGAGTAAATGATGACAGAGTTTTCATTTTTGGGTGAACTATTTAACCTTTTACAGCTTAGCAGAAAAATGTTATGTGACCTTTAAGAATAGGATAAAGTACATCTTTAACAAAAGCAAAGATTAAAAAACAAATTGTAGAATAAATAGAAAGTGCTACACAAGTGTAAAACAATACAAAATCGTCCCACTATCACATGCAGATGTGTCACTTTGCAATGGGGCAATGATGAATAGTACACAGAACAACCAAATAAGTTTTTACGATTTATAAACAATTTAAATATATTTTAAAGTGTTATGTACTGTTCTAATTCCAGAGATGTTTATTTATGTAAATGGTGTGAGGCTTTACCATGTATATAATAGGCCAATGGCTATGCTGTGCACGCGAAACATGTCCTGCCCCTTTAAATCACGAAGGGAGTTACCATGGAAACTGAAGGAGCACGAGGACAGCTAGCTCCGTCTCCCGCGGTTTCTTCGCTGTTTTCAAGTAAGTTTAGTCCATCAAATCACACAAATAATACTAAAACCTGTTGTTGACACGCTTTTGTTATATATTTACCTCATATAAATGGCTTGTGTCTTTGAGAAAAGTTCGTTACCATCCCAACATGTTTCCGCACATGCGGTCGGAACTGTGCTTCCGGTTTCTGTTGGTTTACGTGCTAAACTGATCTCTTGAAAAAATAACTCGTCGAAAATATTTTTTTTGTTTCCAATGTAATATACGTGTTGTTAATTTGCTTGTTATAAGCTAGGACTTTGTTGTTATTTTTGCTTAGCAGAGTTTAACGGAAGTTACGTGTTTTCCACAAAAGCCTCTTTACTGTATGTATGTTACTGCTGAAACCGTCTATAAGCGTTAGCTTTTGCTCTTGTTTATGAACGTTTGGGCTTTTGAAAACATAGATGAGAGGTTTCAAAGTCTTTGTTAACGTTGTCAGTGCATGACTGGAAGTAGGCAAATTTATTTAGTCTAAATATGCGATGTACTGTGACGTCTAAACCTTGTTAAATTGCACGGAGTGCTGAAGCTACTAACGTTAGTACGTATGTTTTATCGTATACAAATACAGACATGTTGTTCTCTGATTTCAGGAGTGACAAAAACCCTCTATAATAGAAGAGAAGCTCAAGATTTCAACATTTTCTGAAGGGAGTTGCAGACAGGTGTAGAAAACTGCTTTTCAAATTTTCCACATTTATCACAGTTATTTTAAGATGTTGACATCTAAACGTGAGTAGCATTGTGTGAGCAATATTAAATAAGTAAATCTTACACTGCATATTTTATATATTGTTTTCTCTGTGACAGATTGAATGTTTTGTTTGTAGATTTGTCCATGCTAATGGCCGAGCAGTAGGGTTGGAACAGACCTGTCAGAAAACATCTCTGAACCATATGACTAGTAAGTAAAACCTCAAACTTATACACTGCTATTCAAAAGTTTAAGCTTGTGATTATTTATTTGACCAAAAATACAGTAAAAACAGAAATGTTGTGAAACATTATCACAAAGTAAATAAGCTGTTTATAATGTGAATATATTGTAAACTGTAATTTATTCTTGTGATTAATGTTGAAATTTTAGCATCATTACTCCAGTCTTCAGTGTCACAATATTCTTCAGAGATCATTCTAATACGCTGATTTGCTGCTCAATTAACATTTCTGATTATCAACAGTTGTGTTGCTTCATGTTTTAGTGTTTTTCAGGATTTTTGGATGAATAGAAAATTAACCCTGGAGAACCCAAGAACCCTTCTCTTAACATTGATTAACATTGGCCAAATTTGACCCGTGGATTCTCCAGGGTTAAAATAATAGTCTATTATAATAGAATAATAGTTCACAGAATAATGAAAATTTCTGCATGATTTAATCCATGTTAATACATATGATCATCTTCTTTCAGACGAGCACAAAGTTATATTAGGGTGCACTTACTTATCATACTTAAACAGACCGAACCGTACCAGAGTACGATTGTCCCCACTCCCCCACTCATCTGCACATATCAGAGTGTTTTACAGTGACAGCTAAAGTTTTACATTTCATACAGGGTTCATATAATGTAGGTACACCCTTAGAAAATGTGTAAAAAAAATCTATGCTATTTATATATCATTAAATAATATAGTGAATGTGTGGAAAGCCCTGAGCACGCAAAAGTGAAACTGAGATTACAGAATTAGCGCTGTCTGCCTCTAAATGCAGTTACTTTACTTTCCCACTCTGAAAGTGAAGTATACCTAAACTTTGAGAGCAAATGACTAGTATGACGGGCCGGTAACTTTAGTAATTTTACATTAATTTAGCTAGTTAGCTATTATTATAATCACAAATACTTTTATAATATATTACTGAATTAAGCCAGTTACACTTAACTATCATTATATGAGTATGAAATTCCTCATCATTACTAAATAAATCTTGGAAGTAAACCATCAAATTTGCTGAAAAAAGTATACATTTCTGAATACACAATACATGTCACATTTGAAACAATCAACTTTACTTATAAAACATCTTACATTTTGAGATTTAAAACAACTGTGAGGTTATCTTACCTTTAAGATGTAATTAATATATAGGATATATGTATGTATGTATGTTTTGAATTATTGAGAAAAACAAAAAGCATTAGGCTTTGCCCTCCGCTCCCCTTTAATTTTAAAACAGAACTGTGTCACAAAAGCTCTGTGCAAGTAGTCCAAGTATTTCAAAGGAACTCTATCAGTTTTACCCCCACAGTTTGTCTATATTCCTCTCAAAAATGAGATTTGACTCGTTTCTTCATTTTTCATTAAATTTTACAGATTTCAAAACAATTTATTCTTGAGAGGAGGCACCACAGTTAAAGACAGTGTTTTGAAGAATTTTGAACTTCCTGCTCACAAACTACATACTTCTCCAGTTAGTCTGACAGGCTATCAATGAGAATGCGGCATTACAGGACACCACTGAAAACTATACCACTAAAAACTGGTTATTGGTAAGTCTTTTTGACAATAACTAATGTTATTTATTCATGTTTGGTGTCAGCTAATATGTGTATACCCTATAAATGTTAGATTTTTTTATACTTATTCTCTACCTCACTGTTTACATTTGTCATCGTAGCTGCAGTCAGAAGAAACAGATTAACAGCAACTATCTGCTTGAGACCAAGAGATTGAGCACTGGGTTAAGACATGGTTGCAGCTTGCCACAGACAGAGATGAAGGTCGTTGGGCAAAAGAGAAGATTTAAAGGCATAGCTCACCCAAAAATGGAAACTCATTTACTTACCATCAAGATGTTTCAAACTCTATCAAATGTATTTGTTCAGTTACTGACTGTTATAAATTATACAGGTTTGGAACAACCTTTGGGTGAGCAAAATTACAGTTTTAATTTTAATTAGTGAACTATCCCTATTGTGAGTTTTATAAGTTTATTAAGAAATGTTGAGTATTATATCAGAGTTTTGTATGTAAGGAGATGGTAGTTGTACGTTTGTGTGTTAATATAGATGGTTTCAGTTGCAACAACATAAATCACTTTCATGGCCCAAACTTAACTTCGGGTAGACCTCCACATAGATTCAATAACAACCGAGTATCTCTGGAGCAGTTTTTTTTCTGATAACAAACAAAATAAATAACCAGTAAATAGCCTTAGATCAAATCATAGCTAAAGCATTTCAACCATTACATTGATCTAATGTTACTGGGTAAAATTAAGCTTTACAATTTTAGCTACAGATCTTTGAAAATGTTTGTACGGTATACTGTCCATTTCCAGAAAGGTAATAAAAACAGCGTGCACAGTGACGCTGCTGACGTGTTATCCTCAGACATGTTTGTGAAGATTGTTTTGTTTATAGCGTGCATCTCCCTCAGACTGTAAAAAAAGCTTGGGAACAAGAAAAAGCTTGGGCAAACAAGATAACATGTCAGCAGCGTCACTCCAGTGTTGTGCACGAGGTTCACAACAGACCTGGAAGAGAAGACGATGCTGAATAAAGTCATAATTTCTGTTATTTTTGGACCAAAATTTATTTTCGATGCTTCAACACATTCTAACTGACCCACTGATATCACATGGACTACTTTGATGATGTACAGTATATATTTGATCGTGTATACACATATCTAAAACATCTTAAACTGTTTCCGAAGATGAACAGAGGTGTTACGGGTTTGGAATGACATGAGGGTCATTAATTACATAATTTTCATTTTGGATGAAATAACCCTTTAAGTTTGGCCAGGTGTGTAACTGTGGCAACGCACATGCATCTATGGGTTCCAGTATATCTTACTATATAACATATTAATTTAACTAACATGTTTGACAAATATAATTATGTTTATTTATAAATTATTATCTGTATTGGATTTTTTAAATGTTTAATAAAGAAATTTTGACTATATGAGTTTTAGTTTTTTCTTAACTATAGGTTAATTAGCATATAGTAAGAGTAGATGTGTGCCACAGCTTAGAAGACGCTACTGCATGGAATGACAGCAATGACTCAACCTGAGTGCGGTTGCCAGAAGTCAGCCATAACTGGGACGGATATGGGCCACATTTCAGAAATGGCATGGGTCACATCTGGCCCAGATGGCAGTGGAGTGACTGACATCTGGGCCTGATGTGGCCCATGCCATTTCTGAAATGTGGCCCATATCTGGCACGGTTATGGCTGACTTCTGGCAGCGCACTCAGGTTGAGTCATCGCCGTCATTCCACGCGGTATGTGAGCCAGATGAATGTGGGCCACATCTGGGCCAGATGTCAATTGCTATCTGGGTATGCATTCAAATCAAATGCTTTGGTAAAGTCACACAAATTAAACATTGAAGGTCATGTTGCAAAAAAAAAAAAAAAACAATTAAGTTTATAATTACTATGTTGCTGTTGTTTTTTACAGTGGGTCATAATATATCATATACTATTTAATTTTGTCTGTGCGTTTTGTTGTGTTAGAAAAAATTTTCTGTGCATTTCCTAACTCAAAACGTGCGTACACCACCTCCTGAGCTGGCGTATGATTTGAGCGTGCCGTACGCCAACGTCCATATTGATAAATCTCAAAGTCACCGTGGTTTTGGGTGTACGCCAGGTGTACGCTGGAAATTTGGTGTACGTACTTTTGATAAATGAGGGCCATTGTGTCATTGTGCGTTAAGTAGGCCTAAATGAAAGCAACACAAATCATTCGTCTAACACGTTAAATGTGAAATTTTTATCCAGTTACATTGCCATAAACATGGACATTTTTACATATTTTACAAAGTTGCTAATTCATATGAATGCACTATAAAATTCATACATTTTTGTACAAACTTTCGTACTTGGTACGTATTGATAACGTAGTAAAGACAATATTAGCTTCTGTTAGCATTGCATGGTGACCGAATCTTTCAAACATGGTAAGCAGCGTCACATTTCCTGAGGTATTCAGGCCAATCACAACTTACAAATAAGCTGGCCAATCGGAGGACACATCGCTTTTCAGATCGGTGAGCTTTGTACAAAATCAGAGCATTTGAGGAAGGCAGGGATATCTGGAGCTTCAAAAATTTATTGTATGAGGAAAATTAGATTTTTTTAATAATAAACCACCCAAACACATTGTTTTACACCAAATAACGTTTTTAGCAACCAAATAGGGGCTCTTTAATGACAATTTCAATATTTTGCACCAGCATATCAATGCACTCTCACTTTGCAAGGAGAATATATTGTCCCACCCCTAATTAATAAAAAAAGTAAAAGGTAAACATGCAGGATTTTCAGTTAAAAGCAGCATGCGATAACTTTGTGTGACAAACAGACCAAACCACATGACTTAAAAGATTTGGAAATGCAACACGCACGTCACTTTTGTGCTTGGAGAATGGCAGGTCCGCTCTAATTTTATGAAAATTGTATGAATATTCCCCAAACCAAGACAGCAGATGACTTCAGGCCGGATCCGGCCCTGAGTTTGGGAAATATCTCCTGTTACAGCCAATAAAACTATTAGGGTAATTGTGGTTGATCAAACTCTTAAATATATATCCTGAACAGAGACAAAAGTATATTAAAACATCTGAAATTTTATTTTAAGAACACACAATGAAAATATACAGAATAGCAAGATTTAAATGAGAAATACAATGCAAGTTAAACCACCACAAATGTCCAAAACAGATCTGAAGGGTCTTTCCAAACTTCCCTGAGGGGTTTCAGTTCACAAACCGCTCCAATAAGAGCATTTATTCTGTACATTCAGGCAATAAAATAAAAATCTTTTAAAATCGTAAAATGCAGGTGTTGACCACTTTGGCAGAGAAAGAGTTTGGTCAACATTTCTCATCAGAAAAACACTGTCTGGGCGTACATGCATGTTGACTCACTGCTGATGGGTCTTTGCTCACCCGACACAGATTTGATGTGGTCACCTGCAGAAGTTACCACAGTCATCAGTATGTGGCCTCCTCATATTCAGGCTCAGGAAAATAATCCGAATCGGAGTCTTGCTGCGGTTGTAATCTGGATTCATCAGTGGATAAACGAATGGGATTTAAATCTCCAGCGCCCTTAAAAGTGTTCAACTCATTTTTTGCCATCCTGTGGTCTTCGAATCCCAAGCTGCTCTGCGATATCAGCGGCGAACGAGGTCTCGAAGGAAGAAAGGTGCTGGTTGGGTTTAGGAAAGGCTGATAGGCCTGGTTCCCCGCTCTTCCATCTCCTCTATCAAGGGAAGATTCAGGAACCGCCGGCACGGGGTCTGTGGGTCCAGTGAACGGATGGTACGTGTCCACCTGATGTCCGTTGGTCCAGGCTCCGGTGTCACCGTCCACCATAGTTTGGTCCTTGTTTAGTAGACCGCCGTATGACATTGGGTCCTCAATGGAGGCGTAAACGTGAGACTCGTTGTCTGCTCTGCTTTTAGGGAAGGTGGCGTTACCCGGCAGGAAGGGTTGTCCTTTGGGCATAAAGATGGAGGATCTGTTGGCCCTAGGTTTCTTTTTCCTGGCAGAAAAAGGCATAGTAAGAGTTAGAAGATATATCTGATACTACAAGTAAAGATTCAATTATATTTTACTAATCGAGAAAAAATTCACTTCTGTCATTATTTTCTCATCTTCAGGTTGTTCAAAAAATCAACACAAATTTTAAAGAATGTTTGTAACCAAGCAGATCTGGGGAACCATTGACTTCCATAGTAGGATAAAAGAATACTATGGAAGTGAATGGTGCCCCAGATCCATTTGAAACATTTTTCAAAATATCTTCCTTTGTGTTAAGCAGAACAAAATATTTATATAGATTTGGAGCAACTTGAGCATAAGTAAACGATGAGAAAATTTTCATTTTTAGGTGAACTATCCCTTTAAAAACTTGGTTCTGGATTGTTAGATTCATATTGGTCAAAATCACAACCATGATTTCCTTTCAAAACACAAGATTTCATCAAGAAAACTCTGAAAGAAACTTAGACTCACTTTCGAACAAACCAAATCGCAATAATTGCGATGATCAGCAGGAGCAGCAGTGCTCCGACTATTCCCAAGATAATTCCCAGAATCTTCTCTGTATGGAAAAAGTAAGAATGATTATTCACCGGAAATATACAACTCAACTGTTCTTCAATCAACATGTAAAGTGTTTCGCTTACTGGTTTCTTTCTGCAGTGTGATTTTCGAAAGCACAGCAAATTTTCCGCTTTTAGGTTCACAATTGTACATGTTAAGGTAGAAGCTTTGTTGTTGAATGATTGTGGATGGTATCTTTTGATCCTCATTCCAGGACAGCGGCTTGGGCTCCTGCGACATAAACGGCTCTATCTCGACTGCGGCGTGGCCTGAGTCGCACTTGGGTTTAGTGACGTCAAACGCGATGTCCGCCTGGTAATCGTCGGGAACCGCCACGAGCCACTTCACACTGGAGGATGGCATCATACCATCCGGCCAGTTGGGTGTCGTGAGATATGTGGGTCTCGTAACCAGTGGTGAAACTATGCAGACTGTGTTCTCTGTGAAGAAAACAACAAATACACATTAATGTTTCTGTATTTAAAAGGTCAAGGTAAGAAATACGTTTGTAGACCTTGCTTACTTAAGATTTGTGGATTAAGGATGGCGTTTAAGGAAGGCATGTTGACCTGGCTCAGGTCTTTTGGGGTTTTGGGTGTTGCAGTAATGGAAGCATTTCCAATAATCTGGATTTTTTGGATAGCGCCTTCTCCAACAAAGCAAAACTTGCCGATGTTAGAGTCGTTATTCTCAGAGACCAGGAGCGAGATCTTTTCATCGCATTCTCTGTCTGGTACCGACTGATGCAGGTTTCCCAGAGGAGAATTCAGATTTACTGAGCCTTGATCCGGTACACGAAGAAGCCAAGTAAACTGATGAAGAGGAGCAGGAAGACAAGTGTCCAGTGTTGGTATGGTTAATGCAGTCCCGTCTACAGCACACTCAGAACCACTAGAACAGTCTGAAATTAAAGACAAGTTTGGAAAATATGGATTAAATAAGTCAAAGAAATCAGAAACATAGATGCAACCTAAACCCCGTGTACATCAAGCTTTAAAGCTTTAAGGGCTCATTATGATTGTGTGTACGCTTCGCTTGACGCCTTAGGGTACGCATAAGTTTTCATATATAGACATCTTTGTTATTTCCATCACAAGCGGAAATGCCTATGAAGAAATGCAATGCAGATTTTTTTACATGACGAGAGGAGTACAACTGGACGAATCACAGCGCTTGTGGTCCGCATAACGGAAGCATTGTTAAAATGTTGTTGAGGTGCACATCAGGCTAACATTCGTTCATCTTCATAACACAAACGAAAATATTTTTGACGAAATCTGAGAGCTTTCTGAGCAAAGGCGAAAACAAAGCAAAATTTGGGCTGACAGTGTAATTTTAATGAACGCCTAATCATAGCACAAAAATAAATAAAATCTAAAAAATGAACGCAAACAACTTGTATTCACTTTTGACTTTGCTTACATGATGGAATATCAAAGTTATTTTGGCAAAAAAAGACATGTAACCTAATTTAAGTCTATTTTGACAAGACGTGGGTTACTCATAGCCAGATTTATCGGGCCTATAGTAAATCAAGACGGTGAAATGACAACTATTGCTAGCTGGGATGTGTTAATTTAGATCTAGATGCATATACATAGATTCCCCATTCATGGCTCTCATGGATGGAGTGCTCAAATGGGGCATCTATGTATATATTTATATCTATGGCTGACACATGCATGTTTGACTGACTTTGAAGCACGAAAGTATTCTTTTCACTTTATGAACTAAAGATTGAATTACTGTAGTCACATGGACTATTTTAATGATGTCTTTACTTCCTTTCTGCACCTTGAAAGTTATGTCGCTGCCTATAAAGGCTCAGAAAGCTCTCAGATTTTGTAAAAAATATTTTCATTTGAATACCAAAGATGAACAAAGGTCTGGAAGGGGTGTGGAATGACATGAGGGCGAGAAAAAAAGAAAAAAATTATCATTCTGGGCTGAACTAACATTTTAATCTGAGGTCAGTGTTCGAATTATGTCAAAGATTATGGGGGTCCCCTACTAGCTTTTTTTTAAAAGCCCCTAACCAAATCCTAAATCGAACAATCCATCAATTCCTCCAGAAAACAGTGTGAGGCACACTTAAAAGTTAACATTTATTTCATACAGAAATCTTTTAAATTATTTTATGTCGAAATTGCCACAATGGACTGTATCGCTTTGTGGCAGCACAGCACGAGCATTTTAAATTCACAGTGTTTTTTTATATACATAAAAACAAGGAGACACCCCAATTTATATTTTTGTGCTTTATAGGGGGTTGGGGCCACCCCAGCCCCCCTCAATTTTAACACTGAGGTCTGAGGTAATCTAATTTAAAAGGACAGGCACAAAAGTACATGCATCTCAGATGACTGGTTTTTAACAAGATTTTCCAGTAGAGGTCTCTGATGATTTTTTGATGTCACATCATTACTACACAAGGGTCTGAGACTGCTTTGTACCAATACTGATCAATGTCGATCTTACAGTGAGTGTATATGTAGGATTTTTCAAATTGTTTTATTTGTTGAATTGTTGAACAGCTATTGTCTTTCAAAGCTGAACCGCCTAGCTAGGGAAGTTTACAGTTCTTGTTTTGTTCCTATTAAAACCCCAAACGAAATCAATCTTTGAATCAGGTTAGTGTTTTAGCTTCACATCAAGCTTTTTCTGTATGTCTAAACTTTTGATTATTCCACTTCAGTAATCAGTTTTTTTAGTTACCGATGGTTTTGGTGGCCATCAGCTGGAGATCCTCAGCGGTGCAGTCGAGAAAAGACAACTCAGCCTTGCTTCCCGTGGGTACCACGATTTTCTCCTGGACCACAGAATTCATTTTCATTTCACAGTACGACTGCGGGTTTCTCTTTTCTATTTGCAGACTCAATCCCTCTTTCTGAAGATCCACGGTACAGAGACCTGTATCAGAAAACATAAACGTCATTGATCTGCAGCATTTTACAGTCCTCAGCTCAATCATTTCAAACACAAAATTCTTGTTTTTGTCTCGCTTACTTGGAATTCCACCTCTGAACACGGACACTTCGAAGTTTAAAAGAAGACCAGCAAGATTTTTCTTTGCATCACAACTGGTCAGAGTCACGTCGAAACTTCCCTGTTTATTGACCGGTGGGTCCTCCTTTAAAGTCCTTGTAATCACAGTCGTGTCTTCAAAGAAATAGTCAAGTGAGACAGCTCCTCTTTCACATTCAGGCTCAGTTTTATCAAGATATTTAACAGTAAAATTATGCAAGGGCTCAATGGCAAAATTCCATTTTATTTTGTATTCCCTGAAGAAGCCTGTAGCGTAGTTTGGTGTAAAGAAGTCTTCAGACGACTCTCCTCTCGGCAGCTTAGCGTCCACCTCAAACAATGCTAAAGATCCAGAGAAAAACAATCAGAGAAAAACCTCACAAAAAGTCAAATGATACTTGTGATACTCCTGCCCCAAATGTCACACTTGATGGGGATTTGCGGTGTCAGTCTACAAGACTATATTGGGTACTGTAAGAATTTATAAAGGGTGTTTTTGTTAGTGCAATACACCTTCAAAACTGATGCACCACTGACCAACAGTGTGGACTGGTTAATGATGTTATGTTATTATTTTGTGTCCTTATGGTTAAATTACATTTTTAAAGGGTTAAATTCAAAATAAATGTGCAAATACTTGCATGTATTCTTTTTTTTAAGTCTAAAATGTCTGGTTTGAATTCATTTTGATAGAAAATTTGGGGATTATTGCAAAATATGTTAATATGGTGAAACTGATTTGTGTCAATTGATGTAATTATTTATGTATATTTTCATGAAAATACTAAATTCATAAAAATAAATGTGGAAAAAAATATAATAATCTAGTTAAGTGTTATAACATGTTCATTTTACATCATTTGTCAAAGATTATTTAGAAAATAGAGTTGGTGTAACCGTTTGTGTAAATTGGTGTAGCCAGTTATTTTTCATGAAAATATAAATAAATTCATTGAAATAATTATAACATCAAATACAATCATCTGGTTTATGCTTACATGCCATGTAGGTGGAAAAAATATTTAATATTTCTTATTTTTTTGAGCAATTGGCGGTTACACCATTTGACACTTGTAGGTCCATTCAGTCTTAACTTTCATTAAAAAAATGGTGCAAATGTAATATTTTATTACACAAAATCTACAAATGTACATAATAATATACCTGATACCCAAAGGTTTTTGTGTTTTCTTTACAAATTTTTCTTTTTTTTTTCTCAGTCACTGACCGGACTACAAATTTGGGCAAAACACAACAACAGGAATTCAACAACATCATTTTCTTGCATTTATGACTAGGATTGCAAAGGGGGTAAAGTTTCCGGTAAAAATGTAAACAAAATCTGAGGATTTTTGGAAATATTCCAACTTGAAAACGTAACTGGAATTTACAAGAATTTATAGGAATTATTTGGAAATTTCTATACACTATCTCATATAAATAATCATTTTCTTTGGTCATAAGCAGACATGTCATGCATGTAATACACATTTTAAAAATGACATCTTGACTGATTTAATTGTAAGTTGAACTTTCGTTGATTCTTTCACTGAGTAACACAAAAGCATAATAAGTTATTATAATATAGCTTACATTTAGATATCTAATTTACTAACTCCTATATATTCCCCTTAATTCCCATGTAAAGTTTCCAGCCTTGAAATTCCCAGAATTTTGCAACCCTATTCATGACACTATCAACACTTTTTCAGAAGGTCCAAATGCTTATCGCTTACCTTTTGTCTCTGATCCGGCGGACATTTTGAAGTCTGATGGGATCAGGTTTGTGCCTTTGGCAACCTCTAGAGATACACGGCCCCTGTACAAGATCTGGATACGATTGACTGTACCATTCCGACAAAATGTGCCGATGGTGGTGGGTCCTGAGCGCTGGTAGGTAATAATGGTGTAAGTATGCTTGTTCAAACATTGTTCTGAGGGTTTGATCTGCCTCATTCCTGGAGCTGGGAAATCCAGCTGGATCATCTGAGTTAGCTGAACCTTTACATCCCATGTGAAGGTTCTGGTAAAGTTCAGGAAGCGCGTTGAATCCGGATGCACGGGATTAATGTTTCTGCAAGCTTTTGACGCGCAATCTGCAATCAGAATACACAAAGAGAACGGTTAAAATACAAGGAAATAAAGTCGGTGTAATTCTTTTTGTTTCAGAAAGAGCTTTAGTGGATCATGAATCTGCTTTGCATATTGTTTCTTAAAGTAAAGTACTCACCAATGTCTTGATTGATCTCCACAGTATAGACGTCTCCAGGCTGGGTGCAGTTGAAGTTTAAGGTGGCGACCGCAGGACCTTTAAGTCTCAGTTCTGATTCACAGCTCTGAGATGAACCTTCACCCGTACATACACTACAGTCTGAAGCCTGATCAGCCTTTCTTCTGAAGATTACTACTGTGCCACGATCAGCTTTCACATCAAGTTGATAACACTCTGCAAAAATCAAATAAATGTATTGCATTTTTTTTTTATTATTATTTATCTATATGAGAAGACATTCATTTAATTTGAACAGATCTTAAAATAAAGTGCTCTCAAACTATTTGGACATATCCAAAAATATCAGTTAGACAGCTGTGGTTAAAAGCATATTTCCTACTTAGTATGATGTGTAGACTTAGTGTGAAGAGATTGTGTAGAGATTGATCATGCTTTTGAACAAAATAAGCAACATTCAGTGCCATCTATATCCGTCATTTTAAATTCTGGTCTCTGTCTGGCAAATTGGTGCATTTCTACTTTATAACATAATGTAAACTGATGCATGCTAGCAAACGTTAAACCCTACAAAACATGGCACGCTAAAAACATTGGGTTATTCTCAACCCTTTTGGGTTAAAAAGGGACAAACCCTGCATAAGTTAAATCTGGGTTTGTCCCTTTTGTAAAGAACACAGTATTTTGCAGTATTTTGCAGTAAGTGAAAATACTCTTAAATTCAATATGCTACTCTGTAAACAAACCACGTGCATAGATTTCAACTCACTTAAAAGCAAAGACACAATACAAAAGTCAAATACAAAAAACGTATTGTATAAATACAATACATAAATACAATTCAACTTTGAATACAGTAAATTAAATGCTCACATAAAACAACTTTTTCTTGTCCACATGTACCACGGTTAAATGTCTGTTTGACATTTGTGTTAATCGTAAAGACTTCAATGCTACTCTCACTGCTATTTTCATACCACACATACATGTTAAGACATGATTTCGATTGCATAAATGTAACTGTTTGAATTTCAGCAAATCACAAGAGAAAACCTGCTCCTGTATCATGTTACATCATGCAAATGACTTACATTGTCTGAATATTTACTCATGTTTGTGACAACATTAGATATGAATCAGCTGGCACACCCATCTGGACAAACTCCTTTTATAAAACAACTCAAAGCTTTAAAATATCAAGCACTTAATATCATCATGTTGTAATTAACCATGCAATTTGTTTGTAGTGACAAAACCAATGTCATCTGAAGATACACACCGCTCAATGCAAAACCATTTCACATTGGATTCATGCCTTGCACTCATGCCTTTTATGCATTTTAAATCAAATGTAATAATTTTTTATCAAACTAAAAATATATATATATAAATACAAACAAAATTATGTAGAAACAGCAATATTTCACACTTCCCCATGTGCATCCCCGCTTCAAACACAAAACATGAAATCCAGACTAAAGTCTCATAATCTAATCATCAAAGTTTCATTTCACTTATTGTTTTTAATCTTTGATCTTACTCAGTCAATATTAAAGATATCAAGGTTATATTTTACCAGAATGTCCTTTACATTAGGATGTAAAAAAAAGACTTCAGCTGGGTTTTTACAGCCAGCTGGGTTAAACTTAAGATAATCTAAAAGACCTTAAAATGGAAGTTTATTTCACTAAAGGTGAAATGTCAATAGAAAAGTAAACACAGATATGCATAAAAACAACTGTAAAAGCTGCATGGTTTCCCTCCCTGCCCACGAGCAACAAACCGCCCTCCATTTCTACAGTAACACACTGCTGGTAAATAATTAACATCTTATTGTTTCAGTTCAGCTGGCATAATGTCAATTACATAAATATATAAATATTCGTTTTTACAGCCAACTGTTCTGTTCAGATTAATTGCGATTAATCGAATACAAAATACAAGTTTGTTTTTTGCATAATATATGTGTGCACTGTATTAAAATTATTTATTATTTATCATGCATGTATTTATTTAAGAAATATTTACATGTAAATATGTTTATTTGTTTAGATTTTTATATATTTTATATTACATATAAATGTAAAAAATAAAAACATAAATAACTTTTTCTTACATTTTTAAATTTGTGTATTTATCTATAATTACACACAATAGACATAAATATATATTATGCAAACTTTTATTTTGAATGCAATTAATCGACATTAATCTTTTGGCAGCCCTAATTATATAGTCATTTTATATATGCATAAGCAACATCATATAAACATCTATCTTATGCGAGATCAAATAAATTAAAGGCCTTGTGTTGAAACGAACATGTTCAAACTTTCAAATCATATGTTTGCGCCTTTTATACTTTTTACAAAAATGTTTCAATTAAGTTTCCAGATTTCAAGTTCTTCAATCTTTAACACAAATAAATAAATAAAAACATTAGGGTTTAATCGTGTTTGGTGCATGAGTTGGAGTGTTTGGTGTGCGCGCTTTGTCAACTCACCTGAGTTGGTGTGAACTTGCATTAAAATTAGTCCGATAAAAACAGCAACCAAACACGAGCCCATCCTTGTCCGAAATTGCTCCTAAACTTTCCCAAAATAAAGCATGTATTTAAAAAAGTCCTTTTTTGGATAAAATCTTCGTATCCTGCATGTTGAATTGAATGTATCCAAAGGCACGAGCGCTTCCTGGTTCGGTTACCTGTTGCGCGCAGAAGGGCGTGTGTGTGTGCGCGTGCGCGCGTGTATGCCTGTTTTGACCTGCGTTGACACAACTGCAGAAAATTATTGCAAAAACAATTCGACTTACATTGATCGAAGTGATTCTAATAGGTCTAATAATTTCACAATATTTTTTCTTACATTTTACACAGCAAACAATGCAACCATAACGTTTAGAAAAACGCAGTGGTGAAAAACATTGTAATAAAAAGACTTAGTAGTGTAAATAACGTTGTAATTATTGCCACTAGAATTGTATCTAACCAGTGTTCGAGAATAAATAAATAAATACTTTTTTTAATATATAGAAGACTACAGACACAACGTTATTGTGATCCTTCAAACTCATAAGCAAAGCGCTGTTTCAATTTTATATTTTTTATTTATTGAATAGGAAACAATTCAGGCACTGAATTAAGGAAAGGAAAACAAACAGGTGGCTTGTAAACGTCAGCGTAGATTCATTAATATTCATGAGCCGCGTTCTTTGCGTCATCGTCCGTTTCTGAATCCGGCTGCAGGTTTCTCAAAAAGGCTGCAGCTTCCGGAGATCGCATATCTAGGCTGCATACGTCATCAAGACTGTCTAATTTCAGAATATTAACAATTATAAAGGTGATCTTAGTTAACTTGTAAATTGTTATAATATGCTTATGACTTGCGAATGTAATGCTCAGTAAACTTACCGGTAAATTAAACAGACTTGATGACGTAAGCACCCTGCATATGCGACCTCCGCAGGCTGCAGCCTTCGGATTGGGAACGTCCTTTATGTGCCTTCAGGACGTTTAATTGTGCGGAAGTTGTAAACAGGACATTTTATTGTCAATTAGTAAATAAATGCAACCTGGCTTTATGTAGTTTTTTAATGATTTACTTTATCACTGCTTTAGAGATCACTTATTGAATTTGTTTTTATGATCATTCTTGTAATTTTTAAAAAATTTTCATGCTGTTGTAGCAATTATGGTTACATTTATTGTAGGCCTAAACCTCATCTATACAAGGTAAAAAGTGTCTTGTGTTTAAGTGAATGTTTCTCACTCTCAGTATTGTACTGTCATGTAATGAGTCCACACATGCCCATGCACAGCATTCCAGACATTTCTATGTCAACAACTCTTTAATAAGGTAAAAGTTACAGACCACTAGTAGATTACCAGATTACATAATAATCCATCCTATCACAGAAGACAATGCATATTTTCATACTGTTTCTGGTCTGCCAGTGCTTTATTTACATACCATAGCACTAAACAACTACTGGGAATCAGGGTGGAGCAACTTCATTACAAATTAAATAGAAAATCAGCCATTAATGGTTTATAGTCAAATACATGAGTCATGTGGTTAATGATTTCACAAAGAAAGAAAGAAAGAAAAAAATAGTTTTCTTAATGACTTACTCATGAAGTCAATCTATAAATATTTGGCACCATACAGTATTTTCCATAAGAAAGACTGACTTCTTAAAACTATAAAAAAAAAAGTGCTTTAACATATTCATAGCAACACTTTACATTTCTGTATCAAGCGTTATCATTCAATAATCATCATATGGTACAGTGCAGGACATTTTATATTTTGTTTAAACACATTAGTATATTTTATATTGTTTTGTAATTTATATACATTATGATTGCATGGTTAAAAGAGTCTGGAAAAAAACAGGTTTAATTGTGGTAAGAGATTATGATAATATTGTTTTAGTAAATAAATATCACAGTGTTAATTTAATTAAGTAAAATATTTTATTGATAAGAATAATATAAAATAATATAATTTTTAACTGAAAATGATACTTACAGTAACTCATCTGACTGAATGAGACTAATGTCATCAGCCTTGTGAATGTTTTAGCAAGTCTGTAACTACGATACACAGCTGTTAGTGATAAATATATCATATATATATCCATCAATGACCTACACACACACACACACACACACAGACACACACACACACACACACACACACACACACACACACACACACACACACACTGGAGAATTCACAGTGTTCTCCTCTTACAGTAGGAGTCTGACAGCAGTATTTATGAATCTCTGTACTGATTCGGTCTGAGCCACACACACACTCAGAATAAACAGAAACGCGTTTTGCTTCGGTGACCAAGCGTGAATTGAATGATGGGTAATGTAAATATATTTGCGGTGTTATTAACTAATGCATAATATGTTTATAGTTCAATTTACCAAAATAATAAAGTAGTTTATGATGCTATTTATCATTTATGTGAGATTATTCATTTGTATTATTTTGATTCTAGATTATGTGTGTTGTTTCTTTAAAATAGATGAAATTGGATATTTTTTAATGAAAGTAAATTTTGCTTTATTTATGCTTTCTTCGGTGTGTTGTGTATGTAAGAGGGAATCTTGTTATCTGACTATGTAAAACTTTATAGTGTCAGATTTGTTAAATCTGTATAACAGCTATAAAATGTAATTTAAAAAGCTTAATTTAAAAGAAAACAAAGTGTTCATTTCTTCACTGTTATTAAAACTATATTCCTATTTGTATTATATTTGACATGTTTTGTCTTTTTGTGTCTTTTCTGGTCTCTAGAGTCTTGTGTAAAGTGCAGGGGTGATGTTCACAGCTCAGATCAGGCCTGTCAGGCTATGGGTCAAATATTTCACATCAGCTGCTTTACCTGCTGTGTCTGCAGTAAGACTGGGTTTATATGCATAATACTATTGCACACATGCTTGATGAGCATGTAAAATCTTGCCCATATGTTTCGTGTTCTCTTTTATGCAGACAAACAACTGAAAGGAAAGGCGTTTTATTACTTCTCAGGAAAGATGTTCTGTGAGGCAGATTATTTGGTGTGTTGGTTGGATATTTTTGTTGCATGTCTCATTTTTAATTTCTCATGAAAATATTTGTTTTTACAATTAACAAAAGCAGTTCTCTCTCTTTCTTTTACAGTATTCCAGCGTCAAACAGTTTGCAGAGGTCTGCACATCCTGTGGATATTTGATCTCAGATACGGTCAGCCAAACATTATGAATCTGTTTTAATGGGAGAGAGAGAGAGAGAGAGAGAGAGAGAGAGAGAGAGAGAGAGAGAGAGAGAGAGAGAGAGAGAGAGAGAGAGAGAGAGAGAGAGAGAGAGAGAGAGAGAGAGATTTTTATGTAATGTTTTCCACACATTCCATTAGTGCTGTTATCCAGATAACCTTTGATCTTGTGTAGTTGATCCAGGCTTTGGGAAAATCTTTCCATCCCGACTGTTTCTGCTGTGTTGTCTGTAAAGAGAAGCTGGAGGGACAGCCATTCAATGTTGACACACAAAACAAGCTATACTGTGTGAAAGATTATCAAAGGTGAACAACACACCTGAACAAGTTTACATTTTCATTAGGGTTTTTTTTCCTTTAAGCACCACTGAAACATATTTGCATCCTCTAGCTTATTTCCAAAATCCAGTTTTCATGGCAAGTCTATTGATGAGATATGAATAATTTAATAATTTGTAGTTATTCGTTCATTGTGTTTAAAGTGTTTCTGTAATCTGAATTGTATGCTTCTCATACAGGTTTCTGGCCCAGGTGTGTGCAGCGTGTGGACTGCTCATTTTACCCTCTGAGGTTCATTTCTCTTGTGTTATTTTACAGTATACATGCTCACACATGACCTCAGACTCATGAAACAGCTTTACATTTCATATTGTTTATGTCCACAGGGTTCAAATGAGATTGTACGAGTGGTGTCCATGGGAAGAAACTATCATGTGTCTTGTTATGAAGGCAAAAACGACATTTGATCATTTGATTGTTATCTAACCTCTTTGATTGTGTTCAGTGTCTCACTTGAAGTGAAACAAAACAACTATAGAAAACTATATAAAAATGAATTCTTATTTTACACTGAAAAACTTGAATGTTATGAAAGTGGACATGATGGCATGTTTTTTTCTTGACATGTACAATGGTAATAGCATATAAATTGTTAATATTATGAATATGATAATCATTTATGGTGCAGCCACACTACTTTTGTACAGATAATAATGTTGATATTTATTCCTGAACTTGTTGCCAAATCCACTATTAGAGGAATGATATTTAGAAATGTTTATATATAAAATAATCTCAGTTCAATCTTTTAATTTATGACTTTATTTATTGTAATGAAAATGTAATAAAGTTAGTTCTGCAATCTTTTTTTTCACGATACATTTTCACAATTTGTGAACAGCAATAATGGCGAAGTAAATAAAAAAGGTAGAATTAAATATATAATAGAATATAAAATAATATTAATAAAAATATTATTATCATAACATATATTAATTTTTTGCATTTTTGTTTATTGAAAACTTTATAATTTCTAAATAAACTTTAAAGGCTGTTTGGAAATAAGAAAATGAGCTGTGCTTATTGATGGAAGAATCAATAGAACACCATACACGCTGGCGACACCTACTGGTCAAAATTGTGTAAAAGCAACAAGATTTGATCAAACATTTTACACTTTTACAAAATCATAGCAAGACTTTTCTAAAAAATATGTTTTTAAGAAAAATAAATTATTTAACTTAATTAAGCTATACTTCAAAGTGTATTTTGTGTTTCCTTTTTAATTATGCACATGTTTGTCATTAAATCTTTCTATAAAAAAGTATGAACTCACCCAAGTTCATCTAACCATATTAGACACTGGTTTATTTGTGATCATCTCCCCCTAGTGGTGAATAATCGTATTTTCAAAACGTTTCGAAACAGTTACGACGTAATAAAGCCTCGTTTGCTAAAATCACATGACTTTGCCAGTTTAAAACACGCTCGAAACAAAAGATTCATAAATGTTTTGAAGCCCCATGAAGCAGTGCTTCGAAAGCGACCATAATCACTAGCTGTGCAATCTAGAGTGCTGGGGACTTTTATTGTGACATTCCCGGAGACAGACGATAAGCGGAAGTGACGTATTGTTTTAATGCCGATTTGACGTTTGGCGCGAGTGAAACAGTGAAAAGTTTTCAGGTCGAAGTAATTCATAGGATTTCTCTTTTATTTGAGATAAACATTAATTTATATTTTAATAACTAACATAAGCGACGTTTATTCTTTTATGTAGCGGCCCTAATGTTCATGTCGCGGTGTTTATGAAGGAATTTATTTTGTAAATAAAAGCAGGCTCGTGTGTGTGTTTTGTGTAGTAACGTACTGGATAAACAGTAATGGATCGATATAATGAAGTAAAAATCATTCTGAAGAAATGGGAGCAAAGTTTCTTTCAAACAAACAGTAGAAAGCCAAATAAGGTATTGTATTGTGTAATATCTTATTATATTGTGTTGTTGTATTGTATTGTGGTAGTTTGCGTTGTTACAACTTATATATTATTGTGTTATTTTTATATACTGTCATTTAATTTTATTGTGTGTTCTCTTGACTTGTAGTTGTTTGTTATTCATTTGTGTTCATGTTGTGGGGTTGACTGATCTCAATAATGTACAAAAATCTCTTTTATTTTTAAGGATGACATTGATAAAGCTCCAGAGGAGACGAGACGTATGTCTGTTATGTTGTTTTACTATTTAACTTCATATCAGGCTTTTATTTATTGTCCTTATTTATTAATAATGCATGTTGTTGTGTTTACAGAGCTCTATAAAGAGTACAGAAGTCTTAAAGAAGCAAAAGAAAGAAGCAGCACAGCGCAGGAGGACCACATGAAAACACAAGAGAGTCAATCATCTGTGAGGAGATCCTTCAGACTTTAATGTATATGTAATGTGATGTAGTAATGTAAAATGTTTTCTTGCTCTTTAAAGGATTCTGGGTGTTGGGGATCTCATCTGAGTCGTAAAAATCTGCCGGCTGCTGTACCAAAACTGACATCACAAGATAAAGAGAATCTGAAGGCCTCTGCTCAGTATTTTGGCATGAAACTCAAGACCAATATTGGAGGTTTAACAAAGGTACATTCGCTCAAACTGAATAACAAACTTAAAATAATACATACGTTTTTAACCCTACTGATATATCAGTTGTCAATATTTGGTGGCGTAAATACCAATGCAAGGTCTCTGTTTAAGTTTTCAAACTTAAATTAGTTTCCATAGTTAGCTAAGTGCAGATTTCAGAAGCGTCACATCTAGTTTCTTGCTTATAAATGCATACATAAAAATAAAAAATAAAATAAATATTCATTTATTTGTTCCTTGAAGTCCCTTTTTCATTTGTTGGGTATTACTGCTTGTGCATTTCAATTCACAGAAATCCTTTAAAGTATGTTGTCTCCCTAAAATGTGTGTTCTATTTTGTCACATGCATAACACATGTGTATGTATGTTTAATTCTAGGAAAGACCATTTTCTTTAAAAAAAGCAGCAACTCCTCGTCAGACTCCCTCCAAAACATTAAAAAACACTGCAGACGTCAACACCCCACCACCAGATGTTAAATCTTACACGCCAAAACAAGCAAACACGTGTCCTGATCCCGATGCTGCTCCTGTACAGACGGCCAGTGCAGAATTTGAGGAAGAGCCATCGGATCCTTTTCCTTCGTTCACGCCCTCTAAATCCCGGCCTTCGGCTGTAGGAACTGCACACAAGAGCGTGGAGAAGGTCCAATTCCTGAAGCAGTTGATGACAAAAAGGCTTACCTGTGTGGACAGTGGTTGGTTAGCACGCTGCCAGGTCTTTGATGAAGTGGAGGAACCTCAGAAGCCTGTAGTTGGGAATATGGAGCCGACTGAAAACCAGGAGCTTTTACAACGTAGTTTTAGTAGTGTAACCACATCAGATGAAAGTAAAGCAGCTTCAGGGGGTGAATCACAAATAGATCCTGTGAAATCTCAAGTGAAGGCCAATGTGACTTTGGATGCTGAACTTGGGACTGATGAAAGGGTAAATTACAAAAGCAGGGAGGTTATGGGAGACCCCGACACAAACTCTGAAGAGGCCGAATCTCTCCCGGTTACTAAGAAACACAGACAGAAGGTCAGAAAAAGACAAGATTTTGATGAAAGATCACAGGTTGACAATGCAAAAAAGAAAAAAGGTCAAAAAAGACAAAGAGAAGCTGAGGATGAGGAAGATAACTCTGAGGAGGAGAAGAAAGGAGGAGTGAAAAAGAGAAGAAGAACCAAAAAAGAAGAGGTGGCTGAGGGGGATCTGCCTAAAAAAGGAGGGAGGAGGAAAGGAAAAGCTATTGAGGATGAGACGGAGGATCCTGTGGTGGAAAAGAAAATAAAGAAAAAAGTGATACCTCAAGAAAATCTACTGGGAGAGGTGGATGAGGAAGAGACGAGAGCGGCCTACAGGATGAAGAACACAGTCGGTGTCAGGTGAGCGCCCTAAACAGACATACACAAGACCTCATCTTAGGGCTAACAAAAGATTAATCGCAATCAATAACATACAAAATAAAAGTTTGTGTGTGTTGTGTGTAATTATATATAAATGTATAATTTTAAGAATTTTTATTTATGTATATATATATATTTTTTTTATTATTATTATATATAATATGAAATATATTGAAATCTAAACAAATAAATATATATACATGTAAATGTTTCTTAAATACATACATGCATGTGTGTGTATTTATATATACAAAATAATTACACACAGTGCGCACACACACACACACATTTATGCAAAACAAAACTTTTATTTTGTATGCAATTAATCGTGACTAATCTTTTGACTGCCCTACCTCATCTGTAAGATTTAATCATACTCTATATTCAGTGTTCCCACTCCAAATCAAATGTCAAATTCCCAGACTTTCACTGACTAAAAAGTAGAATTTCCGACCTATGTCTGGGATGCCGTGAGCCTGTTGTACATCGTGTGTTTATGAAAATGTATCTTGAAAGCGTGAAATGAATAAACCATGCCAACTGTTTAAATTGTAGTCGTCTGAGGCTTGAAGCCGAAAATGGTATTCCATAAGTTAACTAGCGGATTACATTTTTGATAAATGAAAACTAAAATTTAAAGCAACAAACAAGAAATCCCTGATATTCCATGATTTGGGCAAAAAAATATAAAATTCCCTGACTTTCAATGTCTGGAAAAGACCTTTAAAAATTTTTATATTCCAGAAATTCCATGACCCTTGGGAATGCTGTCTATTTCAGTCGATAATTTGCAGTGTTCCCACGGGTCATGGAATTTCTGGAATATCATGGAATTTTTAAAGATCTAATTCAGACATTGAAAGTCAGGAAATGTTATATTTTTTTGTCCAAATCATGGTATATTAGGGATATTTGTGCTTAAAAGGTTTGCTTAATGTCTTTATATAACTAAGGGCTAGTCCTAGATTAATCTAAACCCACCACAAGTAGTTTAACCAAAACACCATTAAAAAACTGACTTGGGGGTGATTGAACTAGAAGTGGTAATATGCTAACTCGCTTCCAGGTTTTGCCTATAAATAAACATCATCCCTGCGGCACTTATTTTATTTCTTTCTTGCTTGTCAACTGGCAATCACTTGAGTCTAATGCAGTCACCCGTACCTATTAATGAAGGAAAACTAAATTTTAAGATGTTTTTCCATTCATTATAGGTCAGAAAATTAAGTCAATGAAAGTCATGGAATTTTACATCTGGCTTAGAGTGGGAACGCTGAATTTGCCATGTTGAATTTTACTGAATTATCTTCTACGTCTTAAACAAGATCGACCAAAAACGCAGATGGAAACTTTGTGAAGATCAATCTGAAGAAGAAGTCACACGTTAAAGGTTTTGCTTTGAGAGGAGCTGCATTGAGGAAACAGGTGAGATGAAGGATGTACTTATTTGAGGCTTAAATTAGCTAATACATATGCTGACAGCTCTTGTGTTGTGCTTTTTTTATGACAGATGTACATGCAGAAGTTCCAGCTGAAGGGCGAGAGGTTTGGTGGCGGGTTCGGGAGAGGAAGAGGGCGTTTCGGCGGCTTCAATCGTCAAGGTGACACCTGCTACAAGTGTGGTGGTTCGGGACACTGGGCCCGAGACTGTCGAGGAAGAGGTGAGAGGCTGTGCCGGTCACGTGACTCTTCTCTAATGTGTTTGTGATTATGTTAATGATATTCTGTCTGTGTCTCAGCTCCTGCCGTGAGTTCTGCAGAACAACAAGAAACCCCAGCAGAGGAGGAAGAGGAGGAGTTTGACCTGCCCACGCTTGAAGATGTCGCCAGGGCAACTGGAACTCTGCGCTCAGAGCCTATTGGTGGGTTTATTACATGTATCACGAGGCTTATTTGCATATGCTACACTGTTTGTCATTACTGTAGTGTAAATTTATGTGGTTTGAAAAAGCTGATTTTTATTTTATTTTCTCACTACAGTGGCATCTCCCGGCGTGGGCTTGGACACAAAGGAGAAGGAGGAGGAAGGGGCGGAGAAACTGCTTAACATCATCAGACCCGACTATGAGCGTCCCGCCCCTCCGCCGCCCATGGAGCCTCTTTACCCACTGAAGGATGATGGGAAAGTTCAGGGTACGTCACATTAACAAATTATCATTTTATAACAGCGAGACCTGTATGGACATCATCGTCATCATCTAGTCTTTTTTCGCAGATGTGCCTCCAGATGTTTATGAAGCTCTGCGGGACTTTGGATACAAATCTTTCAGGCCTGGTCAGGAGATGGCCATAATGAGAATCCTATCAGGTGGGATGAAGTGTCTGCACATATTTGTACGTCTGTGATTGATGCATCTGCTTTTCTTTGTTTCTTTATAGATTAAAATATTATACCAGGTAACTTTTAGTTATTGAAAATAGCAAGCTATCGATTTGAAAGGTGCAGACAGAGCATTAGAGATCTCCTTATTAGATACATAACACATACCGTATGCAGAAGAAAAGCCATGACAATGGGTATCACTCACTAATAACTGCGTATGTTTTTCATATTTATACGCACACTTTCCTCCTAATTCACAACACATGCATACCCATGTGAATTTGTTCTTATACTTGTTCTTATGTTAGTGAATTTAACGTTTTCTACGCGGCTGCATGCACAAGGTTGGCAATTTGCATAAAAAAATGCCCCAAAACCAGCTCCATATAAGGGCTTTCCGCTGCGTGCGCAGAACATTTTTAAGCCATTTGTCACCGAAGCAAAAAAGCTGGTATAGAAATATACGATCATTACTCGGTAATGTTCTGTTTTGCTTTGCATTTTTGATTTGGGAGATTTAGCTGTCGCTGTTTTCTGTGTCCACCGGAGTAACATTAAAGTATTGGAAGCAATAACAGACATTAATTAATATGACAGAGACGTGCATCTGTATCTAAAATAAAACTGAAATTTAGACTTATTATATTTACATAACATTTACATAAAGTGGCGCTGTCCCGTGAGCGGGACACCAAAGTTTACTTCAATATTTTCCATGTAAATTTTATGTCTTTCACAACAAACTATATATATCGTTGGAAAGCTCTAAGCCTCTAGAATAGTGTTTTATAAAATAAACTATGTAGGGAGAGTAATTGATTCATTTATAAAGAGAGTGTGCCTCAAAACATTTAAATCCTGCGAAATGTCACTTTCCCACCAGCGGGACGCCTACGTTTACTTCAGTGTTTTGCATGTAAATTCTTTTCCAATCGTAACGAACTATATATTGTTTGAAAGCTCTAAGAATGTAGTTTTCATATTTCAAAACCTTTTTGCAGTAATAATAATGCAGTGACAGTAATTTAGTAATTTGTGACAAGAGTATGCAGCAAACCAATAACACCTGGTGACCGTTGTTGGTAAAACCACTAAAAGTGTGACACAAACCTCATTTTTTGTGGTTTTAACTTAAAATTTGGATCAGAACTACTTGAGACTCATGGTTTCATGTTTGCATTGTTACTTTTGTAAAATATTTACATTTTTATAATTTTATTTATAAAATTAATATGTTATTATATTATTATTTATTTATTAAAATAAATTTAAACTGCTTTAACAATTTATTTATTTAATATTATTTTCACATCCCGACACTTCTATGAATGTGTATATCAGATTTTCACCGGGCCCCTACTTAAAGCAGACGCTTTCAAATAGAGATTTAAAAAGTGAGGAAGCGTGAAGATTTGTCATTACTCACATACACATCTTCTTTATATGTGTAGACAAAATAAGTAGGCTATAATAATGTATAATATATTGTATATAATAATAATAATATAGATAATGTATTTAATAATATATAAAAAATAATAATGTACATTTTATATATCTACATTATAATTATAGCCTAGTATTTTAATATTGCATTCGTGTGGTATTTGTTGTTCTTGTTGTTTTTGTGCATTTAAAATAAATTTGATACGAATGTTTTTGTTGAATCATGATTTGTTTGTGAAAAAATTTGTTCGCACATCTCATGCACAAGTTTGTGCATACTCATGCTTTGTGTATGACATTTCTTTTTTTTTGCTGTTTAGACTATAAAATATGGAGTGAAATCAGATAAGCCTAAAAAGATGTGTGAAGGAAAGTTTATTGATCTGTTCAGCTATGCTTTCACTCAGGTCTGTCCACGCTGGTGGTGTTGTCCACTGGTATGGGGAAGTCTTTGTGTTATCAGCTTCCTGCATATCTGTACGCTCAGAGGTCAAATTGCATCACGCTGGTCGTGTCTCCTCTGGTGTCTCTGATGGATGATCAGGTACGTCTGCTTCGCAATATGCTTTGTTTATTTGGTGACTATAGATGATGATGATGATAATGAATAATGTTTAATGTATGTGAAGCTCTCTGGACTCCCGCCCAAGTTAAAAGCCGCCTGCATTCACTCCAACATGTCTAAGAAACAGAGAGAGACAGCCATAGAAAAGGTAAACTACTAGACTTGATAGATGATTGATGTCTTTCTTGCCTAATTCACAGATTTGTGAATCTGTTTTAAAATAACAAAGCAATGTTATAAACATTTTTTGAATCTTGAATTTGAGTAAATGTCCGTCTGATATATCTGTTTGTATAGGTGAAGGCGGGTCAGGTTCACGTCCTGCTGTTATCTCCTGAAGCTCTGGTTGGTGGCGGTCACTCCGGGTCAGGTTGTCTTCCTCCGGCAGATCAGCTTCCCCCGGTGGCCTTCGCTTGTATCGATGAGGCTCATTGTGTGTCTGAATGGTCGCACAACTTCAGGCCCTGCTACCTGAGACTGTGCAAGGTGATATAAAACGCATGCATTTATTTATTGCAATTTGCATTTCAAAAGTACATTATGTTTATCCTTTAGAATGTGCTCATGCATTTGTTTAGGGTGTTGATGTATATCTTGTTGGTTTGTAGGTACTTCGGGATCGTTTGGGCGTGCGTTGTCTGCTGGGTCTCACCGCCACGGCCACTCTGTCGACAGCGCTGGACATCGCCCGTCACCTGGACATCAGTGATCAGGACGGCATCGCTGTCCGCTCTGCTGCCGTCCCAAACAACCTTCAGCTGTCTGTGTCCACGGAGAGAGACCGAGATCAGGTTTGTTTAGGTTGTTTGTGTCAATCACAGCTTATGTTTTTCCTGATATTTAGGAGATATATTAGAAACGTTTCTACAACTTAAAATTGTTGTGCAGGCGCTGGTATCTTTGCTGAAGGGTGAACGGTTTGGTGCCTTAGAGTCGGTTATCGTGTACTGCACCAGACGAGAGGAGACGTCTCGCATCGCCGCGCTACTGCGCACCTGTCTGCAGGGTGTGATGCTGAAAGAGTCCTCCAAACCCGCACCTGAGGATGACGATAACCCTGTGGGGAAGAAGAAGAAAGCTTTGGGTGAGAGCATCTCTGGTATGATAATCACATTTGAGAGGCGACATGTTGAGTGTTTATTTTCTGCTTTTGTGGCAACACAGCCAGGAAGAAGATCCGTAAACCGCTGAAGTGGATTGCTGAGGCGTACCACGCCGGTATGTCTGCGTCGGAGAGACGGCGGGTACAGAATAACTTCATGTGCGGTGAGCTGCGTGTGGTGGTGGCCACCGTGGCTTTTGGAATGGGTCTGGACAAATCCGACGTGCGGGGCATCATCCACTACAACATGCCTAAGAGCTTTGAAAGCTACGTGCAGGAGATCGGGCGTGCGGGGCGTGACGGGCACCCGGCGCACTGTCATCTGTTTCTGGATCCAGAGGTCTGTGCTTATATAAATTATGAATTTATCTTACAGTATTGCTTAGTTTATATTAACCATGGTTTCCATTATGTTGTTTATGTAATAAAATGTTTACATATATATAACAAAATATATAACAAATATTTGACTGGCTAGAAATTGCTATTTATGAGTGCATTCTCTGCAATTTTATAGTTTCCATAATAATGAGGAGGTTGTAATAAAATGTATTAATATGTAGTGCACTATTTTGGGAAGCCATTTGTAGTTGTTTCCGAAACCATCAATCCCATGATGCACTACACTAACAAGTGTACAACCGTTCACACCCTCAATAGCTTCCGCATCCTGTCAGAAGATGGCGCCGTATGCTTTAATAAAATTATGCTTTCTTGGTAAATTTTCTTAAGCACTAACTGTGATGTGTTTTGTCTGTGTTTTTACTCAGGGTGCAGATCTGCACGAGCTGCGCAGACACATCTATGCAGACACAGTGGATTATTATACTGTAAAGAAACTGGTTCAGAAGGTCTTCCCACCATGCAAATGCAGACAGATTCATCAGAAACATCAAAATCTGACACAGGTGAGGACTTAATTACTGGATGATGTCATCACTTTTACACGTTTTTAGGGAATATACAGACTTCTTTTCAGGAAGTTTTTTACACTGCACTTGTTCATCTTATATATATTATTCAATTTTGGTGCATAAAAATCATATTTTTTTTAATTATATGAAAAATTTGCACTGCTGTGATTTGCACTCGAAGGACAACAACAGGGTTCCCACGGGTCTTTGAAATCCTTTGAAAGTTTGTTAATCTGGGGGGAAAAATTCAAGGCCCTGGGAAGTTTTTGAAAATATACACACATAGATACAGGTCATTGAAAGTTTTCTGGAAAAAAATCCATATTATTCCCTGTGTAGTGTAGGATATCATAAAAATGCAAGACTTTTTAAGCACACGTGCTTAACTGTTTGCTTTAAATGTTTATATCTTCCGTATGCGAATGTTGATTCATACCAAAATGCTTTTTTGCATAGTTGTGTTTGACACATGAAAAACGTCTCGGGTTACGTATGTAACTGTTGTTCCCTGAAAAGGGAACGAGACGCTGTGTCTCCTTTGCCATACTTCCTGCGTCCCTGTAACGCCGTCTTTGGCAATATTTCAGATAGCGATATACTTCCTGACTCCCGCGTCACCCTGTCTTTGTCATTAAGCCTCACCATTGGTTGAATTTGATATACACATTCAGACGCACTTACCCCTGGAGGCGTCCCCAAAGTGTCACCGCAGTAACGCAGCGGGAGTTCCCTCGAAAGGGAACTGTAACAATGTATCTTAAAAGGTAACACAATGTAACCTTGCTCTCACTTGAAATGTGTCCCCACATTTAGTCCTTGAATTTGAGGGTATTGCACCTGGAAGGTCGTTGAATTTGAAGTTAACTAAGGTGTGGGAACCCTGTATTTAAACATTTTATTTCACACATGGAGAAATATAAATGTTTCAGTGCTCAGGCCAAAGATTGTGAACTTTGTAAAAGTGCAAATCCCAGTGGGTTTTTTGTTGGTGTTGATTTATTACAGAAAATCATTTTAGCAAAATACAATTTTACTCTCAGGTAGAGTAATGCTTAAACAATAAATATAACTGGTTCACAAAAAGCTATTATTTTGCCAATTGGATTAAAACACCTGTCCGGTAAACACAAACAACTAAATTATATTGGTCACAAAATGTCAAGCTTTGCATTCGGCGGTTGATGTGAATGTTTGAATAAGTTTAGAAACTACTGAATTGAACCATTAATGTCACCTCCTTTAGGTCGCAGAAGTGTCTGACAGTGAACTGCTGGAGATGGAGGTCTGTGAGACGGAGACGCCAACTCTAACAGACGAACAAACACAAGAGACGCAGAACCAACCAATGACAGCAGATGGAGAGATGAGAGAGTCCATTACATCACAGAAAGAGGGGGAGGAGCCAAACGAGAGTGACGTGTGTGTTCAGAGAGTGTGTCATACGCATGAGAGAGCCATTCCTATGCAGGAGACAGTGGAGACGCTGGACATCACTGAAGAAAGTGAGAAAACTTCAGTGGATCTTTCTATCAAATACATTCAACATTATCTGACTAATGGTTGTTATTTGTGTGTTTTTTTAGGTGTGGAAACTCTGTTGTGTTACCTGGAGCTTCATCCTCAGCAGTGGGTGGAGCTTCTTCATCCGACTCTCTCCGTCTGCAAGCTGCAGTGCTACGGCGGTCCGCAACAACTCCGCAAAATCACTAAACTGTAACTCGGGCTTCAATTGTTAAGAGCATCATGTGCATGTTTTTTTTTTATAGCGTTTTACAGTCATGTGCGTGTTTTATCAGGTGTCCGCCGGTCGCCGTGATGCTGGCGAGGATGCGTTTAGCCGGTGAGCGTGTGGAGTCATGTGACTCTCTGGAGTTTGATGCGGTGGAGCTGGCGGACACGATGGGCTGGCAGCTTCCTCTGGTCAAGAGAGGCATGAGATCACTGCAGTGGGGTTCAGGTGATTTGCTTTGATATTGAATCTTTGATATGATTATTATAATAAGCACTATTATTATATGATTAAGGTCAGAAGAGGTTTTAGGTTCAATGCATATACCTTATTATACTTTATTTTAAAGCAGTGATATGTGGTTCCCTCAGGTTCATATGGAGGCACAGGGCGTAGCGGTATCCATGTGGAGTTCTCCGGTCTGTCTTTCTACTTGCGTTCTTATGGAGATCTGACAGCAGATGAACTGGACGCGGTTTGTGCTTTCCTGCATGGACGAGTGATGGCCCAAGAGAGGACGCAGCTGTATCAGCTCAAAACTTGTTTTAAAGCCTTCCGCAGGTCAGACAGACACGCACATAATTTACATATTTATACTTGTTTTTCTGTCAATATGCACATCTTGTTTTATGAATAACAAGATTTAATAAACATGTATTTGTGTGCAGTGTTGCGTATCGTAACTGCAGTGAGTGTATGGATGATCTGGATGAGAGCAGAAGTGATGATCTAAAGCAGCTGCTGCGAGATTATTTCGATAAGAGGAGAAATCTGGACCTGAGCAAAGACTGTCAGGATGAAGAGGAGGATGAGGAAGAGTCTCTCAATAAATGCAAGGTGTGTTGTGCATTTCACTGCATCCTATGTGAGCTTTTGACGGCTATTTTAACTCATTCCCCACCAGTCATTTTTTTCACAAAAGTTTCAAAAAATGCTTTCCAGGAAAATTTTCTTCAAAAAATATATAAACGTACAAATATATCAAATGAAATAACAGATCCTCTGCTATCAAACAAACAAACATACTATATTCTATCTATATATTTTTTTCTCCGCTTATTAACTCTTAAATATGGCTATTTTTCTTTAATATATATTTTTAGCAAAAAGTTGAAATAATTGCATTTTTGTGAAGGAATTTAGTTAGAGATCAGATACTGAAAGATTATAAAAACATACACAGAGTTTAAAATTAGTAAATAACATTTTGGCTTCATTTTTTTTTTTTCATAAATTTTGTAAGCGTACCAGTAGATATTTGTGGTATTGCAGATTAACATAAAATTAAAATATTCAGAAAAACGTTTTTTATGCAATTTATGCTTAGTTCACGAGATGGCAGGGAAGGAGTTAAAGGGGATATATCATGAAAATCTGACTTTTTCCATGTTTAAGTGCTATAATTGGGTCCCCAGTGCTTCTATCAACCTTGAAAATGTGTTAAAGATCAACCCAGTAATTTAGTTTTGGTAAACCATTTTCTACAAGCATGTGAAAAAATAGCTCATTGAAATTTGGCTCCCCTTGTGATGTCAGAAAAATTTAAAATGACACACACAAAAACGGCACATTTTTGCTTACACCTGTAAATTGTTAATTTTAATATGCTACAATAAATTATCTTTATGATATTTTAAACTAGAACTTCACATATGTATTCCGGGGACACCAAAGATTTATTTAACATCTTAAAGTCTTGTGAAATGTCCTCTTTAAATGGTAGACAAAAAAATGTATTCGGGCTTCTTAGAAAACATACATCGGACAGAATCTAATCCAACATTGCATGTGTTCATTATGGTTAAGGCATTCCCAGAATGCACTGCAGTGAACAAATTCATCCAAGATGGTGGATGAAGTGAGAAAAATTACAATTTTATTTCAATCAAATGTTAATGCTAAATGGTTAGGGCAGGGGTGTCACTCATTTTAGGTTGATGGCCGGATGGTAAATAACGTCACCATGTAAGGGCTGTATAATTTTTAGTGTGCTGATAATTTTGTTAATAATAACTAAAACTACAAATTAATTAGCAAGAAAACTACAAAAAACACGGCTTTGTGAGTTTCATAAATTCGCAGAAACCTTAACAAACTCATACTGTACAATAAAAAATATACACACTAATTTACATCTGTGAAAACCCAATGGTCTAGACCAGAGGTGTCCAAACTAGGGTGCCCACAAAGTTGACCCGCATGACACGTGAGATAAGGAAAAAGGATAAACGTCATTTTTCATATGTCTAATTAAACATTTTCTAAAATGTAACATTTTTGTTTTATTTGTGCATTACAAAAATGTAAATAATCAGGGTTCCCGCGGGGTCTTAAAAAGCCTTAAAAGCATTGAATTTATGAATTTGGAAATAATACCTTAAAAAGACTTAAAAAAGTCTTAAATTTTGATGTCTGGGTCTTAAAAATTGTGCTGTATGTAACTTCTCCATATTGTATTTTTCCTTAAAAGTTTCTTTGTCAACCACATTTTGATTAAATCAGGGATGCAAACACATCGCTTTTCAGCGCCTGCGCCTTTTTATTATTAATGGCATTTTGGTTGCGAGCACATCGTGTCTCTCCCGATGAGTCTGCTGTACGTTCACATGCTCTCTGTTTCTCGATGAATTGGGTGCGACATGAAGCGAGTTCAGCGTCACATGTTTCTGAACTTGAGCAGAGTTGTATTCATAGAGGTTTTCACGGAGGACCGGGTCCGATTAACATTATGTGTAAAACCCGAGTCGATAGGAAAACGGCCGTGATCAGAGTCAGTCAGCGCTAATGTTCACGTGCAGTTTCAAGCTGCGTGCCTCCGTTTCTATTGCGATAACAACTGGCTTGGTTTGAAAGTCACGACCACGCGCTGCACTTTCTTTCTCCGTCCCTTTGTTTAATAATATTCTTATTAATGAACCATCTTTTTATATCTAAAAAATTTGCTCAAAGATCACAAAGATGGTAGCAAAAAAGCAATGTGAATGTTAATTAAGCCCATTGCACGAGCAAAGCTCAAGCTGACTCTAGATATAAAAAACGCAAAGCTCTAATATAAAGTCACCAGTCACTGGGACAGCAAGTAGACTTTTGAATCTAAAATAATAAGTGGATTAAGCTCTTTTAATCTGCAAGAGAGGAATTAAAAGAGGCACTTTTACTGCTTCTGCTCTATCTAAAAAAGGAAAGAAAACTACATAAACCATAACACACCGATTACATTTATAATCTCTAGACCTGCACTTTCTATCATTAATATACTATACATATTATTGTATTCAAAAGAGTTTGATAAAAGGGGTCATCTACACAAGTATTGCTTCATATGTCAGTGCAAAAACAGTAAAGTGTTTTGTGATGCTTTGACAAACATTGTCAGCTTTGTTCATTTATGGTTGGATTTATGAAATATAATGTGAAATTAATATAAATGAATGCAGCCAGATGGAAGGCCCTGGATACGTTGCAGGAGGTGGCCAGGAAGAAGAGGAAGAAGGAGTAAAGCAAGAAGAAGTGCTAGATAGTTCAATAAGAGTTTTGGTTTAACATAAAAAATGAAATTGAATATTCCAAATTAATATCGGCGTCTTTTGATTTTCGAATTTCATTTTTCTCTATATACCTAGGTTGGTAGGGATGGCAGCAGGGGCGATTCCAGGATTTTATAAATGGGGGGACACAGGGGGGACCAAGAACCAGTCAGGGGGGGGGCCAATCAAAAAATTCAAATGAAAATAAATACTGGTTTAGAAAATATTAAGCATGGTTCCCAAAATCTTGTGCAATGCCACATGTTCTAATATAGATGGTATTAATTTTTTGTATTTTGCATGGATTAAACAACAGTTCTGTTCCAAAATAGTTCACTTTAAATAAATTGTCATAATTTACTCATCCTATAGTTATTTCAAACCTGTATTAGTTTTTCTTCGGCTGAACACAAAATAAAATATTTTGAAGAATCTTAGTAGCCAGAAAGTTGATGAACCCCATTGACTGCATGTTATTTTGCTCCTACATATGAAGTCAATGGGATCCATCAACTGATTTTGGTTACCGACATTCTTAACTCTTTTCTTTTTTGTGTTCAGCAGAAGAAAGAAACTCATACAGGTTTGAAACAAGTTAAGGTATATGACCATTTAAATTAAGTGAACTGTTCCTTTAAGTTGGCTTTCTACATTGCGTGTAGCTGGTATTAGTTAACATTCTGACATATCAGGATTTTGGGAAAATATTAGCCTACTTAAAAATTTGTTTTTCTACTCTGTCTGATCTGACTTTCATTGTTTATTAGCCTATATTGTATTTTAACACAACTGAATGCTATTTTTTACATATTATCTTTTCTGTTGTCAGACAACAAGAAAGAGTTTAAGCTAGTGACTAAACACGACCCAATAACACCTCGTGTTTAATCCAACCAGCTGTTACTTTGTACTGCTAAAATCGACTGCGACATTGTCTGATACAATTTACATTGAAGAGCTGATACGAGGTGATTTCGGATTACATGTGTGTCTCGTGCAAGGTTGCTCTTCTCATCTGATTGTGTTTATGAGCGCTTTTAATTTTAAATGCGAGTGATAGTTGTATTGTAGATGGCGTATTGCGCAGACAATTCAGCGCAAATTCAAAAATATCAGAAAATACTGTTAAGCGTGCGCGCGCATACCGCACCATAGGGAGGGAGAGAGAGAGCTCGTGCACAGAGAACTGGTGTGTGTGTAGGAAAACACTAACCTTTCGTTAAGTCAAAATACTCGATCAACCGTCTTCTCTGTCAGTAACATCTGTTGACTGTTAACTTTTACGTGAAAAGAGAACTGAGTGTTACGTTCCCCTTAAGTCTAGGGGTCAGGAGGGGAGGTAACGATAAAATAAATGGTGAGAACACACTTCAATCCTCTGTCCCAGAGTGAAGACAACAACAGTTGATATTATAAATGAAAAAGGTTTTATTCAGGGTAGTAGGACAGAACAAAGTTCTAGGGAGCAATGGCTCAGGGGAGAGCAAGGCCCAAAATAACAAACAAAACAAAGCACTAACTATTTTTGGGAGGAGTCCTAACTAACCTAGGAGAGGTTAAATAAAAAGAAATAAACAACAAAGACTTCCCTCAACTCCCTGGCTATACAAAAACAGGGGTAAAACAGTATTAAAGAAAATAGGCACTCACCCCCTACAGCTTCCCTTACATGAAACTATGAAACAGGTTAACAAAAGAAAATACCTTCTGCTTAATTTTAGTTGTAGTCAAATCACTACACGCACTACTTAACTCAGTTAGCCACTGCTAACTCACAACTAGTGTCTTTGAATGTCAACACATCAATACAGCATTCAGTCTGGAGCAGGGGAGAAGTGTGTCACACCCTGCAAACACTGGACTGCACTTTTATGCTCTCCGTCTCAGGTACACTCACAAACGAGTCACAGGTGCTGATGATTAGGCCTGAGAGGGAGTCGAGAGAGAGAGAGAGAGAGAGAGAGAGAGAGAGAGAGAGAGAGAGAGAGAGAGAGAGACAGAAGCAAACAAAAACACAGGGCACAACCATGCCCACACTTTCATAAATAAAGTATATTAAAAAGGTTCAGGAGAAAATAAATCAATACCAATTGAGAAATATATGTCCTGGGACGTAACACCCCCACCATTAAGAATACAGACCAGAAATGCAAGTAGTATCTACTTACGTACGCTTTCAAAAAAAATAAAAAAAATCTTAAATTTAAGTATTCACACACTCTAAATCTCCATATCCCCAGTTCTGGAAAGGGCATCAGCCACCACGTTATCTGTGCCCTTGATGTGCTGAATCTGGATATTGTAGTCCTGCAATTTGAGGGCCCAACGTAACAGACGCTGGTTAGAAGAGGACATGTTAGAGAGAAAGGTCAAAGGGTTATGGTCTGTATAAACTGTTATTGGAACTGGACTACTCCCAAGATACACTTCGAAATGCTGCAAGGCCCACAATAAGGCCAAGGCTTCCTTTTCAATGGTGCTATAGGACTTTTGGTGTTTTAAGAACTTTCTGGAGAAGTAGGATACAGGGTGTTCAATTCCATGAGTATCCTCCTGGATCAGGACCGCTCCAGCACCAGAAGCACTGGCATCCACCTGCAGCTTAAAAGGTAGTTCAAAGTTAGGTGCAGCCAGTACAGGAGCATTACATAGGAGATCTTTTGCGGCCTCAAAAGCTTGTTCACATTCACAACTCCATTTAAAAACTCGTGATGTACTTAGCAAGTCTGTGAGTGGTGCAACTACTGATGAAAAGTTCTTGCAGAAACCCCGGTAATATCCTGACATCCCCAGGAACCGACGAAGCTCACGCTTGTTACAGGGCTTAGAAAAGTTTAGAATGGCTTCTACCTTAGCTTCTACTGGCTTTATGTAACCATGGCCCACTTTTTTCCCCAGGTAGGTCACCGTGGCTTTTCCTACCTCACACTTTGCCAGGTTCAAGGTGAGTGAGGCACGGGCTAGTCTGTCAAAGACCATCTCCAACGTTTTAATGTGGTCTTCCCAGGTCTTATTATAGACCACGATGTCATCAATATATGCATCACAGTTAGGAACATCTCCAAGCACAATTTGCATCAACCTCTGAAATGTGGCTGGGGCGTTTCTCATCCCAAAGGCGAGGACGGAATACTGTAGGAAGTAGTCTGTTGTGGCAAAAGCAGAGATTTCTGAGGCACGGGCGGTCAGGGGGACTTGCCAGTAGCCTTTCAGCAGGTCCAGCTTGGTAACAAATGTAGCTGACCCTACTCTATCTACGCAATCCTCCATACGGGGGAGTGGAAAGGAGTCTGGTTTGGTCACTGCATTGACTTTGCGGAAGTCTGTGCAGAAACGGAAAGTGCCATCTGCCTTTGGGACCAGTAAACAGGGAGAACTCCAAGGACTTTGACTATGTTGTGCCAAGCCATGCCGTAGCATATATTTAACTTCAGTTTTCATTATGTTACGCTTGGTCGGATTAACTCGGTAAGGATGTTGTTTAATGGGTTTAGTTTGCCCAACATCAATGTCATGTTCTAGAACCGAGGTTCTGCCTGGGACATCAGAAAACAGGGATGGGTAATGATGCATCAACTTAATAATCTGCTTGCTCTGCCCAGGGTCTAAATGGGCAAGAAAAGAAGGCAAATCTGCCCACACAGCAGAGTTTGGCAGTCTTCCACCAACTGGCACATTAGTTTGCCTGGTCTCTTCTACATCTGACATACCAACTACCAATGTCACAGGTTGAGCAGTTAAAGGTTTAGGTGGAGAGTCAGCTTTTGAGTCACACACAAATCTCTTCAACATATTAACGTGACACACTCTAGTCTTCCGTCTCCTGTCAGGAGTACTGATCACATAGTCTGTATCGCCGAGTTTCTCTTTCACCTGATAGGGGCCTGTAAATTTGGCTTGTAAAGCTGAACCAGGTTCAGGCAGAAGTACAAGGACTTCCTCATTTGGCTGGAAACTACGAGAGACACTTCTCTTATCATAGTGTTTCTTCATCTTCGACTGGGCTACCATCAAATGTTCCAGAGCAAGTTTACGTGCCTGGTGCAACCGCTCCCTAAATGAACTAACATACTCAAGGATTGTTACCGGCACAGCGTCCTTTGCTAGTAATTGTTCACTTAGCACTTTAAGAGGCCCACGCACAGAATGTCCGAATACAAGATCTGCCGGACTAAAACCAAGTGACTCCTGCTCGGCTTCCCTAATGGCAAACATTAAAAATGGCAAAGCTTCAGCCCAGTCTTTCCCACTAGAGAGACAGTAGGTACGCAACATAGTTTTGAGTGTCTGATGAAATCTCTCTACAGCACCTTGTGATTGTGGGTGATATGCACTTGAGAGTACATGCTTAATTCCAAGTTGGGATAATGTCTGAGTGAACAGTCTTGATGTAAAATTTGAGCCCTGATCAGTTTGCAAGACTCTGGGCAACCCGAAGGTGGTACAGAACTTGATCAGTTCCCGGATAATTACAGGAGCCTTGATAGAGCGTAGGGGGATCGCTTCTGGAAAGCGTGTGGCTGTACACATAATGGTCAAGATATACTCGTGTCCAGACTTTGACTTGGGTAACGGACCTACACAGTCAAGCAACAAACGTTCGAATGGTTCTTGCATCACAGGTATGGGGCGTAAAGGAGCAATGGGAGGCTTCTGGTTCGGCTTACCAGCTAACTGGCAGGCAGTACATGAGCGGCAGAAGTTAGACACAGTGGATTTTAACCCAGGCCAGTAAAAGTAGCGAGAGACACGACGAAATGTCTTGGTGACACCCAAATGGCCAGAGAGCGGATGTTCATGGGCAATTTTTAAAACATGTTCTCTATAGGGTTGGGGCAGAACAATCTGAAAAACCTCGTTAAGGGCAGTATGCGATCTTGGCCTCCACCGCCTCATTAAAACTTGCTTGTCCCAGAAATACACTACCTTATCATTAGTTTTTCTTTTAAGACTCCGGATAGACTCAATGCATCTGGTTAGTGAGGGATCGGTTTTTTGGGCAGATATTAACTGATCTCTGCCTACGCCTAAGACAGGATTCAGTTCTGACACAGTCTTAACATTAAGGTTTTCAGTTACATCTACCTTCTCTGACTTTACGTCACGATCATTAGAACGCGCCAGAAAGGTTTCAGAAAGATCGAGTACATCTGCGAATTTTCGTGCCTGAGCACGTGTCACTGCACACGCAGGGAAGACATTATGTATTACTCTTGAACAATCAATTGGGTTTGGGTCACTAATTACTACAGGCCGCGGGAACACATCTCCACCAGCAAGATCGTTTCCCAAGATGACATCTACTCCGTCGACAGGTAAATATGAACAAACCCCAAGTCTTACAGGACCTGTAACCAAATCTGACTTTAAGTACAGGTGATGTAGGGGGAGGCTGAGACATTGCATACCGATTCCTCGTACTAAAACGTCGGCACCCGCATAATTGGATAGCGAAGGTAACAATTCTTCTCGAATAAGTGACTGGACTGATCCAGTGTCTCTTAGAATCTTCACTGACTTTCCTTTAGAATCAGCTGCATGAGACACTGTGCCATCCAGTAGAAATGGCTGATACCCACAAGTAACAGTAGTGGAATTGTTGCAGTCACCTAACGTGTGCACCAAAGCTGCACTTTTTGGACGGGACGCAGCAACTTTTTGTTTCCAGGCCTTACAATCGGATATTAGGTGATTTGGGTCCAGACAAAAAAAACAGACTCGTTTATCACTACCTTTCTTACGAAGCGAATTAGATGGGGTCTCGGTTTTAGCACGAGAAAAGACACGGCTCTTCTCTCGAGCTAAACTCTCATCAGGTGAAGGCAATACACTACGCCTCGCAGTAGTGAACACAGTTCTATGAGTTAGCGCAAATTCGTCAGCTAACACGGCCGCATCAATAAGAGATGTCACTTTTTGATCATTTAAATGCACCTCCACACTTTCGGGTACACAATTCTTGAACTCTTCAAGTAAGATTAACTCCTGAAGATTTTCAAGAGTAGCGATTCGACTAGAAAAACACCACTTTTCAAAGAGTGTGCGTTTTTCTCTGGCAAACTCGACATATGTCTGTTTAGCAGTTTTAGCATGGGATCGGAATTTCTGCCTATACGCCTCTGGCACTAACTCGTAAGCTCTTAAAACAGTGGCTTTGACAGTGTCATAATCAAGAGACTGTTCAAGTGGCAAAGCAGAGGAGACTTCCTGGGCTTTCCCAGTGAGAGTGCACTGCAAAAACAAGGCCCAAATATCTTTTGGCCAGTTCAATTTTGTGGCTATACGTTCAAACGTGACAAAATATGCGTCGGCTTCACTCTCTCGAAACGGTGGAACAAGTTTGAGATACCTGCTGACATCAAAGTTCGCATCAGCGCCAGCTTCATGCAAACCTTGAGGGGCAGCAGATGATGAGCTACCGGAAGAAGATCGTGATCGAGGCAAAGGAACAGGTCGCTTTCCCAGTTCCGGATACTTTTGTTCAAACTGGCGAAGTCTTAAATCGCGATCAGTCTCTGCTTCTATGACGCGCAGCTTAAGAAGTAACGCTTCACGCTCTTCTTGCTTGATACGGAGATCTAGCTCCTTCATTCTAAGTGCCACCGCTGAATCAAAAGAAGCTACCGCAGGGGAGGCCTCGTCTAACATAGCTCCCACCTCTACATCAGGCGAAACTTCCTCCATAGCAGTGTATTCTGGTAAAATGCCAGCTTTCACAAGACTATCACGCAACTCTTGTTTAATAGTCTTCTTCGCTGCTTCCTTAGGGACACTAATATTAAAAAAGTCAGCTATCAACAATAAATCGACTTTTCTACAACGTTCAAAGACTTCTGTGGTAGGCTGGAGCGTAAATGCAATCAAATCAAACTCCATCTACCACAGTTTCCTCACCCACCACAAAAAACTGCTAAACAGCATTTAAAGTAAAAGGAGACTTACCTCAAAGTAGATGAGTCGATTACTAAATTAATTTAAACGAAGGGACGAGCCCCCACTTGTTACGTTCCCCTTAAGTCTAGGGGTCAGGAGGGGAGGTAACGATAAAATAAATGGTGAGAACACACTTCAATCCTCTGTCCCAGAGTGAAGACAACAACAGTTGATATTATAAATGAAAAAGGTTTTATTCAGGGTAGTAGGACAGAACAAAGTTCTAGGGAGCAATGGCTCAGGGGAGAGCAAGGCCCAAAATAACAAACAAAACAAAGCACTAACTATTTTTGGGAGGAGTCCTAACTAACCTAGGAGAGGTTAAATAAAAAGAAATAAACAACAAAGACTTCCCTCAACTCCCTGGCTATACAAAAACAGGGGTAAAACAGTATTAAAGAAAATAGGCACTCACCCCCTACAGCTTCCCTTACATGAAACTATGAAACAGGTTAACAAAAGAAAATACCTTCTGCTTAATTTTAGTTGTAGTCAAATCACTACACGCACTACTTAACTCAGTTAGCCACTGCTAACTCACAACTAGTGTCTTTGAATGTCAACACATCAATACAGCATTCAGTCTGGAGCAGGGGAGAAGTGTGTCACACCCTGCAAACACTGGACTGCACTTTTATGCTCTCCGTCTCAGGTACACTCACAAACGAGTCACAGGTGCTGATGATTAGGCCTGAGAGGGAGTCGAGAGAGAGAGAGAGAGAGAGAGAGAGAGAGAGAGAGAGAGAGACAGAAGCAAACAAAAACACAGGGCACAACCATGCCCACACTTTCATAAATAAAGTATATTAAAAAGGTTCAGGAGAAAATAAATCAATACCAATTGAGAAATATATGTCCTGGGACGTAACAGGAGGAACCAAGGTGGAAAACACTGCCAACTTTTAACTCCTTCACTCGGTGTCAGAGAGGCACTGTTGAGGTTCCGCACGCAGCAGTGAGAAAGCGTGCACGCGAGAGAGAGAGAGAGGCTCTGCTGAGCGCTTGCAAAAGCACATGAAGCCGTTTTAAATAGTAAAATAAAATGTAAATGGTAATCATGGAAAATCTATTTGATTTGTGCCAGTGTTGAGTCTGTGGCTGGGCGCCCTCCTTCTCGTTTGCACGAGTCTCAAATCAAACAGTGATTGATAACTGGTCCAATTGTGTGGTGGATGGTGTCTCTTTCCTCGTGTTTTAAAAACGCGCCACTACTGTGCTCGCTTCGTCTTCGGGTTCGCGCGAGTCTCAAATCAAACAGTGATTGACAACTGGTCCAATGGTGTGGTGGGTGTCTGACAACTGGTCCAATGGTGTGGTGGGTGTCATGGTGTCTCTTTCCTCTTGTTTTAAAAACGCCCAACTACTGTGCTCGCTTCGTCTTTGCGTTCGCGCGAGTCTCAAATCAAACAGTGATTGACAGCTCTCTGGTCCAATGGTGTGGTGAGTGTCATGGTGTCTCTTTCCTCCTGTTTTAAAAACGCGCAACTACTGTGCTCGCTTCGTCTTCGCGCGAGTCTCAAATCAAACAGTGATTGACAGCTCTCTGGTCCAATGGTGCGGTGGGCATTTTCAGCTTGACAGTAAATCTAGCTGGCCCAATGAGATTGGAGGGGGGGCACCAGGGGGGGGCCAATCATATTCCAAGGGGGGGCGGTGCCACCCCATGCCCCCCCTCTAGACACGCCCCTGGATGGCAGGGGTCTGTGGCAATGTAGCCTAAGTATCTGGATATTTGCCTGGGTGTGAGGGCTTAGATTACCTTTCTCTTTTTTGAACATACATGTGTTTGCATCTCTGTTTGTTTAATAAAGTAGTATAAATAAAGAGTGGCGGATCCAATAATTGAGAACGCAACACAGTCCCGGGTCACAGTACAAAATACTGCGAACACGTGATACCTTCAGTAAATGAAGATCACCACAATCATAGACTGCAACACAACACAGCAACAGGCAAAGGAGAAGTGGGAAAAATCAAAGAAAATCTCAGAAATTCCTTAACAACTTAACATTGTTTGGCAAACTTTCTTGTGGCCTACTGAAAATTTTTTTTCACACTTGCTTGGCTTATAATCTTTTTACCCATTTCACATTTTGGAAAAATAAATGAACACAAGTTTAAGTATTTTAGTTTTTCTTTGCTGGTAGGGACGTGAAATGGGTATTAATTTTTTATATAAATGGTCTTAAAAAGGTCTTAAAAAGACTTGAATTTAACTTGAAGAAACCAGTAGGAACCCTGATTAATTAATTGCAAGGAATTAAAGTGCATACATTTTTTTTTATGTACATGCATACTTGAAGGTGTTTAGCATGCATTACTATGCAATTAAACCCAACAAACTCAAGTACTATAGGCTAATAATGGAAAGGTCGATTAATTTAAAAATGATTGCAAAATTTTTTTTTTTACAACAGTTACCTTAAACAGAGTAATGTTTCCTTATTTATTTTTTAAATATTAGAAAATGAGGAGAATTTCATTTTAATATAACACAGCAACATTTAATTTTGGCTCACGGCCCTCAGTCAGGTTGGTTTTTGGCCCTTGGTAGGAAAAAGTTTGGGCACCCCTGGTCTAGACACCTCACCAGTCACGACTGGCACGTACCGCCTTATCTATATTTAATAATGCTGTATAAATCATCATGCAGGCCGAATTGGACACATCTGTGGGCCGTATGTATGACACCCCTGGATTAGGGTTTGAGCATTTTAACAGAAGAGATTCAATTTCTGTTCAAATGTCGCCTGAGACGGTAGCTTAACATTCGACGACAACTTCCTTTAGTCCACTACTTGATGTGTATGAATGTAATCTGATGTTTGTTGTGTTTAGATGAGAGACTGGGAGGCTCAGATCTGTGCTGATATCCGAGGATTCCTGGCCAGCCGCAGTGATGAGAAGTTCTCCGGTCGAGCCGTGGCCAGAATATTTCACGGCATCGGTGCGTGTTTTTAAATTTCTCTTCACAATGTTATCATCATGTTTATCTGAGAGAAATTCAGCAGTGTGTTATGTCTCTCCTTCCAGGAAGTCCATGTTACCCGGCACAAATATACGGCCGAGACCGCAGATACTGGAGGAAATATATTCAGTTTGATTTCAATGAGATCAGACGCTTAGCTACTCAAGAGATCATTAGAACAAGGTAACAAAATGCCTTGTTCACGGACACGTTACTTGAATATACATGTATTTATTTTTGATGTTTGTCGTTGTTGTACATTTTTCTTGTTCTTTGTCATATTTTACTGAAGTTATAACATTTTATATGACTTTATACACAATAAAGATTATTTTGTTACTAGTAGTGTTGGTTTTGCTAAATCAAAGGTTTTGTTATTTTATGAGTAAGAGCAGAGGCCAGCTGGGATTTTAAGGAAAAGTTCTCCTTAAAATAATAATCTCATAATTTATTCACCTTTGTCCCCATAAGTATATTACTTTGGTTATTCAGTTGAACACAAAGTTAAATGGGGGTGTGGGGGTTAACGCAGTCATTTTTTGGTTTAGAAGCAAAATCTTGGCCTTGTTTTAAAAGAAGACACTTTTAACATTTTTCACTGTAGTGTTTGAAGTTGTGAATATTAAATAAAAAAAGTTTGTTTACTTAAAAAAAAAAAGAATGCAATAAAGTTTTACTAAATGTTTTACTCCCAAAATGCTAATAAAGAGCCATAAGTCTCAACAAGGTCTTATTCAAATTTCAAGTTAAAATCCCAAACAATGAGGTCACACTTTTGGTGGTTTTACCAACAAAGGCCACAAGGTGTCGTTGGTTTGCTGCATAGCCTACTCCCAAATCACAATTTAATTAATTACTGTCACTGCATCATTACTAAAAAAAAAGGTTTTGAAATGTGAAAACTACATTCTTACAGCTTTCCAATGATATATAGGTGGTCAAGATTATTACAGGTTTATAATAAAATATTAGAAATATGAATATATAATAATAAGTGAAAACTTAACTAAATGACTGTCAATACTAAATTTCTATCATCAAATGGCCTTAAAATTTGAAAACTACATTCTTGGATTTTTTTTAAACAATATATAGTTTAAGATTATTTTGGGTTAATAGGATCTTATATATGTGAAAACACCTTGGGCCCACCTGTTGGCCGGTGCATTTTAGAAAATTACTTATACTATATCATTATTTTTGCAAAATGGTGATGAAATATGAAAACCTAAGTCTAAGAGCTTTCCAACGATAAATAGTTTAAGATTAGTGCTGGTTAAGACTAAGAAATTATTGTTTTAAATCTGTAATGCCAAATGTCTCACCTTTGGGACGGTGACAGATAAAGGGTGAAATGATGGTTTAAAATGTTTTAAAGCTCCAAAAAGTAAATCTATCTGTCATTAAAGTAATCCTGTGGGTAAATAATAATGAAAATATATTTAAAACTTTTTAAACTTTAAATAGTAGCTTCCTGTAAGAGTTGTACATGCATGCATGAGAATAAAGAGCTAACATAAGTGTGACCATTGACGTCCTTAAATCCTTTTCTATGTAATGTGAAAAGTATTTAAGAGGTTATTAATAAATTGGAGTTCATGTACAGTATTCATACGCAGGCTGTAATCTTCTTTCAGTTTTGTGGGATCATGTAATGAAGTCTTTGTTTATTCTTCTGCCACAAGAAACAAACACAGTATTTAAACTTTGACTCAAGGATCAAATGACTAGTTTTAACGCTGTTTTTAACACATAAGCTGGTGATTTCAGAAGTGTCACAGTACAAACTGATGTAACACAACTTCACCTTTGAGTGAGCTGTGAATGCTGGGACTGACACGTGCTGATTTATGACTGAAACTTCAAATAGAAATATTTTATACAAGAACTGTAGGTCAGTGTTATGTTTTCATTTTGGTTTATTAACAAGTTAAAGCTTTATGCCTAACATTAAAACCATAGTAAACATTTATACATCATACTTGTAAAATGCAAGTACATCATTTCCATGCACGTATAACTACAGTAGTTTATTTTTACTAGTTTGTCATAGCTTGGTGTATTTCTTTGATTATGTCACACATAAAAAAAAACAAGAATTCACTAATAATCTAACTTTTGTCTTCAAATAATAAATAAATTTCACATTACTGTAAAAACTGATTTTTTAAACCACAGGTCGTATCGTCAATGATGTAAATTGCTCATGTAAACCTCGCTGTTTCCAAACTTCCTTAATAGTGGTTAACGGTGCCAAAGAATGCATTGAAATAATCTGTTAAATTATTCTCTGATATCTAAATAGAAGGTTTGTGGCTTTAATAAGTGCAAAATGATCCAGAGTCAGTTTTACATTTACAACCCCAGGATTTGTCTTTATAATGAAATTATCTATTATTACCTTATTTGAAAGGGTCATGAATAATAATGTTGAGCTCTGCTCTGATTGGCTGTTTCTCCTTCAGTAGCTCTGTGTGTGTGTAAACAGATCTTATGTTTGAGTCTGTATCAGATTTTGAGGAATAATCAATTGTTTGGAGATTGTTAATGGACGTTTCTGAGTGCTAAGTTTGTGTTTTTTTTTCAGTATGGACCAGAAAAATGTAACTGTAACGTCAATAGTAGAACTTCAGCTTAAACGCTATAGCATATAGCATTAACTCAACGGTCAAAACTTTGTTTTTAGCATTGTAACAACATTGTAATTAATTTAATGTTGGGGGTGTACATGTTGAATGTAACGTCACAGTTGGTTTTATGTTGGTCTGTTTTCCAGCGGTCTTTTGCATGCACAATGTTTACATAAGCAGGAGGAAACAATTGTGTTTAAGGCTCATGATATGTCATTACCATGTAAACATGATTAAACCCCAATCTGATCTTCATACACAGACAGGAGCAACAGAATCCCCCAACCGCTCAAAAGACCCAAATTCTGTAACAGAAACATCAGCCAGGGTCTCTTACTGTCCACATGAACCATAGACGGCAACTAGATAACAAAACACACAAAAACAAATCATGACTTAAAAATATTTGTGTTCATAAAAAGAAATACAGTAATAATTTTTAGACCTGATCAAACCTTGGATGATAAAGGATTAGTGCTGATAGAGTTAAATATTTTGGCTATGAATAAATAAAACAAATGTGTCTAAACACTTAATGAATGATCAATAACACATGCTGGTTTCTAGTATTCAACAAACCCGTACCATATCTGCAAGAGCAACATACAGAAAGAAGCCAGCGGTGAGGGCCGAGATCCACTGTTGAGCGTCTGTATGTGTAGAGACGGACAGAGCGATGTACAAACCAATGAAAGATGTGAGAGCACTGCCGACATTTAACAACAGAGCTTTCTTTACAGACAAACCACAGCTTATCAACACTGCAAAATCACCTGCCAACAAATCAGAGGAAAAAAACTAGATTTACAAAGAGGAAATGTTTGCCACATTAATACCACAAGATTAACCTGAAACAAAAACTGATAAACACATTGAATTATCTGTTCATTATAAGAAGATTTATATATTTTGCAAAAGCAAAGTTAAAAGCATAACACTTTTTCCATTTTGGTGCAACATATTAACTAGATATGTTCTTAATCTTAACATGTTTTGCGAGAGATACCCATGAAAATTAATTTATGTTGAATAAAACATTTAAATCAGGTGAATATTATTGTTTTTGGCAGCATAACAATGTTTTTTCATTTGCACATGCAGAAAACACTGGAAAATGATCAGTCTGGGTTTATCTAGGACGTCTCGACTTAAAGTCAGCATTGTTACTGTACAAACCTGCTGACACTCGAGCTCTTGTATGTTTTTAACAGATTTAAGTTGATTTAAAGCATGACTGCGGTTCACAATCTTGGTCTAGCAACCACCAATCACCTTACAGCTTCTTCAACTCATCATTACATCATAGCCCACAGATTCAAACCCCACAAAACATAGACTTAAAAATAAGATGCAAGAGTCCTCAAATAGACATTCATAATCTAAAAAAACTTAATTTGGATGTTTTTAATAGAAACACAGCCAGAAATGTATCGTGTTGTGTAGCACCTTAAAGCCTCAAACTAACCTCCTGGGCAAGATGTTTCGTGACTAATATTTTCTAAGGGTTCATCGGGTAACGGTGACTTTTAGTGGTTAGATTACAGTTTACCTCAGAAACCCCAACACCAGTACTTATGTTACTCATAGCAAAACATACTCATCATAGCAGAAAAACAACTATTAGTCAAACATTTTATCAAACCGCTAGGTCAAGTCATAAGAGAAGACCCAATGATTGCTCCCTTAAAGATAAAGTTTCACTTTATGCCGATGACATAATCCTTTATTTTTCTGACATTACTAACTCAGATTATGAGCCTTTTATCCAGATTTAGCTTCTTTTCTGGATTTAAAATAAATTGGGGAAAGTCCCTTTTAGTTCCTTTAAATGACACGGTGAAGAAGAGTCCTCTTCCTAATAGTTTACCTGTTCAGTGGCATACTTCAAAATTTACTTCCATTGGTCTATCTGTTCCTCACTGTTTTTTAACTACTAGCTTTGAAAATTACGTGACACTTAACTCATGCCCCACCAGCCTTTTTTTAAATAGTTGCTCACCAGAATATTTTGAAGTGATTTTCACAAAATGCCTTCCAGGAAAATGTTCTTCTATAAACATACCAATACATAAAATGAAAGAACAGATTGTATGCTTTCCAACAAACAAAACGGGAAAAAAACATTTGTTCTCTTCTTATCACCTCTCATATATGGGAAGATTTCTTCAAAAATACCAAATTTTGGTGCAAAAAAAAAAAATAATTGCATGTTAGTAAAGTTACTTTAGTAAGAGATCAGATTAAGTATGATTATCAAAACATACACAGAGTTTAAAATGTTTTTAAATTAGTTTTTGCTTCAGTTTTTTATCAATTGGGTATTGGCCATCTAGTGGATAAGAGTGCAAATACAGATTACCGTAAAAACTCATCAGGAACGTTTCATTGGCAAGTAAATGTTTTCTCTTAATTGACAAGAAAACTTATCTATGGTGGGAAAGAGTTAAGAATAAAATACAGTCAGATCTGGAATAATAAAAACCCTGCAACAAATTGGAAATCTTGAAGCGGCCTAAAGTCATTGGGTGAATCAAACCATTTGTGACCCTCATTCACTTCCATAGTATTCTTTTTTCCTACTATTTACATTCCTCAAAATATCTTCCTTTGTGTCCATCAGAACAATGAAATACAGGTTTGTAAATGATGACCAAATTTGTATTTTTGGGTGAACTATCGCTGTAAGGCTTTTGTGGGTCCCTTTGGACCGACCTTTAAGATCTCACCCCATGACTCGCTGGCTCATAACCTTAAAGCCGACAACTAGCAATGTTTCTTCTATCTATTGCAGTCTCAACATGGAGAAATTAGGAAATCTGGATATTACTTGAATTTGGGATAGAGAGTTTGGAGCGCAGGATTATGGCTTTTACTGGGAAACAATATGGCATAAAGTATTATGTAGTATTTGCAATACGTAAATATTCTCTTAATGATAACTTTTAACAATATAATAAATAAACATGTCGATTAAATCTTTCTCTGTTTTTTTTTTTCGTTCTCTTTTCTCTTATTTCTATTTTATTTGTTATTATCATCTTTGCATTATGTATTGGACTAAGTTTGCTGGTACCCATGTTCACAAAAAAAATCTATAAATTATTGATGAAAAAAAAGATAAACAATCAGCTCAGTGTGTATATTTAGTTTGTGTGTGCATGTGTGTGTCAGGATTCCCAAGATTATGGAAAACCTGGAGATATGAGGGAATTCAAAAAGTGATGTTTTTTAGGTCTAGAAACAAAAAATATTTTTGAAGTCTCTGAAATTCTCTATGAAATAATTTTTTTAAGTCTTCCAGTGATCATCAATGACTGGGTAACGTCACAGTCTTGTGTAAGTGAAGAGTTCAGATGCAAAAACCCTTCAAGTGCATCTAACATGTTTTCTTGAAAATGAGTATTATTTTTATTAGACTCTGCCCACAAAGCTTTATTTCTGAATGACCTTAGGCTAGGATTAAGGGGATTTAAATCAAAAGTATTTGATGAATGTATAATACGTGCCCAGAGCATTTTGTTAATATCAGCGTTTAGCGGTTCTGAGCTCCTCAAATGCTTTGGTAAAAATCAATAAATGAGTTTGGAGAACATTGAGTGTTTTTGTTATATATGTATGTTTATATTGATATTGTCATCTCTCACCGAGCTCATGTGGGAGTTCATGACACAAAACGGCCAAAGATGTTGCCAGACCCGAACGCCAGGACACGGAGAACGCTGCACCCACCGCCAAACCATCAGCAAAGTTATGAATGCTGTCGCCGATGGTGATCATGTAGGGAAGCAGACGCAGCCCTGTGTGACATCAGAAAGACAAAGTTTCCTTTATGTTTATTGGTTTAAAATGTGCATTATTACATGAGTTGATTTAGATGTCATTCAGACCTCTTTTAGGACTGACTGACTCCAGGTAAGAGTGATTGTTTTTTTGTCCATCCACCTAAAAATGAATAATAAAATCAAAACTTGCTGACAGACAGGACTGTAGATGGAGAGATGAATCGAGTGCTGATATTTCTCACCAGTTCAGTCTGTGAGTTTGATTGATTTTCTCTTTTTCTTTGAAACATCTGCAGGACTTTACTGTGGTCACAGTGATGAGGATCTGACTCCTACAACACAACAGCAGATATTTATCTCAGATCTTCTTTATTACCATTTAGACTGATCCTGGATCATTGCTTCAGTTCTCAGGTGCTTTAGGAACTCTTTTAAACTTTGATTGGTTTCATAAGCTAAGACTTACAAGTTAGTCAACTTTTTCTTTTTACTTAAATACTGGTCATAACTTTTTAAAGTCACTAACATAAAAATATACAATAAATAAACGTTGGGTTGTTTAAACCAATGGCTGGGCATAGACACACATATTCAGTTTTCTCTAAATCTTCTTCCTGGCAGAGCATGTGAGCGGTGCGGAGCGGGAGCGGAGCGTTGAGCGGTGCGGTAATATTTCCATCAGAGCGCAGAGCCCATTTCCGAAAATTCCGCTCCGCTCGCTCAATACGCTCAGCACCGCTCGCTCATCCCAGAATGCCCTTTGGTAATTTGCTAGTTCGAGAATCTGTAAAAATGGCTAGCAATAAGTTATGGAGTTCAAATATTGTTTTAATGAAGTTGTCAGCCTTATATATAAATGAAAGAAATGAAACTAAGATGACAGAATAACTGTAGCGTCGTCTGCATCTAGATGCAGTTTTAAAGATTAAAATAACTTTAATCTAACTGATCAACACAAATACAAATATATTTGTACAACCCCAAAACAGAAAAAGTTGGGACACTGTAGAAATTGTGAGTAAAAAAGTAATGGAATAATTTACAAATCTCATAAACTTATATTTTATTCACAATAGAATATAGATAACAAATCAAATGTTGAAAGTGATACATTTTGAAATGTCATGCCAAATATTGGCACATTTTGGATTTCATGAGAGCTACACATTCCAAAAAAAGTTGGGACAGGTAGCAATAAGAGGCCAGAAAAGTTAAATGTACATATAAAGGAACAGCTGGAGGAGGACCAATATTTAGGAATGGGAATGTTGTCCCATTCTTGTCTAATACAGACTTCTAGTTGCTCAACTGTCGTAGGTCTTCTTTGTTGCATCTTCCTCTTTATGATGCGCCAAATGTTTTCTGTGGGTGACAGATGTGGACTGCAGGCTGGACATTTCAGTAGTCAGATCCTTCTTCTACGCAGTCTTGACATTATAATTGATGCAGTATGTGGTCTGGCATTGTCATGTTGGAAAATGCAAGGTCTTCCCTGAAAGAGACGACGTCTGAATGGGATCATATGGATCTAGAACTTGGATAAACCTTTCGGCATTGATGGTGCCTTTCCAGATGTGTAAGCTGACCATGCCACACGCACTCATGCAACCCCAAACCATCAGAGATGCAGGCTTCTGAAATGAGCGCTAATAACAACTTGGGATGTCCTTGTCCTCTTTAGTCCGGGTGAAATGGTGTCCCAGTTTTCCAAAAAGAACTTCAAATTTTGATTCGTTGGACCACAGAACAGTTTTTCACTTTGCCAAAGTCCATTTTAAATGATCCATGCCCAGAGAAAATGCCTGCGCCTCTTGATCATGTTTAGATATGGATGCTTTTTTGACCTACAGAGTTTTAGCTGGCAACAGTGAATGACACGGTGGATTGTGTTCACTGACAATGTTTTCAGGAAGTATTCCAGAGCCCATGTTGTGATTTCCATTACAGTAGCATTCCTGTATGTGATGCAGTGCCGTCTAAGGGCCCGAAGATCACAGGTATCCAGTATGGTTTTCCAGCCTTGACCCTTACGCACAGAGATTGCTCCAGATTCTCTCAATCTTTGGATGATATTATGCAGTGTAGATGATGATAACTTCAATCTCTTTGCAATTTTTCTCTGAGAAACTCAGAAAACTATTTTTTGCTGCAGCATTGGAGGAATTGGTGATTCTCTGCCCATCTTGACTTCTGACAGACACTGCCATTCTGAGAGGCTCTTTTTATACCCAATCATGTTGCCAATTGACCTAATAAGTTGCAAATTGGTCCTTCAACTGTTCCTTATATGTACATTTAAATTTTCTGGCCTCTTATTGCTACCTGTCCCAACTTTTTTTGGAATGTGTAGCTCTCATGATATCCAAAATGAGCCAATATTTGGCATGACATTTCAAAATATCTTCCTTTCAACATTTGATATCTATATTCTACTGTGAATAAAATATAAGTTTATGAGATTTGTAAATTATTCCATTCATTTTTTACTCACAATTTCTACAGTGTCCCAACTTTTTCTGTTTTGGGGTTGTACATAATATAACTGATTGCTTACCAGCATTAAAACCACTTAAAATAAAAACATTTATAGTTCTTTGTGTATGTACAGCAGCCACTCCGTGAATGAGGAAGCTGTAGCCAAAAACGCCGGTGCCTTTAGTTTTAACTGACTGAACACTTGACTTACCTGGACATTTAGATATTAAATTTTTTCATCAACAGTATCTGTGTGGACATTATAAACATTGATGATAATCTGCAAACTCGACTGATTCAGCACGTCCTCTATTCTCTATTTTCATAAATACAGTCTAATTTTAATTTCTTTAAGACACTATGTTCTGTTTTTACCATGCAATGTAAATTCGCACTTAAAAACCTTCTTGTTAAGAAATTGTTCTTCAATTTATTTTAGTTTTTTCAAATAATATATTTATATAATATTATAGTTTGTTAATCTTTTTCTCATAAGGGGAATGAATTGTTATAATATTTCGTAATTACTTATTACATTTATTATAACTTAAAATTGTGAATTAGTAAAACATGTGGAGGTCGTGGAAACAAATTGTTAATTTGAATTATATCCGTATCAGTTAAACTAGGTCTAATAGCCAACAAACAACTGTACATAACTTCGATTCATTAGCTAATACTTTAATTAAATGCAATTATCCAAGAACGTCAGTACAGAAAACAATTAGGCTTACTAAATATTTTTTTATGTCGGAGCAGGATCTGAGCGGGAATTGGTTTATTTCCGAGCGTGAGCGGAAAGTTAACGGAGCGCTTGCTTGGGCGGTGAGCGACTGAGTGAAGCGCTTGACCAGTAGAGCGGAATATTTAGCGGAGCGTCACACCGCTCCGCACCGCTCACATGCTCTGCTTCCTGGTGATATATTATGAATGTGTATAAAAATGATTTTCATTGCATTAGCATTTGGCAACATTCACTTTTGTGTTACACAGATTAACAGATCATAATTTTGTAGTTCATAATGTTAGATGTTGTAATTTTGGGTAAAAACTCCCTTTAACTTCACTTCATTAATGATTAATACAGTTTGAATGTGAATAATCCAAAAAGATCAAATGTGAAATTTTAGATTGAATGTTTTTCATGTCTTACTCTGTCGTGATGATGATTTTGTCGAGTGATGATAGAGAACACAGTTTCAAGCAGATAGAAGATGTAGATGCCTCCAACAACCACCAGGAGCTTGTAAACATAGTTAAAGGTTTCTGCTGAATGGTCATGATGATGGTGTTCACTGTCTTCATGTAAATGAAGGCCTAAGAACTAACACACACACACACACACACACACACACACAAACAAACACAAACACACACACACACACACACACACACACAGTAATTTTTTATTATATTCTGAAATATGAAAGCAATAATGCATAATGATTCATTTAGTCCTGTGAATCTCATACAGCAAAATATTTAATAATATATATTAAATATATATTAAATATAATTTTAAACACATTTAAAAAAAAATGGCCAAAAATATGTGTGCTGAAATATATTTTGAAATATTTTTTCGCCATTTTCTGTATATTTTGAAAAAAAATTAACCAATATTTTTTGGCCATTTTCTGTATAATTTGAAATATTTTTACCAAAGGTTTTTTTCACCAATTTTTTTTGGCCATTTTCTGTATATTTTGAAAAAAATGTATCAATATTTTTTGGCCATTTTTTGTATATTTTGAAATATTTTTGCCAATTGTTTTTTCACCAATATATTTTTGGCCATTTTTTGTATGTTTTGAAATATTTTTACCAAATGGTTTTTTTTCACCAATATTTTTTTGGCCATTTCTGTATATTTTGAAATATTTTAAACCAAATGGGTTTTTTTCACCAATTTTTTTTTGGCCATTTTCTGTATATTTTGAAAAAAAATTCACCAATATTTTTGTATATTTTGAAAAATTTGGGCCAAATGTTTTTTCACCAATATATTTTTGGCCATTTTTTGTATGTTTTGAAATATTTTTACCAAATGGTTTTTTTTCACCAATATTTTTTTGGCCATTTTCTGTATATTTTGAAAAAAAAGTCACCAATATTTTTTTGGCCTTTTTTGTGTATTTTGAAATATTTTTTACCAATTGTTTTTTTCACCAATATATTTTTGGCCGTTTTCTGTATATTTTGAAATATTTTAAACCAAATGGGTTTTTTTCACCAATTTTTTTTTGGCCATTTTCTGTATATTTTGAAAAAAAATTCACCAAATTTTTTGGATATTTTGAAATATTTTTGCCAATTGTTTTTTCACCAATATATTTTTGGCCATTTTTTGTATGTTTTGAAATATTTTTACCAAATGGTTTTTTTTCACCAATATTTTTGGCCATTTCTGTATATTTTGAAATATTTTAAACCAAATGGGTTTTTTCCACCAATTTTTTTTTGGCCATTTTCTGTATATTTTGAAATATTTTTACCAAATGGTTTTTTTTCACCAATATTTTTTTGGCCATTTTCTGTATATTTTGAAAAAAAAGTCACCAATATTTTTTTGGCCTTTTTTGTGTATTTTGAAATATTTTTTACCAATTGTTTTTTTCACCAATATATTTTTGGCCGTTTTCTGTATATTTTGAAATATTTTAAACCAAATGGGTTTTTTTCACCAATTTTTTTTTGGCCATTTTCTGTATATTTTGAAAAAAAATTCACCAAATTTTTTGGATATTTTGAAATATTTTTGCCAATTGTTTTTTCACCAATATATTTTTGGCCATTTTTTGTATGTTTTGAAATATTTTTACCAAATGGTTTTTTTTCACCAATATTTTTGGCCATTTCTGTATATTTTGAAATATTTTAAACCAAATGGGTTTTTTCCACCAATTTTTTTTTGGCCATTTTCTGTATATTTTGAAATATTTTTACCAAATGGTTTTTTTTGGCCATTTCTGTATATTTTGAAATATTTTAAACCAAATGGGTTTTTTCCACCATTTTTGGTGGATTTTTGCCAATTGTTTTTTCACCAATATATTTTTGGCCATTTTTGTATATTTTAAAATATTTTTACCAAATGGTTTTTTTTGGCCATTTCTGTATATTTTGAAATATTTTAAACCAAATAGGTTTTTTCCACCAATTTTTTTTTGGCCATTTTCTGTATATTTTGAAATATTTTTACCAAATGGTTTTTTTCACCAATATTTTTTTGGCCATTTTCTGTATATTTTGAAAAAAATGTCACCAATTTTTTTGGCCTTTTTTGTATATTTTGAAATATTTTTACCAATTGTTTTTTTCACCAATATATTTTTGGCCATTTTCTGTATATTTTAAACCAAATGGGTTTTTTTCACCAATATTTTTTGGCCATTTTCTGTATATTTTGAAAATAAATTCACCAAATTTTTTGGATATTTTGAAATATTTATGCCAATTGTTTTTTTTTACCAATATTTTTTTTGGCCATTTTCTGTATATTTTGAAAAAAATGTCACCAATATATTTTTGGCCATTTTTTGTATATTTTAAAATATTTTTACCAAATGGTTTTTTTCACCAATTTTTTTTGGCCATTTTCTGTATATTTTTTAAAAAATTTCACCAATATTTTTGGCCTTTTTGTATATTTTGAAATATTTTTACCAATTGTTTTTTTCACCAATATATTTTTGGCCATTTTCTGTATATTTTGAAATATTTTAAACCAAATGGGTTTTTTTCACCAAATTTTTTTTTTGGCCATTTTCTGTATATTTTGAAAAAAAAATTCACCAATATTTTTGTATATTTTGAAAAATTTGGGCCAAATGTTTTTTCACCAATATATTTTTGGCCATTTTTTGTATGTTTTGAAATATTTTTACCAATTGTTTTTTTCACCAATATATTTTTGGCCATTTTCTGTATATTTTGAAATATTTTAAACCAAATGGATTTTTTTCACCAATTTTGTTTTTGGCCATTTTCTGTATATTTTGAAAAAAGATTCACCAATATTTTTGTATATTTTGAAATATTTTTGCCAATTGTTTTTTCACCAATATATTTTTGGCCATTTTTTGTATATTTTAAAATATTTTTACCAAATGGTTTTTTTCACCAATTTTTTTTTGGCCATTTTCTGTATATTTTTTAAAAAATTTCACCAATATTTTTGGCCTTTTTGTATATTTTGAAATATTTTTACCAATTGTTTTTTTCACCAATATATTTTTGGCCATTTTCTGTATATTTTGAAATATTTTTACAAAATGTTTTTTTTTGCCATTTTCTGTATATTTTGAAAAAACAAATTCACCAATATTTTTTGGCCTTTTTTGTATATTTTGAAATATTTTTACCAATTGTTTTTTTCACCAATATATTTTTGGCCATTTTCTGTATATTTTGAAATATTTTTGCCAATTGTTTTTTCACCAATATATTTTTGGCCATTTTTTGTATATTTTAAAATATTTTTACCAAATGGTTTTTTTCACCAATTTTTTTTGGCCATTTTCTGTATATTTAAAAAAAAATTTCACCAATATTTTTGGCCTTTTTGTATATTTTGAAATATTTTTACCAATTGTTTTTTTCACCAATATATTTTTGGCCATTTTCTGTATATTTTGAAATATTTTAAACCAAATGGATTTTTTTCACCAATTTTGTTTTTGGCCATTTTCTGTATATTTTGAAAAAAGATTCACCAATATTTTTGTATATTTTGAAATATTTTTACCAATTGTTTTTTTCACCAATATATTTTTGGCCATTTTCTGTATATTTTGAAATATTTTAAACCAAATGGATTTTTTTCACCAATTTTGTTTTTGGCCATTTTCTGTATATTTTGAAAAAAGATTCACCAATATTTTTGTATATTTTGAAATATTTTTACCAATTGTTTTTTTCACCAATATATTTTTGGCCATTTTCTGTATATTTTGAAATATTTTAAACCAAATGGATTTTTTTCACCAATTTTGTTTTTGGCCATTTTCTGTATATTTTGAAAAAAGATTCACCAATATTTTTGTATATTTTGAAATATTTTTGCCAATTGTTTTTTCACCAATATATTTTTGGCCATTTTTTGTATATTTTAAAATATTTTTACCAAATGGTTTTTTTCACCAATTTTTTTTGGCCATTTTCTGTATATTTTTTAAAAAATTTCACCAATATTTTTGGCCTTTTTGTATATTTTGAAATATTTTTACCAATTGCTTTTTTCACCAATATATTTTTGGCCATTTTCTGTATATTTTGAAATATTTTTAAAAAATGTTTTTTTTTTCCATTTTCTGTATATTTTGAAAAAAAAATTCAATTATTTTTGTTGATTACTTTTGCATTTTTTTCATTTGAAAATATATTTCAAAATATATTTTGAAATAATTTTGTTTTTGGCCATTTTCTGTATATTTTGAAAAAAGATTCACCAATATTTTTGTATATTTTGAAATATTTTTACCAATTGTTTTTTTCACCAATATATTTTTGGCCATTTTCTGTATATTTTGAAATATTTTAAACCAAATGGATTTTTTTCACCAATTTTGTTTTTGGCCATTTTCTGTATATTTTGAAAAAAGATTCACCAATATTTTTGTATATTTTGAAATATTTTTGCCAATTGTTTTTTCACCAATATATTTTTGGCCATTTTTTGTATATTTTAAAATATTTTTACCAAATGGTTTTTTTCACCAATTTTTTTTGGCCATTTTCTGTATATTTTTTAAAAAATTTCACCAATATTTTTGGCCTTTTTGTATATTTTGAAATATTTTTACCAATTGTTTTTTTCACCAATATATTTTTGGCCATTTTCTGTATATTTTGAAATATTTTTACAAAATGTTTTTTTTTTGCCATTTTCTGTATATTTTGAAAAAACAAATTCACCAATATTTTTTGGCCTTTTTTGTATATTTTGAAATATTTTTACCAATTGTTTTTTTCACCAATATATTTTTGGCCATTTTCTGTATATTTTGAAATATTTTTGCCAATTGTTTTTTCACCAATATATTTTTGGCCATTTTTTGTATATTTTAAAATATTTTTACCAAATGGTTTTTTTCACCAATTTTTTTTGGCCATTTTCTGTATATTTAAAAAAAAATTTCACCAATATTTTTGGCCTTTTTGTATATTTTGAAATATTTTTACCAATTGTTTTTTTCACCAATATATTTTTGGCCATTTTCTGTATATTTTGAAATATTTTAAACCAAATGGATTTTTTTCACCAATTTTGTTTTTGGCCATTTTCTGTATATTTTGAAAAAAGATTCACCAATATTTTTGTATATTTTGAAATATTTTTGCCAATTGTTTTTTCACCAATATATTTTTGGCCATTTTTTGTATATTTTAAAATATTTTTACCAAATGGTTTTTTTCACCAATTTTTTTTGGCCATTTTCTGTATATTTTTAAAAAAATTTCACCAATATTTTTGGTATATTTTTAAAAAAATTTCACCAATATTTTTGGCCTTTTTGAAATATTTTTACCAATTGTTTTTTTCACCAATATATTTTTGGCCATTTTTTGTATATTTTAAAATATTTTTACCAAATGGTTTTTTTCACCAATTTTTTTTGGCCATTTTCTGTATATTTTTAAAAAAAATTCACCAATATTTTTGGTATATTTTTAAAAAAATTTCACCAATATTTTTGGCCTTTTTGTATATTTTGAAATATTTTTACCAATTGTTTTTTTCACCAATATATTTTTGGCCATTTTCTGTATATTTTGAAATATTTTTAAAAAATGTTTTTTTTTCCATTTTCTGTATATTTTGAAAAAAAAATTCAATTATTTTTGTTGATTACTTTTGCATTTTTTTCATTTGAAAATATATTTCAAAATATATTTTGAAATAATTTTGTTTTTGGCCATTTTCTGTATATTTTGAAAAAAGATTCACCAATATTTTTGTATATTTTGAAATATTTTTGCCACTTGTTTTTTCACCAATATATTTTTGGCCATTTTCTGTATATTTTTTAAAAAATTTCACCAATATTTTCTGTATATTTTTAAAAAAATTTCACCAATATTTTTGGCCTTTTTGTATATTTTGAAATATTTTTACCAATTGTTTTTTTCACCAATATATTTTTGGCCATTTTCTGTATATTTTGAAATATTTTTACAAAATGTTTTTTTTTCGCCATTTTCTGTATATTTTGAAATATTTTTACCAAGTGGGTTTTTTCACCAAATTTTTTTGGCCATTTTCTGTATATTTTGAAAAAAAATCACCAATATTTTTTTGCCTTTTTTGTATATTTTGAAATATTTTTACCAATTGTTTTTTTCACCAATATATTTTTGGCCATTTTCTGTATGTTTTGAAATATTTTTACCAAATGTTTTTTTTTGGCCATTTTCTGTATATTTTGAAATATTTTTACTAAATGTTATTTTCACCAATGTTTTTTTGGCCATTTTCTGTATATTTTGAAATATTTTTTCCAAATGTTTTTCCACCAATATATTTTTGGTCATTTTCTGTATATTTTGAAAAAAATTACCAAATGACTTAAATATATTATACATTTTATACAAACTTATATATTTTGCCAGAGGAAAAATACACTTTTTGGCCATATAGGTTGTAAAATTTGAAAATGTATTTGTTGCCCCTGAAATACATTTAGAAATATATGCTAATATATGAAGGTTATAACTAAATCTATTTTTAAATGAAATATTTTTGTAATTATTTGATTTACAAATGATTTACAGTGACTGAACTCTTTTGATCTGCTGGACACCTGACCTGTGTGAACTTGACAAGAAACTACTTCATACATCCACTAAATGTCACATTGACATTAGTTGCTAAAAGTCACTGTTTAAAAGCCTCAGAGGAAAGCTTTAGCAGCATTACCATGATATTTAGTATTGATGGCATTTTAGGGTTAGATGTTCTGTAGACAGGTAAAGTTTTACTCACCGATGGGATGAGATGTAGCAGAGCATCACCCGTCAGCGAACCCACAGCCAGACTGATACAGAACTGAATACAGAGCTCAAACACTCCACTACAGGAGGAAAACAACAACACCACCATACCAAACATGGCCATCAGACAAATGATGAGGTTCGCCAGGGTGGCGTATCCATATCCTAAACACAAATATCTCTTTCACTCATTCTTACACATGAATAAAAGGTCATTGTGTTTGTTATACACATTTATAGCATTAATGCTGGCCTTCAGAAACTCATCAAGCTTTAGTTTTGTTCAGTTTTTTTCTTTCTTATGCATGTATACTTTTTTGTTATTGATATTGGTAACAAGAATTATGAAAATTCAATGGTTTTAAAGATTTTAATAACATAAAAACCTTATTAAAAAGAAAACTCTACTGTGATAGATATCGTTATCATGATATAAAATAAATCCTGTGGTGCTATAAGATTTCGGTCAGCTCGCCCACCCCTAAAAAAAAGCTCATCTTTAGATTAGTCTGGATTTCAGACAGGCTCACAAACAAATGCTTGAATGAACTTAAAAAGGCCAAGAAGAATATAAATGACGATGTGGACGACTCACTCTCGGCTGTGCTCAGAAAGTCGGGTCTCGAGGCGCACAGACTGATCTCAGAACAGCTTTTACTGATGATCTGCTGAATCAGTGCAGGGCTGAGCTGGGTGAACTGATCTCTGGTCAGTGTTGAAACGTTCAGATGGTGGATCCTCAGCAAGTCTATGGCACTGAAACATGTCTACATGCAAAACGACACACAATAATCTACACATACATCACAAGCAAGCCATTCAGATTGTAGTTTATTGGTAGTTTTGTTTTATTAATAATAATAAATATTTCTAAATGAATAAATGATTGTGAGGTGCATGTGTTATTATAGAGCGTAATGAAGGGATCTTACAGAGTCCCTGTTTGTGTGGTTATGATGATCCTCTGTGTGTCTGCTGTGCTCATGATCATCATCATCATCATTATCATGATCCACCCCACCCAGATTCAGGATCTTCAAAAGCTCTTCAAAATCTGAGTAAGAATGATGTCATTGCAAATAAATGTCACAAAGTATCAGGATATTTACAGCAAATGCAACATTTATAAAGTTAACAGATATAAAGAGCATCATTGTGTTTTAAACTGTGACTGCTGCTGGACATGTCACATCATCAACATTATAGACAATTAAAACTTTTGTATGAAGAACTTGAAGCTTACATTTTTTAAACAAATCAAGCTTTTTTTCTATTTTGAAAACAACTATGTGCTTTAAAGAACGCAGAAAGCTGAAACACATGTTCAAATTACTTACACTGCAAAAAAAAAATTCAAGAAAAAAATTCTTAGTATTTTTGTCTTGTTTTCAATAAAAATATCTAAAGATCTTAAATTAAGATGCTTTTTCTTGATGAGCAAAACGACCCAAGAATGTTTTTTTCTTGAATTTAGTGTTTAAGAAAAATTTTCACGATTTTTTGCTTACCCCATTGGCAGATTTTTTTGCTTGTTTAGTGCACAAAATCACTGGAATTTGATATTTTTGGTCTAAAAACTAGACTTATTTTCTTGGGTCGTTTTGCTCATTAAGAAAAAGCATCTTAATTTAAGAATTTTTTGATATTTTTACTGAAAAAAATATTTTTTTTTGCCATTTTTTTGTATATTTTGAAAAATTTGTACAAATTTTTTTTTCACCAATATATTTTTGGCCTTTTTTGTGTATTTTGAAAGATTTTTACAAAATGTTTTTTTACTAATATATTTTTGGCATATTTTTTACATATCTTGAAACATTTGTACAAAATATATTTTTCACCAATATATTTTTGGCCATTTTTTTGTGTATTTTGAAACATTTTTAAGGAGAATTTAAGGAGAATTTTTCTTGAAAATAATTTTTTGCAGTGTATGGGGTGTCCCGTGAGAGGAACACCCGAGTTTACTACAAATATTTATCATATAATTTTCATCTAATCATGACAAACTATATATCATTGGAAAGGTCTAATACATATTTTAACACTGTTTTATAAAATAAATTATGTATGGACCCAGCAAGCAATTTGGCATTTAAAAGACAACTAAACAGCATTCAAACACAACCCAGGTGTCTACGCTAAAACAAGGCAAAATATGGGCTGTAAGTGAAAATGTAATAGAAGTCTAAAAAATAAAATAAATGAATAAATAACCAAACAGCTTGTTAGCACTGTTGACTTTGCTTACATGATGGATCAGACATCTCACAAGTTATTTTGGCAAAAACATAACCAAACTCAAGTTTAAATGCATGTTTTCAAAATCACTGAGTAATAGTTTTAAATAATCATGATTATGAGCCCTAGTAGCCACTAATATCATTTTGTCCATAACTAGACAGCATACAGACGGTTAAATGATAGCTGTCATTGTGATTATATGTCTGGAATGCAGAATTATAATTTCATACCATGCAGACTGAGATGATCAGTGTTGTTGAAGATGTAATCCAGAAAGTATTGTTGCTCTGGCAGGACGTTCGCTCTCATGCAGTCTCCACGCAGGACGTGATAAATGATGTTTCCCAACACGACATCCAGATGTACATGTGTGTGATCTTCATGATGATCGCTGCTCTCCTCCAAGATGTCATTCAGAGAAAAACATGGCTAAAAACAGGAGTAAATAAAAAGCATAAGATGTAAACCATGTTAACATGCTAAAGTTTTTTTTTATCACAATAAACCATGAATCGGTCTTGCGGTTATTTGGTGGTGGTATTAAAGAGTGGAGCATTCTTATTCTAGTAGGCATTTGATTGGATAATCATCTGTGTAGTGCAGGACGTGTCATTAAGGGTCTGATAAGTTTTAAATCCATATGCTTATAAAAGTTCACTAAAAGTACACTATAGCGACTTGACACTGAATTGATGTTACTGACCTCATGTGTGTTGGGCTGATTCTCTAAATCGAGAAACAATCTCTCCAAACCCTCATATTCTGTGATGCTGACATCAGCATGGGGATGATGGCTGCTGATGTTGTCGTTGTCATGGTTACCGTGGCCTAAAGTTGTTTGGATAAAGTGTTTGGTCTCCGCACCCCATCGTCCCTCACGTACGGCCCTGCAGGTCTCTGCTGGAGAGCTCAGATACAAACAGAGACCAGCAGAGGTCATGAAGAACTCCTCCATCTGTAGACCATCTGAACTACTGGAGTTACTCAAGACCTGAGACAGACCAGATACAGAGAGACACTACATACACATAAGAGAGAGAGAGAGAGAGAGAGAGAGAGAGAGAGAGAGAGAGAGAGAGAGAGAGACAGAGAGAGACAGAGAGAGACAGAGAGAGACAGAGAGAGAGAGAGAGACAGAGACGATCTCACTTAATTTATAATTGAGAAATAAATAGATTTGTAATCTATATTTGTAAGATATTTGCAGTAAAATATCCAAAAACCACTAGTCCAGTGTTATGTATTTTATCCAGCTGATTACTAACAATATCTGTAATGTTTTCAACTACTTGTAAATAATGAGAAAATTTCCATTCTAAACAGTGACCTCAATATCCACTAATATCCACGTTACCCTTTGGTACATTTGGTACATAGAAACCACATTTCGTTTTGACGAACATTACATGAAACATTACACAATGAAATAAAACAATGTGATCAAACGCAACATTTATAAAACTTGATTACTTTACATCATCTGTTAACACAGCGGTTGAGTTAAAGACAACTACTCCCATCATTCCACGCTGCTTCAGAGTGTCATTAATCTACGTCATTGTTATTATTTTGATCGTGTGCCCCATATGTGCTAGATGTCTCGCCCGTGCTGCTGGCCAATTGAGTGGAACGTCCGCATTTGGCGGCCATCTTACCACAGGCAGCTCGCTCACTCGTAGCATTGCGTTTAATGGAGCATGTACTTTTAAATGACCATAACTTTTCTACCGTTTTTCAAACTGTTTGGTTTGTTATAAATGCCAAAGATGTACCTATGACACTGCATACTTATACTAAAAATCATGAAACATGTTAAAGCATCCAGAATTATAGCCACGTTAATCCCGTTTGTAAGAAACCAAACCGTTTGAAAATTGGTATAAAATTGAGCAAGTTATGGTCATTTAAAAGTACATGCACCATTAAACACAATGCTACGAGTGAGCGAGCTGACTGAGGTAAGATGGCCGCCAGGTGATGACGTCGTTAGAAAAAAAATACTAGTTACACCAATTGACACAGATCAGTTACACCACATTGACATTTTTGCAATTATCCCCCAAATATTCTTTCAAAATGAAATAAAAACAGAAATTTTAGACTTGGTCCACAAAAAAGAGAATGTATGCAAGTAATCTGCAAATATATTTTGACATTTTAACCCTTTTACATTTAATTGAACCATACGGACACAAAATAATTAATGTCACGTCATTGACCCATAAACTTAATAAACTCATTCAATAAACCTAAAATATATAATAATATTCATAAGCTTTACCTTTTTACAGGACACATCTGAGCACTGCACATGTTTCTCAAGCTGATCACAAATCCAATGAAGCGCATCTTCTGTGAGGATCTTCTCACCTGGAGCCACCAGATCCACAATCTTCATGTAAATGTCCTTCATCTCACCACAGACTCCAATGAAGAGAATGAAGCAGAAGACACAGAGGACAAAAACACCTCCAGTCTTCATCATCTATGAGCTCTGTTAGTTTACTGTACTGATGTAAGAGTGAGAGACAGGGGGAGTTTTATACCTGCTCAGGTATCTCATACTGAACTCTGATTGGTCAACAGAAGAGGGTTGGAAAGAAGAGCACCCCCCCATTATAGGGTCGTAATATAAACAATAATAATAATAAAAAAACTATATTTTTTCTCTGCTTGTAATTTCTTAAATATGGGTATTTTCTTCAAAAATACATTATTTTAGAAAAAACTGAAATAATAGCATTTTTGTGAAACTTTTTGTTAGAGATCAGATTCAGAACGATTATCAAAAACCTAAAGTGTAAAATTAATAAATACATTTTCCTTCAGGTTTTTTATAAATTGGGTAAGTGCGCCATCTAGTGAATAATCATGGTATTGCAGATTCCCACAAAAATGCATCAGGAACACGTTTTTTCATACACAAATGTTTTCTCTTAATTGATGAGATAACTCGTCAATGGCGGGGGAAAAGTTATGCTTACAAAAAATACAATTTTTAAAGGCAGGGTGCCTGATTTTTAAAAATGATAACTTTAGCCTAGCACTGAAAGCACAATCCCACCCGCCATTCAAAGCCACGCCTCCTCCAAAACACATGAACACACACAGACCAGAAGCCCATTCATGTCTCATTCAACAGTGAGTACAAAGTGAATAACATTACCAAAATAACCTAAATCAGAATTAGATACAGCATGTTTTTGTTTTTTTTTGTTGTGTAACATTAGACGTAGTAGTTTGCTTGTACTTTTAATATAAATATCGTTATGCTAATTTATAAGGTTACACAAACTACGTAAGCAACACAATGTTTCATCAAAATAAACTATCTGAATCAGCCTAAATAAAATCATACCATGTACCTAAAAAAAAAAAAACACTGCAACGACGCTTTCAGACACTTTGCTTACCGCAGCTGTTTCCATCTCGTGAAAAAGCAGTGAAGTCATCGATGTTAATTTGTGTTTTTGCTCTTTGCTGATCCAGACTAGAGATGGGTCGTTCGCGAAGCGATTCTTTGTAGCGAACGAGCAGAGCCGAATCTTCAGACACATGCAGGAGAGCCGGCTCTTCTAAGGGAGCCGAGCCAGAAGAGCCGAATCTATGAAAAGAGCCGGAATGCCATCACTAAAATGTAGAGCCGGAGCTTGAGCCGAAAGAGAGCCGGACTGCCCATCACTAATCCAGACAGTTTTGCCGTTGTTGTTTAAGAAGATGTCTTTAATTTTGAGGCTGCTGTGCCCATAGATATGTATATAAAGGCTAGATGGCTCAAGGCGGAGTCAGCTGTGTCGTCACTTGGCGGCCATCTTAGGTCAGTGCTGCCATAGTGCTGCTCCCTGCTGCTGTGGACGGAAGGTGAGTGACATGCCAACTAAAATGCTCGTAACTTGCTGAATTCTTGACGGATTTACAAACGGTTTGGTTTTTTACAAACGTTATTAACGTGGCTATAATTATGGATGCTTTAACATGTTTCATGAATTTTTTATTTATTTTTAGTATACGTATTCAGTGTCATAGGTACATCTTTGACGTTTATAACAAACCAATCCGTTTGAAAATCGGTAAAAAAATTAAGCAAGTTATGGTCATTTAAAAGTACCTGCATCATTAAAACTCAATGCTACGAGTGAGCGAGCGCCCTGTCCTAAGATGGCCGCCAAAATGCGGACGTTCCACTCAATTGGCCATCAGCGCGGACGAGCCATCTAGCCTTTATATACATATCTATGGCTGTGCCTCTGTTTACAGAGGAGAGGTGAGCGCACTGTGAACGCGCTGATGACGTATGATACCTGCGTGAACAGGTCATGCAAAACACGTTCACAGAAGAGGAGCAAAAATTGCATGCGTCCAATTATTGTGTTCGGTCAGAGTTCAATCATTTGTTGAACATTTTTTGGTCCTATGCCTTTTATAGATGAGACATATTTATACAAATACATTTAGAAAACTTAGCATAGTGATTGCTATCAGGATGTGAGGAGACTTTTAACCAGCATAACTTAAAATGTTTCTGGATCAAATGAGATACCCTGCCTTTAAAAGGGGTGTTTTTATACACATACTGTACTGTACATTTTATCCCAGTATAGTTGGATGAGTGCTGACCACAATAAAACAGTATGAAAATTGATTTTATTGACAGCTGCATTCACAAATACATACAAGATTTATTTGGGTTACAAAATCTAGCACAACACAGACACAATGACAAGGTACAAATCATTAAAAAAGACGTAATAAAATAAACACAATACAAATATTTTTTAAAACCCTAGTTGATTGGTCAATCTTATCTCAAGGAAGGGGAACTCAAATACTGTTCAATCAAAATGTTCACATTATCTATTTTGCTGCTTCTTTAGTACATGTGCATACATCACATGGTGCCATATTCTTTCACATTTTCAGTAATACTTTATTAGATAAGAAATATGTAATACATTTAAAACTAGATAAATCGGTTTTCAATAAGTATGTTTAATTTTTTTCTTCATAAAATGGCCCTAATATATCACTAGACATTAAGAAATCATTTCAAATACTTATATCACTAACAACGGTGGTCTGGCCAGGATATTGTCATTTAAAAAGTGGAGTTGCAGCCCTCAACTGATGTTTATGTTGTGTGTTGGCCACCAGTTGTGTGATTGCAATCAGTTTTGGCCACAATCCTACATACTGTTCCTTTAAATTTCCTTTGTGCTACAATGTTGCCTCAAGCAAACAATGTTTAATATGATTTTTTTTTTTCAAGTATAACAGAAATGTTTAGTGATATTATTATAGTGTCTACTTAATTATTTTGTCAATATCATGAGGATATCATATTGACCTGCGTACCTAACTCACAACCTCTCAAACGAGTATACAGTACACAGTGTTCACTTGTGACAACTAAGAGTCACGAGAGCAGCATCATATCTTGTTGCGCACACAAGATAATCCTAAACACAGAGAGAACGGATACAAGGGCAAAACAACAGTATAAAACAGTAAGTCCAAACATTGACTGTCTTCTCGTACTGGTCGCTCACATCACAGAGTGTGCCCTCTCTCAACCCAATCTGTCGTCATTACAATTAGCATAGCAGCATATTACACGATGACATTTTTGTGCATTCCCAGTCATCAGCGTTATTACGTGTTTATTGGAAATGTTTTTAACCAGCGGGAGGTAGAGGAAAGAAATGACTTGCTGTTCTGGTGTTGGGTGCTCTGTAATGAGGAAGTTTAAAGAGGTAGTGGACTGGGTTGTGAAAAGGGTCCTGAATGATTTTGTCAGCTCAGATGTGATTTGGTACAGAAGCACAGAGGATGTAGTAGTAAAAAAATATACAAAATTACAAATATAAAAATAGTGCAAGAAAACATTAATTCACAAAATACAGCAAAGTTGTACGATAAAAAAATAGCATATTGCATAATGGATAATATTGCATAGCATATAGTCTTCCTGTCCATCAATCCAGCTGGTGCCATTAACCCAGCAAGCAATTTTGCATTTAAAAGATGTCTAACGCAGCCTAGACGTTTAGGGCTATGAGGCAAAATTTGGGCTGTCATGCACTGACTACACATAAAATGTGTCAAAAACAGAAACCAAACTGATTATCATGTTGATTTTGCTTACATGATGGAGGGCTGTTAAAATTAACACATTAATATAGCATTAATGTGAATTCATTTTAACGCCACTAATTTTATTAACGTCTTGACTAATGCAACGCGCAATTTCTGTTTGCCCCCTGGCCTAGCCCGTTGTTGGATAAATTGAAATGCAGCCTTAGACAGTAAAAAGTCATTAATTTTGGTTTTAAAACATGCAGGAATTAGAAAATCAAGTGCAGGACTTGCTTGATGTTAAAATGTTAAAAGCAACAAAAACGATTTTCTTTACGCTGACCGACACACAGGCGTGCGACCCTGGTATATGCATACATAGACAGAATTACAGTTTTAAAAATATCTTGACAAGAATTCAGGCAGATATAATCTGTCATGTCTTGAAGATACTGAGAGATTTAGGAAATTAAAAAATACAGGAGGGAAGTGGGGCTGGGTGGTTTGACAGGACGCGAGTTTTGTGCCCGACGGCCTTGCTTGCTCGAGCAGATGAGAGAGGTGCAAATGGGAAAGTGTTAGTAGACAGAAAGGAGAGACATTTAAAATGCCAGACAGATCCAAAATCGAAAAAATTACTTGTATTGCAGTGTGTCACGTAGCTGTCCATCAATGTAAACAACGTTTAAAGTAGTTAAACCAAAAAGTGCACGATTAGTAAAGTTACTGGAGTCAACTCTGAATCGCTGAAATGATTCGTCACTTTGCATAATAATCTCCGCCTACAGTCTTGCCCGGGAGAAACGAAAACTCTGACCTGCCCACAGACCCTTCAGCTAGTTAGTGTGTTAACAATGTCGAGAAGGCACTGTGTTTTCAGCTGTCAAGGCAAGTTTGTGTTGTTTTCACTACAAAAGGATGAAGATGTGAAGAATCAGTGGTTAACATGACTTTATCAAGGCAGGATTTATTAAAGATCGTTCAGTACCCACTTTATTTGGAACAACATGCGTCTCCTAACTATGGAGCCCCTAAGGGGACATGGAGCAAAAATGTAATTAAGTTTAGTTTCAAGTGCACACGCGAAGGACTGAGTCCTTCATTCAAGAAATATCCCATATACAGGAAAGGATGCATAGGTGTAGCCTTCGCGCTCTGAAATCACCCACAATCCTATGCGTGCAGCACCAAAAGCACACCTTTTTACTAAGGTAATGACGCAATGACGTGCACTTGCTAGCCTGTTCCATTTATGTGTTCTCCAAATGTTAAAGAGGAGCCTCACCTAACCTCTGAAAGAAGTGACTTTTAAGGACCAGGAAGTATCCTTGACATTAAGAAATAGCTTATATCAGGACTATAGTTAACCTAGGTGTTAAAATAATGGCTATTGCTTGCTGGGTAGGCTGACTGCATAGTGCAGGAAGACAACAAAACAAAACAAAACAAGAAATCTACTGCAATACATTCACAAATAAAACCCAAATAAAGCAAAAGTGACCTAGTGTCTGGCAATATGTAGTACACACGTATGGCTTTAATGCTGGAATGTGGTTCCAATAAAAATGTGCTTTAGTTTTTGTTTTAGTTTTTTCTGAACCCATGAAACATAGTTTTAAAACACAACATGAGGAAAATGATCAATTGACTTGCCTAATGATATCACAACAAATGTTTTCATTGATCATCTGAAAATACAATACAATACAATACAAATATAATAGTTTTGTTGTCCAGAACTCAAAACACTTTCCCAGATCCAAAGAATCAGTGAGAGGGAGAACAAAATATCAATTTTGTTACAACTAAAGCTACCAGACATCCAGGTAAAGTCTGCATTTCATTACCTCCTCAATTTGTATCAGTCTTTTGATTGGTCAGACTTCCATTGGGTTGCTGCGTCCCCTCTGACCGACCTGGATGTTCTTCATCTGTCCCAGAGGCTATATTGTGAAATTTAGAGAATATTCAAAGAAATACATAATAAAAAATATGAAACTAATCTTCAATAAATAGGTTAATGATTGTTTTACATACATTTGGTAAAGACTGTATAACATCCAGGTAGAACAATATTACCTATATTGCATTTTTCACTTTCTTCTTTCTGGAGACACACCAGATAATGAAAAGTGCAGCAGCTACGATTGCCAGAGTAACTAACACTATAACAAGTGTTCTAGATGATTCAGGGCAGTTTTTGCAATTTCCATCTGCAGAAAAACAACAAATAGCAAACAAAATTAGATTTTTCCTAGTTTATCATTTAAATCCAAAGCCATCAGTATAATAAGTACAATAATTAGAGGTAGGCCGATATTGGATTTTGCCGATAACGATAACCAAGGAACAGATAGTTTTTGACCATTTACTGAATTCAAACACAACACTCATATCTCATTCACTAAGCTCAAACATAACACAACAAAGTTGTGTTAAAATTTATTACCAAATTAGAATAAAGAATTGACAAAATTATTTGTACTTTTAAAGGTGTAGCTAAGGATTTTCTCGAATTTTAGAAAAGAACCGCCTTCTCCACTTTTTAAAAAAATGCAATTACGCAACACTCCTGATTGACAACTAGGATGACCAATAGTCTTGATGATCCACCCAGAAAAAGAAAATCCTCCACAATATAAGTAAATGTAAATATGAATATGAACTATCAACAAACCTAAGCAAACTAAAATAATACTAAACCAAAGAAACACACCACAGAACAATCAAAACAGATTCAAATAACAGTATAGATGGTTTCATCGGACGCACGTGATACACGTCTGGATCCGAACCTTACTTCCGGTTTCGTTTTTTTAATGGTCTGACTGGTTGCTAAACTGATCTCTTGAACAAATGCCTCGTCGAAAATAACAAATGTTTTGGTTTCCTAGGTAATCTATGTGTTGTTTTGTTTGCTTGTTATATAAATAAACTATGTTTAAAGAATTTGTTGTTATTTATTATTAGCGGAGTTTACCGGAAGTTACGTTCGGACCGCGACAGCGGCTTGTTTATGTTGTGACCGCTGAAACGGTCTATAGCATGAACTGTTGTAAAAATTACAAATGATGTCATTACGCAATTTTGTTTTTTGTTTATCATAAATAAGTTATGATAGTAATGATAGACATTTATCATAAAACTACAGCAGGCTATGTCTGTTTGACTGTACAGCGATCATAAACCTCACAATCTTCAGTAGTGTTGTAGTTCTAAAGACCGGTCTTGGTCTCAAGACCAGTCTCAAGACCACTTTTTAAAGGTCTTGGTCTCGTCTCGGTCTCAGATAAAGAGGACTCTGAATTTTATTTCAAGACCGGACAAGACCACAACTGATGCACACTGCAAAAAATGATTTTCAAGAAAAAAAGTCTAGTTTTTAGAGCAGAAATATCAAATTTTGCATAAAACAAGCAAAATAATCTGCCAATGGGGTAATTTTCAAGATTCAAGAAGGTTCAAGATTTTTTTGTTACCCCATTGGCAGATTTTTTTTTGCTTGTTTTTTGCACAAAATCACTTAAATTTGATATTTTTGGTCTAAAAACTAGACTTATTTTCTTGGGTCGTTTTGCTCATCAAGAAAAAGCATCTTCATTTAAGAATTTTTAGATATTTTTACTGAAAACAAGACAAAAATACTAAGAACATCTTTTCTTGAAAATCTTTTTTTGCAGTGTACATCACAACTTTATTTTTTATCATTAATTTTATGCAGTTTATTCAGGTTTGGCATATGATGTTGGCATTGTTTAAGCATTGTTTTAGTTTCTCCCAATGACAATTTTTCTTATTTTATTAACTAAAAACACCTGCATTGTGTTAAGGGGATGGCAAGCCATGGAAAGACAGTTCAGATTAAATGGTTAAGTTGATTTCAGCGCTTTAGTGTTTGTTCACTTTTATTTGCTTATAGACAAAGATAAATTCCCAAATATCTGCAATGCTTTTGATTATTTTATCAACTTCTATGATGGCACACACACACACATACGCATGCACGCGCACAGACAAGAAGTGCCTAATCATATGCATTTTCCACATTTTATCATAAGTGTTTTAATGCAGTGATTTGCGATGGTCTTGGTCTTGACTCGGTCTCGACCCTTTAAAGTCTTGGTCTTGTCTCGGCCTGTCTTGGTCTTGGTCATGACTTGGTCTCGGTTTAGGTGGTCTTGACTACAACACTACTGTTCAGATCAGACTGGCCTTGAGTTTGCACTGTGAAGAGCAGGGGTCCCCAACCTTTTTTTCACCACAGACCGGTTTCAGCTTTAAAGAAATTTCGCGGACCGGGGATGAGATGGGGGGGGTGTTGGTGTCGCTGAGTTCCTGTTCAAACGTGCTGAAAATCCTCCTTTTCGAAATTTACGTTTTAAACGGAAGTAAAGATAACAACCAGGCATTAGGAAAATTAATAATTGTTTTATTTAGGCTATAGTATATTTTAGGGGTGTGCCGGTTTCAGAATTGGTGATGACGTTTATGACGTGAGTCAAATGTGACGGTTCGTCACATAACCGTCGGTGGTGTGTGGGGGGGGGGGGCGTTGTGCTCGTTTAAATGCTCGTGGATTGACGGGAAAGTGTCATTTTACCATAAAATCATGAATGTGATGCCAAGTGTGTTTTAAACAGTAATAACTTTGAACAATTTAACAGAAAGCAATGAAATATTTAAAAAAACACACTGTTGCCAGAAGACTGCGCTGTCACTCTCTGCCCAGCATAAATTAATCCTCTATCTATCATCTATTTTAATAATCTTCAGAGAAACAGATTTGTGCATTGGGCTTTTTATGTCTGTAATTGTGTCTATATCTGTCATTAAATGGACCAGAATAGCACGAAAACAATGTGGATTAAAAGCGCATTGAAGAGGTTTTGCTCATAAATGCAGGTAAAAGAAAGTAATGTGAACTTGAGATTGTTATTAAACGCAGCCGGTGTAAAAGCACAATGGCCACGCGCAGCAAACGCTCTCCGCAGACGCGCTGCACGGTGCTCACCCGGCGTTTGAATAAACTAGACGCTGATTAGCTACTTGCTCTACATTTCTTTAAAATTAACAGCAAGACAACTAGCAGTGAATGTGCGTTCAAGAGAGTTAGTAGATTAGCATGGGAGGATTTTAACTTGAAAAGCGAAGTGTACTGACGCCTTTCCGCGGTTAAAACAACATTCCTTCTCATGGTCATTCGTGTTTATTTGATGCTATAAATTAACTAGAAGAAAGAGATGATTTGAAAGGTGAGACTTTGTTTAATATGTTCAATCTCAAAAGTAACCGAAAAGTAACCTGGTCTATCCTATATGTCAGCGCGTTGTCAGTGTCTGCTCCGCTCTGTATTTTTCATTGCGTGAGAACGTGAGGGGGCGTATAACACAGACTGTTAACAAATGTTTTTAATTAGTATTAAAAAATTCTTTATGATAAAAAAACGTTAAAAAAATATTTTAATAACACGGTTTTGGCGGTTATAGAGTTCTAATGACGGTGTTCAACTATAACCGTCGGTCTCACGGTTATATAATGACCGTCACACCCCTAGTATATTTATAGTATATTTTTGGCGGATTGTTTTTTACTTTCATTGTTTTTACTAGTTTGCCTGCCCTTTTAGGCTTCAGTCACACCAAAAGCGCTTTAAACGCTTGCAAACGCAAGGCGCGACGCACTGCCTTTTTAAAAAAAAGAGCAGTGCGACGCGGCTTTTCATATTGCTAAGCAACCACCGAGTCAGCTGTCTTGTCAATCAAATATTGAAGCGTGAGCGCTCTTTTGCTGTTAACTGTCATATCAGCAGAAACTTTAAAAAGAGGACGCTTGCTCTGACCTTGTTTGAGGATGAGAGGGGCACAAACACGCAGGAGAGAGTGAGCGAGTGGTGTCCGGTTCTTCAAAGCAACTGTAAACTTCCCTCACCACAACGTAAGGCCCGCCTCTCCCCTTATTCGATTGGACAATGGAAAGACACGAATGACGTCGGGCGCTTCTCCGCCCTCAGCGCTCCTTCAAAAACGCGTGCACGGCAGGCGGCAAAAAACCGCAAGGCGCTCGGCGCGCATAAACAGCGCGCAAACGCGCCCTGCCCATAGAATATCATTCAAAAAAGGCGCCTGCAACTGCCATAAACGCTTTTGGTGTGACTGGCCCCTTAGTCTTAATAATTAATGAAACCTAAACGAACTTGGCTTGCTGTTCTCGAAGGCAGCTCGAATTTTGGTCGGGCTTGAGACCCAATTCCAAGTAACAGAAGAGAAGAAAAATGCAGTGAAGGAGGAGAGATGCCAGAAGAATTGCGGCTGGGCGCAGAGGCACGGAGACTCACGTTAACCATGATTAATGATGATTGACAAGTTTATAGGTTCCTTTCAAACCTACGTTAAAAGTTTAGCCGTTAAAATATTATAAGCCTAATAGTTTATTTTGATCATGGTGCTACGATCGATGGATAATTCTGAAGTTGTTTTAAAGAAGAATAAAATAATAACTTTTCAGTCATTTGCGCTGTCACACATTTGAACGTCTCCGCATATGTACATCATTGCGACGTACATTTGCAAATGATTCATAAAGTCATACCTTCGCAATTCTTTGATCGATTGTGTTTTAGAAGTACTGTATGCTCAAACTCTAATGACAGCAATGTGATCGCTGATGCGCTGATAGAGAGAGAGAGGCGGAGAAAAAGAGAGAGAGCGCGGCTCTGTTCAAAAGTGGAAATGATTGATGTCGGCTCTTACAGTTCAAAATACCCGATTAAGCTATTACGTGGCTATTATACACATTTTTTCGGGACGTTCTCGCGACCCGGTGGTTGGGGACCTCTGGTGTAGAGGATGCGCAGTTTGTGCAGACATGTCTGACTTTATAAATGCATAAAGAAATTGCGTATCTGCGCAGATCGCCACGCAATAATATGACAACGTTAACTTTAGTGTACTGTACCTTTTTACTTGGTTTTACATTCACGTGCGATGTATCCCTGGTTGCTGCGGTGCGTATCACATCACTTGTCACAACAACCAGCAGGAGGCATTCATTAATGGTGTTAGTTTTTGCCAGTAGAGGGCGATCTCCTACTTTTTAATGCAGAAAAGTAGCAGAGCTTCCCTGCTGAGTATGCAACAAACGCAACCGGAAAAAACTATCGGTCGGAATTTTTGCCGATGAACGATAGTTATTGTTATCATTATCGGCGCGTATTAATCGGCAAATCCGATAAATCGATCGACCTCTAACAATAATTAGACAGTACGAAGATTGTAAAGGTGCATGAAATTTTTAGTTTTACTATTCAAGTAAATGTGATCATATTTACCCCATTTTGTTCTAAGTGTTTGATTGCTGTGAGTAACATGACACTCCAATCCGTCTTTATCTTCTCTGTTGATCTCCACAGTGGTTCTTATCTGAAAGGTGTTGTCATGGTTTGGTGTGACTTCAGTAGTGTATAAGGATTCAAGTTTAATTCCATTCAGTGTTATATCAATCTTTATCTCTTTGGGGTAAAAGCCGGTGGCCATACAGGTCAGATTCAGCTTGCGTCGATCATGAATTGCAAACATGTCAATTTTGGGTGGATCTGCAGAGTAAATAGTAAATAAATGTAAATAATAATGCAGCACACGAGTAAACAATCAAAGTTTAACAAAGTTTTTTAGTCTAAACACAACATGCTACTCAAAAGACTTTAATCGCAAAGAGTACATTTTAAGGCGTGCCCCACCATAGAAAATCTCGACAAAACAATCTCAAACTTAATAATTTTCCTAAGGTTTAATTACACAGAATGAAATGATTTATGACGACTTAATGCATTTAATAAAATGTCATAAAACTAGCTGGCACCCCCAAGTTTGAGATTCACTGCTGTAAAGTTTTCTTTTTTATGTACTGTACAGAAACAAAGCTTAGTAAAGAGATTTTTAATAACAGAAACACAACAACATTATTAACACTTACTCTTTGTTGAATTATATGTTGAAAGCCGGGTCATGCATTGGTTAAGAAGATATGATCTGAGGTACTCGATGCGACCTGTATTCATGTCCCACTGGTTTTTGATTTCTTTTGCACTAAGACTGTTTGCCATCCATTGCATTGTATTAAAATTCAAGTAAATGAACTCCACTCCATCAAATCGATATTCATCATAGGCCGTCTGACTTTTGACTTTTCCACTGGAAGACTTCATCACCTCACAGCCAATTCTCCTCTGTAATGTGTGAAGCTCTAAAATCACAGCAGAATAACCGATCAGATCTTAAAAATGAATAACTACAGCCATATATCATACCTGAAGAGAATCTGAATCTAATAGACTCACCTGGACACTTGGAGTTTGTACAGTTTGCCAGAGTATAGAGAAGATTTAGAAACCAATCTCTCGACTCAGGTGGCTCTAGAGGACCAGACCTCCAATCATCTGCACTCAGATCAGTGTCTCTTATCCAGATGTGTTTTTCATTACAGTAGTGAGATATCTGCATATCATCACACACTCCCACAGCACTGTACAAAGGACCAGATGAGGTAACGGTGTAAACATATTGGAGGTAGTGTCGTTCTGTGGAAGAAAAACGGTACAGAAAGTCACGACAAAAGCTTTAAAAATGTTTAAATTACTTAAAGGTGTAAAGACAAACTAAACAAATATAACGTAAAGTCGATTAAACAACAGGTGTTGCGTAACGTTAACGTTACGCGGTACGTCGTGCTTTTTATACAGATCGTTTTAGAATGAGAAGAATGTGCTACAATTTAGCATAATAGCATCTGACGACTTTGAGTTTCTTACCACAATAAGCAGGAAGAAAGTGCTCAAACAATCCAAACGCATTGAAGATTTTAAAAATCCACTTCACGTACACCACGAGCAACTCCATAACCACAAAATGTTTTTAAATAAAGCTAAGCCATACTGTAGTTATACTTAGTGATGTTACGTCTGACACCGAAGCTTCGATGCTTGCATCAGACTCGAAAAGTTTTGCAATGAACCACTGTTTCGGAGCTTGTATCGTTCTTCTTCTTCTTCTTCTAGGGTTTTATGGCGGTTGGCAAACCAACTTAAAAGGTGCATTCCCGCCACCTACTGGAAAGGAGTGTGAAGCGCATATTTGAAAGGAAGATTTAAACTTAACTTAAATTATAAATTTTAGAGTTTACACAGAAGTGATTTTTACATCCTATTAAATAATCCTGTTTCCTTTAAAAATATAATTAACTCGTGATATATTTTTTATTGCTTAGTCCCTAGGAGAACTTGAAGTGTCATCTCATTAATCTCAATATTTCTTAAAGCTTGTTTTAACTTGAAACGCTCTCTTTCATAAGCTTCACATTCTATGAGCACATGTCCTACAGTTTCAGCTAATCCACATTTATCACAATTTCCATTGTAATGCTTACCAATTCTTTGAAGACATTTATTTAATAAACAATGTCCTAAACCGCATTCTTGTGACTAAAACGTCCTCTTTCCTATTTCTGAATCTTCTTCTCACTGAACCAACTTCTCCTTGAATACCGTAAAAATGTCTACGGTGGACGATCGCAAATAGAGCCCGGAGGATTATTTTCACAAGTACTTTTTAACATCGCGGTACTATTGGTTGTATTTTGTGAATAGAATATTACCAGAAAATTGAGAAAGAGCCAGCTTATTGATTTTACTGTACTGAAATCGTAGCCAGCTAACGTTCGCTAGGCTATGTTTACTGCACCAGCCGCTGTTCACCCTGCAAGGAGAGTGGGGTAAAGTAAAGTAATAATTACAAGAGTTTCTCTGTTGTGAGTATTGTGTAAAGCGCTATATAAATGTGTATTATTATTATTATTATTATTATAAGGTGCTGTGAGCTGCGTGATCCGCCGAGCTTTAAAAAGCTGAGATGTCAACAGGAACAGACGATGTTTTCCTTCGTAGGGAGGACATTGAGGAGATTCGGTTTGGAATCGACAACTATCAGTCTGACTCGTTGTCACTGGTTGTGTCTGTGTTTTTAAAGATAAGGCTCCACCATGTTGCCAAACTCACCTCTCTTGAACTACAGAAAGGGAGCACGGGAAAGAAGCTCTGGACAGGGGTGTGTGTGTGTGTGTGTGTGTGCGCGTGCGTGCGTGCGTGCGCGCGCGTGTGAGTGTGTGGGGGGGTTTACAAATCATTTTAAATTGTTTCTTCACCATATTAAAAAGTCTTATTTTATTGCAACTATCTGTTTCTGCATCTTTGTCATATTTATAGTGTGTGATTTATAAAATATCTTATGTCCTACACCACATATTTTGATTTTGGACTCACTTTATATCTTATATCAGAATATTTTATTACTGTTTAGTGAATATTCATTCATTCCTACTATGAACATTAAGTGGCGCTGTCCACATTAGTGTTGGTAACACTAAGATTCTAAACCTAAATATTGACAAACTATATATTGTTGGAAAGCTCAAATAGTATAATTTTCATATTTCATTACCATTTGGGGAAAATTATGACACAGTGAGAGTCAGTTTCTAAAAATGTTACGGGCCCACAGGTAGGCCAAATTTGTTTTAGCATATAACACTAAAACCCTACTCTAAACCTAAAAAATCATGGCAAGCTATATATCACCGGAAAGCTCTCAGAATGTAGTTTTAATATTTCAAAATCTTTTTGCATGCATAATATTGCGGTGACAGTAATTTATTAGTTTGTGAGTATACAAGAGTACAAGAGTATGTGGCAAAATCTAGTGGCAGTTGTTGGTAAAACCATTAAAATTGTGACCCAAACATCATTTTTTTGTGATTTGGATCACAACTACTTGAGACATATTGCTTCATGTTAACATTATTTATTGTGTGAAACATTAACTTTTATGTAATTTTATTTATAAATTAATATGTTACTGCATAATTTGATATATTAAAATAAAGGTAAACGGCTATAAAAGTATTTATATTTAATATTTTTACGTTCCAACTCATTTGTGAAAAACCCTAAATTGTCTTCTTTAAAACAAGACCAAGATTAGGTTTCTAGCCCAAAGAATCCCAGAGAAATATTCATTTAAAGATGTACATCACATTGTCACCCCCACTCAAACGGGATTTGCGGCACATAAGGGATTAAAATACGCCGAACCATGTGTCCTATATAATAGCTCCATGAATGACCTTTGCAGCAAAAAAACCCGCGTGAAAATCTGTTCGGTATTCACTGAGATATGATTAATTAAATGCGCTGATAGCTCATTCCACCAGTCATACAGATTACACTGAGTGGAGCGGGTGACCGATCTAAGATGGCGGCCCCATATCTCACCGCGCCAGTAGGCAGTAGCGGTCGATAGGGCGTCTACCTATATGATGTCTATGCTATACTCTTACCTTCTGATTTAGCTATTCTTCATTCCATTCCTTCTGCCAAATTTTATCGTTCTTCTTCTTCTTTGAGATTTTACGGCAGCCGGCATCCAAAAAAGTTGCATTGCTGCCATCTACTGGACTTATACCTTACTGCACAATATTCGGTAGTATAATCCAGTGTCTATCAAAAATTTGAAAAAATAATGTTTTCCCCTCCCGCTTGATCCTACTTCTAAAATACTTTTCAGTGATATTTCTTCCAAACCAACTTCAGACAACTCTCCGTACTACGACGGCGTTTTAGTGCCATCTAGAAAAAAAATATATATATACAATTTCGAGAATAAAGTCAAAATTACGAGAATAAAGTCGAAATATTTTGAGAATAAAGTCAAAATTACGAGAATAAAGTCGAAATATTTCGAGAATAAAGGCAAAATTACGAGAATAAAGTCGAAACATTTCGAGAATAAAGTCAAAATTATGAGAAAAAAAGTCGAAATATTTCGAGAATAAAGTCAAAATTATGAGAAAAAAGTCGAAATATTTCGAGAATAAAGTCAAAATTATGAGAAAAAAAGTCGAAATATTTCGAGAATAAAGTCAAAATTATGAAAAAAAGTCGAAATATTTCGAGAATAAAGTCAAAATTATGAGAAAAAAGTTGAAACATAATTTGAGCATTGAGTGACGAGAGCATGCGCCGAACTTGAGAAGGGGAACCACCATCCACACACACTTTGTCATCTATTAAAAGGTAGATTTTACGACGGCGTTTTAGTGCCATCTTGAAAAAAATAAATAAATACAATTTCGAGAATAAAGTCAAAACCTTTTGAAAATAAATTCAAAATTATGAGAATAAAGTCGAAATATTTCGAGAATAAAGTCAAAATTATGAGAATAAAGTCGAAATATTTCGAGAATAAAGTCAAAATTATGAGAATAAAATCGAAATATATTGAGAATAAAGTAAAAATTATGAGAATAAAGTCGAAACATTTCGAGAATAAAGTCAAAACATTTCGAGAATAAAGTCGAAACATTTCGAGAATAAAGTCATGTTATTTTTAAGTAGCCTGCACCGAAACGTTGTAGCTTCTGTTAGACATGGACGTGGAGGATTTCATTAAATCCTATTTTAGGATGGGATTTTGTAATAAAGAGATCCTCCATCTCTTAGCACATCAACATGGAGTTATTATAAGCATCCGGACACTGCAGCGGTTATGCAGAAAATTGAATTTATTCAGAAGAAAGAACCAGACAGACATTCAAGAAATTGCCTCTTTCGTGCAATCTGAAATGGCAACCAGTGGTCGACTCCAAGGATATCGATGGTTACATCTGCGTGCTATTCGAAGAGGATACGTTGTTTCTCAAGAGAATATGAGGATGATAATTAAAGCAATAGACCCTGAAGGAGTGGAACACCGGCGCGCTCGACGTCTCCGGCGTCGCCAGTACTTCAGCCGAGGTCCGAACGCGTTGTGGCATATGGATTCATATGATAAACTCAAGCCGTACGGCATTGCAATTAATGGTTGCATTGACGGCTTTAGTCGGTTTGTGTTATGGATGGAAGCGTACAATACTAACAGTGACCCCAAAGTAATAGCAGCCTACTATATTTCCACTGTAACAGGCATTGGGGGTTGTCCCGAGCGATTGCGTGCCGACCCTGGGACGGAAAATGGACATGTCAAAGACATGCAAGTTTTCCTGCGGAGAAACCACACAGACGGCTATGCAGGCGAGAAAAGTTTCATGTATGGATGCAGCACGGCAAATCAGCGCATAGAAGCATGGTGGGGTATCCTGCGTAAACAAAGTGGACAGCTTTGGATGGACATCTTTCAGACCCTCAGAGACGACGGGCATTTCTCTGGTGATTTCTTGGACAAAAATCTAATACAGTTCTGCTTTCTTAACCTTATCCAGGTACAGTATGTAGTACTGTATAACCAATGTATTGTACTTAATATGCTATAGCCTGTAGATTGGGAATCAAAGTCGATTACAGTTTTACTTTATGCCAATCAAACAATCATATCCAATTTGATGGATGTATCTATAGATAAACATATGGGTTTAACCATTATTATTAGTAAACTATAAAGTGTTGTTTATGCTGGTACTGTGATATTTTTACAGTGACAGGGCATATCATACAGTAAGCATGATATTTTTAGAGTCAAAATAAAATTAAGTAACAAGACATTAAGCTGAATTATTAACAAATAATTATCACATTGCATATCTGCAGTTTTCATGGTGATAGTTCTGTGGCTTAGTCTACATTCATTTTCTGTCATTAATTTCTTTATTTTCATACAGGATGAATTAGATGAAGTTGTGAGAACATGGAACACCCACCAAATAAGACCAAGACCAGGCCAGGGAATGCACGGACTACGGCCTGCTTTGATGTTTTCTATGCCAGAAATTTATGGTGCAGGGGAGGACAAACTCAAATGTGTTGACCCTGAGGAAGTGGCGGTTTGCAAAGAGGAGAGCACCCCAAAAGGGCCATACCCCTGTGACAAGACTGTGTTTGAGCTCTGCACACTTCTTATGGAAGAAAAAGGATTAACTGCTCCTACAGACCCATACCATGCAGCTGAAGTGTACATTCTGTTAAGAAATGAGATACTAGAAAATATCTAGAAAGAAAAACTTTTAATGTTTTAAACTTGAGCTCTGATCTTAAGACTCAGACTGTTTCAGAAAATGTGTTATGCTAATGTAACTGCATTGTAATATGTTTTAAACATAAAAGTACAGTATACCAGTAATCAACATTAATAAACATTAACTGGTAGTGAACCAGTAGAGGTAATACATGCAAAATGTTTAACAAAAATGCACATTTAAGATTTAACCTCTACCAACAAAAAAATCAGACATCTATAAACAGTAAATATATGCAAACCTCACAGTGACTGCATGAAGCATTTTAGAAAGCTGCTGATAACTCATGTATCTTTTTTTGAAGTGTTATTCTCTAAACAGAGAAAGTTTACTTTCTACCTTAACATTTTACAACATTCAATTGGAGTATATGAATACTAATTAATAAGTAAACAAACACAATGTTAACAGATGTGCAAGGCCCCGAACAGTGTATGTTTTCTGCATTGCACAACTTGAATAAAAACCTGTTTTTCTTCAGAATTCAACATTGAATGAGCATATAAATTTGCATCAAACATAAGATAAGCACAACATATCCAACGTATTCGCACAGTTACCACGTGCAAAGTCTTGAACACTGTGAAACAGTGCAGTGTTCTGCACTTTGATATTTTTATGAATCAACTTTCTTCTTTTTTACACTTATGGGCATTTATGAAGTTTGTAAGTGTGTATGTGAAACAAAAATATTCCAGCTACACAATGTCCATGACCCAGATGTTACTTTCCAAAACACAGTTAAATTCAGCACGAAACTGTGGGAAATTGTCATAGGAGTCTGAGAGTTCTAGGACCGATCCACAGGTACGTCCAATTGGCCGTCTAGTAAAATCTGTCTGGAAAGTGAACTGCACCTGAATAGCATCTGCAACCATCAAATCAGAACCAGTACAGAATCTCAAAAATCTCCTGAGCTTGTCTTCATCAATTTCCCTGATATACCTCTTTAGGTGGTTGGCAACTTCTGCTTGATTATTTGACATTCCTGGAGGGAACTTCAAAAACCCAATCACCTTTTTCGGTGTAGGCTCTAAATCTTTGTATAGTTGTTCAATATTTTCATGACTTAGAGAGATCTGGCCATTTGTGACCTCCTTCCAACAATCAATTACGAACATTGGTTTCTGTATAAGCTCTTTATGAGCAATTTCATCAACTATTGCAGATAGAGATGAAGCAGTGACCTTCTTCCGGCACTCATAAGTGTTCATGATGTCCAAAAGGTCATCCATGTCAACAGAGGAAAAGTCATTTAGCGCTTGTTTGAGAACATCTCGCTCCTGGCAGCTCACAAAATTAAGGAATGTTTCCTTTAGGTCTGTATATACAACCCCAAACAGCATCTCCTCCAGAAATGGTGCAGCAAGTTTGATGGGCATGTATTTGCAGTCTTTAAACCCTTTAAGAAGGACTCGCCCCACAGCTTTCCATTTGTCAGTGCTGAAGTCATGCCTGAGGAAAGGCACTTTTACAGATGTTCCAACAGTGCAGTGTTCGTAGAAATCAGACCAAAAGCTACTGTACACATCACGAAGGACACCTGGACCACTACCTGCTTCCTCTGAGTTATTGGGAAGTATACGTTGCACTGATAAGGACTGGGTGACAATTTTGTTGTCTGAAAATGCCTCTATCATGTCATTGAAGCTATTTGAGTAGTGTATGGTTAAAATCCTGTCAGGCAAAGCATTTGGAGCACTTTGTTCACAAGGCTCATGGGCCAATGTGTCATTAAGGGAATCTCTGTCACTGTGCTCTTGTGGACCAAATGTAATCTCAGGGTCACTGCTGACATTGAACATCAGGCTTGCAAGATGGTCTCCGGAGGAATTTACACTAATATCTTCTGCAGAAATAAAGAACACATCCGGTAGGGTGTCCTGAGGCTCATTTAAGTCTAGTTGCTCATATCCATTCTGAGTAGACCCGCCATCACCTTTATTCAGATCCAAATCAGAGGCATCAGTAGCCTGGTCAGGTTCATCACTAGACTCTTCTGTCAGATTCATTTTTGGACAAGTTGCTATATAGAATCGTAGCATGGGGAGTTTGACAGTATTGTAAATCACTCCGACTGACAGGTTCTTGGGAAGAGGATTTTGCTTAAAGTCCCAAACTTCAAATTCAAAATCAGATTCAGGACCTTTGGTGGAGCTTCCGTTGGGAAAGAATAATGCCTTTCCTTCCTTTAGTATTTCGTCATATCCTGCCTGAACACTTATCTGTATTTTTCTAGTCCCCCCACCTTGTCTTGCCCGAACCTGCTTTACTACTTCACTTTCTTTGTGAAGCCATCCAATTTCAATGGTTCGTGTGCATGGTTTTGTTTTGCAGTTTGCCTTTTTGTTTAAAGTTTGTGGCTCATCCTCATTTTCCTCTTTTCTAAGCTTCATTTTCTCTTTTAGTTTGTTAAAAAGACCCAGCTTTCGCTTTACAGATGGTGTCTGATGCCTGCAGAAATGTATCAGTGCAATTCTGTCTCCATATGAGGGCAGGTACTTTGCCAGTTCGGCATCTTCCATAAGCAGGATGACTTCTCTGTCAATCTGTGAAAGGAAAGAGACAAGCATGTTAACTTTTGGTGCCTAAAAGTCATTACAGCTGAAAAAGAACATGTTACTGAGGACCACTAAAAGTAAAATCTGGCCACTCAAATTATAAAGTTATAGGTGCATGCTTATAAGCGATATTACAAAAGTATAGAAAGCTATTTTATTGTTTACCTAACAGCGTCTAGTCTTTCAACAGAAAGATTGAAAACATAAAGACTGGTGTTATTATTTTTATGATGTTAACCATTCTATTAGTCCATATTCAGAATCCATATTCAGCATGCTTTATTAAATTAAACAATACCTTTTGCTGTTCCATTACTGTGACTGCCTCCTCAGAGATGCCCCGACTTCGCAGGAATTTGAAAACATTAAGAGCATCAGTATTATCCTCCATCATGGGGCTGCAAAGTATACAGAAGTGTTGATTTAAAATAAGAGTAATCAAATTAAATATAGTGTAAAGATACTGGGAAATAGAGGAAAAATAAAGGCGTTTAAATATTTTAATACAAAAAGAATTTAATAAAAAAATTAGATGAATTTATCTCTTACTACTTAAGTCACATATTGTAACCACATGAACCAAATGCATAGTGTTGTTTTTGACCACATAAAAGCTAAATTGCACTGATCAGCAGATCGGTCTGGGCGCAGCTTGGTCCGCGGCTGTGATCCTTTTAGGTTATAGATAGGAACGTTTGCACAGATTGTAAAAAATAGGGTTTGCACATGTTGCACATCTCTCTCTCTCTCTCTCTCTCTCTCTCTCTCTCTCTCTCTCTCTCTCTCTCTCTCTCTCTCTCTCACGCAGGCACGCGCGCGCGCGCACACACACACACACACACACACACACACACACACACACACACACGTTGAAAACGTAAACCTTCACACACTCGTACAGTTCAGCTAACTTGACAGATATGTTTTATAGTTCAATGTTATGTCCTGGTTACTTGTTTACTACAGATATCCTACACAGCGCGACTGTAAGTGCGCGTGTATGCTGCTTATAACGACAACGCCATCGTTTGCAGAGGGAATCTATCACGATACATTTACCCAAATGCGTAAACATTAATCAAAAGAGTTTAAAAATAGAAAATCTACCTTTTAATAGATGACAAAGTGTGTGTGGATGGTGGTTCCCCTTCTCAAGTTCGGCGCATGCTCTCGTCACTCAATGCTCAAATTATGTTTCAACTTTTTTCTCATAATTTTGACTTTATTCTCGAAATATTTCGACTTTTTTTCATAATTTTGACTTTATTCTCGAAATATTTCGACTTTTTTTCTCATAATTTTGACTTTATTCTCGAAATATTTCGACTTTTTTCTCATAATTTTGACTTTATTCTCGAAATATTTCGACTTTTTTTCTCATAATTTTGACTTTATTCTCGAAATGTTTCGACTTTATTCTCGTAATTTTGCCTTTATTCTCGAAATATTTCGACTTTATTCTCGTAATTTTGACTTTATTCTCAAAATATTTCGACTTTATTCTCGTAATTTTGACTTTATTCTCGAAATTGTATATATATATTTTTTTTCTAGATGGCACTAAAACGCCGTCGTAAAAACGCCGTCGTAAAATCTACCTTTTAATAGATGACAAAGTGTGTGTGGATGGTGGTTCCCCTTCTCAAGTTCGGCGCATGCTCTCGTCACTCAATGCTCAAATTATGTTTCAACTTTTTTCTCATAATTTTGACTTTATTCTCGAAATATTTCGACTTTTTTTCATAATTTTGACTTTATTCTCGAAATATTTCGACTTTTTTTCTCATAATTTTGACTTTATTCTCGAAATATTTCGACTTTTTTCTCATAATTTTGACTTTATTCTCGAAATATTTCGACTTTTTTTCTCATAATTTTGACTTTATTCTCGAAATGTTTCGACTTTATTCTCGTAATTTTGCCTTTATTCTCGAAATATTTCGACTTTATTCTCGTAATTTTGACTTTATTCTCAAAATATTTCGACTTTATTCTCGTAATTTTGACTTTATTCTCGAAATTGTATATATATATTTTTTTTCTAGATGGCACTAAAACGCCGTCGTAGTAACAAACAGAGGGTTTATTGTAACACCTGCTAAAAATATATTTAAACACAAATAATTCAATCAAATTCTGTTTATATACTAAAGGTGGATATTGTTCATATATCTGCCTATAATAGATAGATATCCACACATTCATCCATCCATCATCCTTCATCTTACCATCAATGCATAGAAATAGATTTTTTAAAGGGCCACACAATTAAGACAAATCATAATAGTAAGTTATTTCCCCTGATATTGTATTAACAGGTATAGTATTTACATTGTTTTTTTAATTTCATTATCATTGTATACCTGAGGCTTAAGCCTGTTGTGTACTTTGTAAATAATTTTGCACTGAAAAAAATGATTTATTCAATTTACAAATTTGTTTAAGGTAAGTGGTCGCAATCAATTTATTTAAAGCAACACTATGTAGTTTTTTTACCTTTAAATAATGTCTCTAAAATTTTTTCAGTGATAGAACAACTTTTAACTGGACAAATTGTACTGTTGCTGCAACCTGAGCAGCCTCCTAGCTGCTACAAGCACACTCTGAAAGTGGCGGTGGAGGGTAGGAAACACAGCCCCGCCCCTCCCCCTGCCTGCAGAAGAGTGTCTGATACCAGGCACTGTTGCGCTTTTCAACCACATGGGGGAGCTGTAAGTCATTTTTACATGGAAACTACATAGTGTTGCTTTAAGAATTTTAAACAAACAAAAATTAGAAAAACAAAACAAAATACTTTTGTTTAAATGTCGCTAAAATAAATTGATTGTGATCACTTACATTAAAAAATAATTAGTAAATTGAATAATTTTTTTCAGTGTGTTTGCCACATCCTTTTAACTCTTTTAATCTCACTACAGTAATACATCTTTTCATCATTATTCATAATAATAATAATGATCACATGAGAACATGTACTGTTACATAAATCTTTTATTGACTCGTTTGCTTCTGAACATTATTGTAAAAATGCAGGTTATAGAAAAGACGTGTGTGGTTTCTATAGCAACAGAGAAAAAACAATAAATCTGTAAATATATTGCTTTAAATCCCTTTCTCTTTTTAAACATTAAGTCTTATATTTAGAGCATTTCTATATTTACATACGCAGATTACAACAAGATCCCAAACACTTTCCTTTTCTTACCGGCTTTCCATGTTTCATATAAATAAACTTCATATGATTACGATAAGAAAACATTAGTGCCAAAGTAAATGAAAATAATTGGACCTCTCTTTTGTCATGACAGCACAACACACAATCCAAAATCCAGCAGGACCGTCTGTTTGTTCAACACCACCGCCTGAAGCGTTGAGAAAACCTCACAAAAATTCATTTACACAGTTTGTGGATAAATCTCTTGATGCTGTCAGGAACATCAACATATAAAACAAAAAATAATGCTTCACATAAAGAAATGAAACCTATTTTTAGGACATTATTGTTATGATCATTTAGATGTAGAAAAATCTTCTTCTTATCATTATGTAGGAAGAATGCATGTCTCAAAAAGATCCTACAAATAGGCTTCATTTTATTTATGAACACTACAATATATTTATATTTTAATAGATTTTAGGGTGAAATATTACCTGAACATTTCTGGCATGACATTTGCTCAATTGTTGACCTACAGAGGTTATTTTGACACCACCTGTAGTTAAAAATGGCACATCTCTGTGGTTACAATGAAACATCTCTTCAAACACAAAATAACACAACTAGTTAGATATACAGTAAATATTTATAAAACGTTTCAATCATATGTTTACGCTTCTGTGGCAGTGAGCAAAATGTGGCAGTAGGGAAACATACACAGATTTCAGTGGGCACATCTTTGAAAAATACTGTAGAAAATCATGATTTCCATGCAGACTCCAGTGGCGTAAAAACTGTGACTCCTTCCTGAGCTTTTCAATTAGTACAATGAAACTTATAAATCTCCAACTGAGGTATTATAAATAAACCCAAACATTTTGACATTAAATCCCATTATTTAAGAAGCTTTTTCTTCTGAAATCTGAATATTTGTCACTTCAAGACGAATGGGGGCTGCAGCTAAGGCTTTAAAACGTTTCACACAATATTAAAATCTCATATTGCATTGCTCTCCCATAATAGTGCTTGGCACAGAAACGTATGTATGTGAACGACTAACAACTTATTTTCTTTACATATACAAACTTATATACATTCTTACACAATAATGTACAAACAAAGATGTAAGTGCAAATACAATATGCATGCATTTAGCTTTAGGACTTCTTTTAAAACTGAAATGATTTCCACAAAAGTTTCAGTACTGTAAATATAAACCATCGTATCCAAATGCAATGGCATTAGAGAGCAGCAAAACTCCACCAAACCAACATGTTCAAGAGCTTTGACCACTAAACAAGACGTTACAACGCTAGAAATAATACTGCCAAAGATTACACCCCATAAGAAAAGCTTGGATGTGTCTTAATGGGCAACTTGAAAATAAATAAACAAACAAAAAAACTTTAAATATAGGAATCATAAAGTGAGTACTTGACTCTGGATTACATCACCATCAGTGTTCATGTAGTTTTGTTTGTACAGTTCAAATACGTATTGTCTGTAGGGCTGGGCGATATGTCGGCACAATATAATCTGGCTCACCTTTAATGCAAATTGCACCAAACGCGAATCATCGCATTCCTTGCTCTAGATTAATCGCTTTGTAAAATATAATTAATTTGTCATGCAAATTTCTCTCTTAAAGGAATAGTCTACTCATTTTCAATATTAAAATATGTTATTACCTTAACTAAGAACTGTTGAATCATCCCTCTGTCATCTGTGTGTGTGCACGTAAGCGCTGGAGCGCGCTGCGACGCTACGATAGCATTTAGCTTAGCCCCATTCATTCAATGGTACCATTTAAAGATAAAGTTAGTAGTGACCAAACACATCAACGTTTTTCCTATTTAAGACGAGTAGTTATACAAGCAAGTTTGGTGGTACAAAATAAAACATAGCGCTTTTCTAAGCGGATTTAAAAGAGTAACTATATTTTATGGCGTAATAGCACTTTTGGGAGTACTTCGACTTGGCGCAGTAACACCCTCCCTCTCCCATTATGAGAGTGAGAAGGGGAGCGGACTTTTCAGGCGAGTCGAAGTACTCCCAAAAGTGCTATTACGCCATAAAATATAGTTCCTCTTTTAAATCCGCTTAGAAAAGCGCTACGTTTTATTTTGTACCACCAAACTTGCTCGTATAACTACTCGTCTTAAATAGGAAAAACGTTGATGTGTTTGGTTACTTCTAACTTTATCTCTAAATGGCAGCATTGAATGAATGGGGCTAAGCTAAATGCTATCGTAGCGTCGCAGCGCGCTCCAGCGCTTACGTGCACACACACAGATGATAGAGGGATGATTCAACAGTTCTTAGTTAAGGTAATAACATATTTTAATATTGAAAATAAGTAGACTATTCCTTTAATATTTGCAACTTGCGCGAAGACTTGTTTAAGGCAAATAGTGAGTGTTTTTGCAGAAATCACGCCGCCCCGATTCACGTCTTTCGCATCGCCCCACGCAAGTTCGCGTCTTTGCAATGCCTTTGCATGTAATCTAGTAGCGCAAAACGTTGAATTCGCATTTGGTGTGTATGCCCAATTATGCTGCATACACAACAAACGTAAAGCATCGTGTTCCTCGCTGTAGATTACTTGCAGGATTTGAATTGTGTTATGCAAATTTTTTGCTAAAATTGAATTTTTAAACTTGCGCAAAGACGCATTTGAGGAGAACAGCGCATGTTTTTGCGGCAATCTCGGCACCGAATTCGCATCACCCTGCGGAAGTTCGAGTTTATTCATGTCTTTGCATTGACTTGTATGTAATCTACTTTCACAAATCGTTGAATTCGCATGTGGTGTGTATGCAGCATAAAACGTGAAGCACCGTGTTCCTCGCTGTCGATTACTCACGGGATTTAAATTGTGTAATGCAAATTTTTCGCCTAAATTTAATATTTTTAACTTGTGCAATAACGTGTTTGGGGCAAACAGTGCATGTTTTTGCAGCAATCTAGCACCCATTTTGCGTCATTCACATCACCCTGCGCAAGTTCGAGTCTATTCATGTCTTTGCATTGACTTTGTATGTAATCTACTTGTGTAACTTGTTAAATTTGCATTTGGTGTGCTGCGTACACACAAAACGCGAAGCAACGCATTACTCGCTCTAGATTACTCGTGGAATTTAACTTTGTGTCATGCTAATTTTTCATTTAATTTTTCCACTTGCGCGAAGACAATCGTTTGAGCAATCGCGCTGTCCGATTCACGCCATTTGCATCGCCCCATGCAAGTTTGTGTCTTTGCATTGCCTTCGTATGTAAACTAGTCGCGCAAATCGTTGAATTCGCATTTGGTGTGAATGCCCCATTATGCTGCATACACACTAAATGCGAAGCATCGTGTTCCTCGCTGTAGATTACTCGCGGGATTTAAATTGTGTAAAGCAAATTTGATGCTTAAATTGAATATTTTTTAACTTGCGCAAAGACGCATTTTAGGCGAACAGCGCATGTTTTTGCGGCAATCACGTCACCCGATTCGTGCTTTGCATCGCCCTGCATGAGTTCGCGTCTATTCACATCTTTGCATTGACGTTGTATGTAATCGTTGAATTTGCATTGGGTGTGCTGCATACACACAAAACGTGAAGCATCGCGTTACTCACTCTATATTACTCGCGAGATTTAACTTTGTGTTATGCACATTTTTCCCTCGAGTTGAATATTTGAACAAAAAGAGTGCGTGTTTTTACGGCAATCTTGCCTTGCAATTCGCATTCGCGAGTTTGCGTCTATTTGCGTCTTTGCATTGACTTTGTATGTTTGTATGCAAATCGTTGAATTCGCGTTTGGTGTGTACTTAGACTTTGTGTCATGATTTACAAATCTGTACAGATGTCTCTGTGTGGCATTATATTATATAATATTATATTAATGTTCTTGTGAAAGTATATAAAAAACATTGCTTTTTTGCATTGTTGCATTGGTGAAATAAATGCAAAATGCTTAAATATCATTTTTGTGTTTATGTAGTGAAAAAACACACATCTTGATTGTTTTGAAAAAAAAATCACTCACTTAAATATCAAGATACATTACCAAAAGGCTTAAAAATGTAAATAAATAACTTAATAAATTTGTTATATCGCCCAGCCCTGACTGTCTGAAATATTAAATTCACACATAAACATCAGCACAGAGTTCTGCTAAAAGTTAAAAGCCAAGATCAATAACATTGACGATTGCATTTCAACAAAACAATGCTGTAAGAGTTTACACCTTTCCTGTATTATGTGGACAGGAAAAGTCTTATATCAACCAACATTAAGATAATAAACAATTTAACATCAAAAAAGGTACAACCTGTGTCCTTTAACAAGCTAAAGTATTGTGTTGTTATGTATTTGGCTGTGAAAGTGTCGCCCTCTGGTGGAGCACAAATACAACACAAATCACATTCAGTCAGTGCTAAGAGCGTTGAATCTGTGTCTGTCCGGTCAAAGTGTTTTATGTGTTAACAGCTGAACCTGTGTTTAATGTCCATCAGGTTAGACTCTCGGCTCGAGTCTGTGAGAAAGTTCAAAGAGCGTCTGCTGATTGTCAATGATGTGAAGATAATGCACACTGGATCTCACATCAGGACTCTCACACTGGGAAACTTCATTTCCTACAGGGAAAAATCTATGTGAGTTCACTTCATCACCTTTAATGAACTAAATGAGAACTGTTACTAAAATACTTTACATAAGCAATGAGCTTACTAGGATGAGTACTACAGTACACCAATAACCCATTAATACATATGCAACATTATGTACCGATATTATAAAAAAAACATCATTTAGAGACCAATCTATTAGAGAATTTGGGCTGTTTACACGACAGTGTTTCAACCAAAACGGCAACAACAACATTTTTGTGCAGTGAAAATGGAAACTTTTGAAAATGGGTTTCAAAGTGCACGTTTTTGAATGCAATGGTGTTATTGCTTACATTTACATTAAGGTGTTATTGCTTACATTTTATCCAAAGTGACTTACAAAGATTAGGAAACAATAAAGCGATTTATCATAGGGATGCAATAATACAAGAAGAATACGTTTACGTGTAAATGACATAAACACAAATCTGTAAAAATGGTGATGTCATGTGCTTGCATACTTTACACTTAAAACAACAATGGCATCCTATAGGATTGCGTTTGTTCTACTAAAAATAATTTGTGTTATTTTAGTTTATTAACGCTTCTCCAACAAAGTCTACACATTTTTGCCACTTTATAGTCAGGGTCACTAAGAAATCTACCTCATTGTCCATCTAAAAATAGTTGCTTGAGGTTTTTACTATCTTGATATTTACAAAGTAACATCACCATCTACTGGCCTGGCACATGTAATACAGCATATTTAGTCGTTTTTAGGATTGGCGTATACGCAGATTTTTTGACAGCGTTGATGTGTATACGTTATATTTATAAAAACTTACAATGTTGTCGTGTAAACTTAGCCGTAAATGTAGTTTAGTATTTTTATAGTGTATATTTAAATTTATACTGTTTTTAATATCAGTACAAACTGTAGCGTGATACCTGTGTGTGATTGGACAACAGTGTGTCATGTTTTGTCAAATAGGAGGATAGAGACTGACCTGTTTGATCGGTCTGACAGTGTCGAATGAGTCTGACCGTGTCTGCGATCATGTGCTACAGAGAAACACAAACACACTTCAATATTTCCTCACAGACATCATTTCATCTAGATGAGACTGTAATATTTACAAAAAAAAAACTTACCAGTTTCTCAAAATTGACAAGATTATCGTGAAATGTTTTGTTTCCCTCATGAATGAAGGTGATATCTGAAAAACAAAATCATCACATAATAAACAAAAAACTTATGTTGTTAGAAATCCTTTTAGTTTAGTGTAAGAAACATTATTTATCCACAATTTAACTATCTAAAAAACATATATTGCTAGTAAAAATAAGTAATTATATTTATAAATTGAGTTAGTAGTAGCATCATTATTGGGTGCGCTCGACTTTATACAGCGCCACAAGAACAGACGGGTGGATGACATCAAAGAACCACGAGAGAACTTCTCCGTCTGTCGGTTCTTGAGGTGCCGCATGAAGTCAAACACACCTAAGATATTTGGATTATGGGACAGGAAGTGGGCGGTGTCTCACCTTTAAGCAGCAGGGGCATGAAGGGTATTTTAGGGGGCTTCATTTTCTTAAAGGCATCTCTGTAGGCCTTGTGATTCATGGATGGATCCTGAAGAACAGGGTGAAGAAAAAGTCCAATGTTTTTACTTTACTACACTTTAGATGTATATTTAATAAAGTCAGCATTCTTAATATACACACTTTTGGTTTTACTGTGAACTATTTTTTTCAGTGTGCTTTATGTTATGATAATAAAGCAATAAGCTTCAATAAGTCATAGTGCTGCTATTTTATGGCAAATTTATTTTCCATTACGCAATGATTTTTCCATGTACCTGGTAAGGTTTCATAAAATAAACTCATAGCAACAGAAATGTAAAGATATAACATTAAAGTAAATGGGTTTCGTACCGTCAACAGCTCAAGCTCAGATAAAAGCTTCTTGAACTTTCCAGGAACTTTCTGTAGATAAGAGAGAGAGAGAGACAGAGAGATACTGGCTTTGATTATATGTACAAAATGTGTCAATCCGACTGAATTTAATCTGATTGCAGGCTACAACAATACAATTTACATGCATCCTAAACATTGCAATTTGATTAAAATGTTATTTACATATATAATCCCAACCAAAAGTATACGCAAGAGCATACCCAGGGTTGCCAGATTCTCGTATCAAAACCATCCCAATGGACATTCAAAACTAGCCAAAAAGCATCCCAGTGACTAATAATCACAGCCCAAATACCAATAATTAATCAATGAAATCCTTTCATCTTTAACCCACAGAAAAATATTAACTCTCTGAAACAGTTTTAAAGGTAGCCCAAATCTGAAGCCTGCAAAAAAGCAGAGGACTTGGCAACGCAGTGCACAGCATCTTTTGTTGAAGCTTTATTTCTGGATAAATGTACAAAGTCAAAATTGAGTTGGAAAAAGTTGTTCAAATATAGGCAAAGAAAACAAACTTTTTGAAAGGCACAACACTATTTTATTTCTTTATGTAATGTTATGAAAGACATGAACGCTGCAGAATGTACAGCGCGGGACCCCATTCACTTAATAATGCATGCTGCCATTGCCTCTATTGCATGTTTCTGTGACGAGAATCATGTCATACGTAAATGAGAGGTAAATATAAGATGTGAACTTAAGCACAATTCTTCTGTGCATGTGCACAAGATATTTTTGCATCTGATTGAGAAAATACTACGATTCACGCGTTTACATGCACACTTTTCTCCTTATGATCGGATCACAGATCGGACTACACCACCTCTTTCAATACGATCCAAATTTGCATCTGATCAACTGCATCCGATTAAGGTGTTTACATAAAAGCTTTTTAATCTGATTGAGACACCAATATGATTACAAACAGATTATTTGGTTGCATGTCAACATACAGTAGCAATTGAGGAAAGATTATCATGAAAGAATATTTTAGATTAAAGTTTATTTCTATCCTGTTTTACATACTAAAAAGTCAAAACAAAGAGTTTAAGCACATCATCTGTCTCACACCATCTCACAAACTTTAAAGTAATAAATCAAATCTAATTCATTTGAATCTGAAGTTTTATCTGAATCAGCAGATTAAATAAATAGAAAACTGTTTTTACCTCCCACGTCTGGTTAAGACGACTGACGGCTGCTGTGTTCAGACCCATGATGACAGCGAATGATGAGTTCAGATTCCTCTGCGCTTTACAACTGTAGGACAACACAAACAGAGACACACACAATGAAATCTTTGTCTTGCAGCCAAACCTCTTTCACACAATCCCAGAAAATTGCTTTCTGTGTGAACACAAACACGCCTTAGCGTGGGTTCACACCAGCCACGTTTGAGGCGTCAAATTCGCGTCTACCACGTCTAGTTTGCTGCTTTAACATTTTAAGTTTACTCGCGCGTGAAAGCCGCGGGTAAAATTGTAGTCATCGAGACATTCACGCGGAAATTCGCGTCATGGGAAGGGGCTTCTGCGACTCCGCTCGCTTCCTGAAATCATGTCACTACTAGAGCAAGCTCCTGATTGGTTAACGCGCTGCGTTTTTTCCACCAAAGTAAAAACATTTTAACTCGCGCATTTCCTGCGTCAACGCTTAACCTCTTGAAAAGCACCCCCATTCTGGCCTGAAACCATGAAAATACCTACTTTCACTAAAAGGGCTGTTTTTACTAAACCATTTATAGTATAAGCATAACTGTGGTATCATTAGATAGAAGACACTTTGAGCTTCGTTTTCCATGTTTCAAAATTATTTTAAGATAAAAATGTAAAAAGTTAGAGAGGCTGAAGTACATTGTAATAAAAAATTTTTTGCATAACATCTTTTTTAACACTAAAAATCTTAATGATAAATATATGTGTGAAACCTATAAATGCAATGAGGCCAAAGCCACAAGTCTAAAGAAGTTATATTTCACGTTTGAAGTCAATAGACCCAAAAATGAGGTTCTTGCAAGAGTTTTTGTAAGACTAGTGCCTTTTCTAAGTGCCAGTCAGCCACAAAATAAAAGTCTTTTGTTTACATGCATACACGTTCGTTCTTTTTATTGTTTATCCTTATATAAGCGTATAAAATGCCGTATCCACACCAGGAAATAAAGCTTCACACAAAGATCGTTGAATTCGTGTTCTAATTGGCTACACGTTCTGTCTATCAATATTTTCCATGAAGTCATTGGAGGAACGCGCGAGTCAGATGACGTCACGATATTTGACAGCGCTGTTTGGATATTATGTATTATACTCCCGCCTACTTGTACAATCAAGTTTGAGCGCTGGTTTTGAATGCGAGTGTGCTCTCATATACAAGTGTTACGATGTAAATAGTCCTCAGATTGTATATTATAATCTATTACAAGACGTGCATCTGAAATCTGATGTAAACAATGGAAAATATATCCATATTTCACGGATTATACGCATTTGTGGACAAAAATGGTCATTGGATGTACTTTGTTGGAGAGTTTTTATGGGTTATTCACACATCTGAAACAGACTGGATTCGATTCGCGTTCCTTATACCAGCACAAAGGTAAGGAGTCAGTTTATATTATGCATGTTGTTATCTGGACTTCTGTAATAAAATACTATATTTATGATACTAGAGCAATTTAATCTCAAAACGGACACCATACACTGATGCTAAACCCTTAGACCTTTTAAACGATGTATAGTAGTGTTATTATTATTGTTGTTTGTACACAGTAGGCTATTTATATATTGTTAGCAGCATTAAAAAAAACTGACGTCCTTCCGTCCGCGAGCTAGTGCGCGTCGAGAGGTTAATTTGCGCCGAGGCGAATCGCGTTTACCGCGCCCTGCTAAACGCCTCATTCGCGCCGCAAGATCTCCAGATGCGGCTGGTGTGAACGCAGCATTAGAATTGATCCCAGGATCGATCCGGAAATGAAGACCTAGTAACACTCCCGGGATCAGTACTGGAATGCGCCTGTGTTAATAAAAGTCAGAAACAATGTTGTAAAGTGTGTGTCGTGTGTGCCATCTTGGCAGCACGTCCCCGTGCATCACTCCTAGATACCCAAAAATGGGCAAAGAGGTGAAAAGTGGGTGAAGCTGAGGTGCCTAGTGAATCCACGCCCACCTAGCATGACGGTAGTAACAGCACCTGTCACTCAAGAGGCCACACCCCTTAAATACGGAGATCTTTATGGCTACAAATATGATTCAAACTCTCTCATTTATAAATCCCTTTACATGCTAAATGCATAATTGTAAATATATCGTTTCATGAGGTGATGTTGCGACTCACTGAGCAGCGATCTTGATGAACTTCTTCAGCAGTTGAACTCTTTTTCCCAGTGATGGACAGAGCAAAACTTCAGACATCACCCACTGCTGAACTTCATTACAGCGCTGCAGAAGAAACTCCAGCGCCACCGTGTGTCCGCTGCTCGCCTGACGACTGAACGTGTAGAAGATCAACTCTTGCTGCGGAGAGATAGAGACCGACAGGAAGTGATGTCACAGATGATAACACCAGGAATATCACTTGTGCTGTGTATGTAAGGAGCTTTACCTCGTGGATGGAGTTAAAGAGATTCCAGTCAAAGTTGGTGAGAGCTACAGCCACGTCCCATGTGTTGATACCCAACAGTCTGTTGGGCTTCTGACCCAAATCTGAACATTCAGTCAAAGGAGGCTGAGAGAAAGAAAAGTAGCGTGCACTTTATTACATCAGTGATGATGTCAGACACATTCAGTCTCATGCATGTACAGTATATACACTACGTGCTATCCCATGAGTGGGACACCTGAATTTACTTCAATATTTTGCATGTACATTTTAATCTATCATGACAACCTACATATCATTGCAAAGGTCTAAGAGTCTACAGTGTTTTATAAAATAAATTATGTAGGGAGAGTAATTGATTCATTTGTGAAAAGAGTGTCCCTCAAAACATTTAAATCCTAAATGTCACTGTCCCGCCAGTGGGACGCCTACGTTTACTTCATTGTTTTACATGTGAATTCTTATCCAATCATGACAAACGATATATAGTTTGAAAGCTCTAAGAGTAGTTTTAATATTTCATCACCATTTTTAGACAAAATTATGATTCAGAGAAAGTCAGTTTCTTAAATGTCACCGAGCCAGAGGTGGACCAAATTTGTTTTTACATATTTATAACACTAAAACCCTACTCTAAACCTAAAAACATGTCAAACTATAGCCTATATCATTGAAAAGCTCTCAGATTGCAGTTTTCATATTTTAAGGTCATCTGATGATGGAAATAATTTAATGACAGTTTTTTTTATTTCATGAACCCCCATAGGAATTCATATTAATTGTTATTTATTCATAACACTATATCCTGTCAAAAGCTCCAAGTATGTAGTTTTCATATTTTAAAACCTTTTAGCAGTAATAATAATGCAGTGACAGTAATTTATTCATTTGTGACAAAAGTATGCAGCAAACCAATGACACCTAGTGGCCGTTGTTGGTAAAACCACTAAAAGTGTAAGACAAACCAATTTTTTTGTGATTTTACCTTGAAATTTGGATCACATCTAGTTCAGACTTATGCCTTAAATTTTTTAGCATTTCTGGCATGAATTTTTTTAATTTTATGCATAAAATATATATTTTGCGCCAGTTAAGGGTTTTAGTTTTTTAAGGGTTTTGGAAGAGTGATTGTATGTTTCATGAGCAGGTGGTCATGCATTAGTGTTTCTTGTGCTGTGATTGATAAGACACCACACTGATACCTGAATAAAACAATTCTCTTAGATCAGATCACACTGGGCAGGTTTATAGAAAACTGATCATACCAGAATCTCAGTGAGATCCCTGCGGCAGGCGGTCAGTCGACCTTGAGTCCCCAGAGAGTCTGAATAAATACTGTCATGAGCCTGAAGGACTCGCTTCTCTACAGGAGAGAAACAACATTTCAGGTCATCTGTACACAATCTGTGTGTGTGTGTGTGTGTGTGTGTGTGTGTGAGCACTAACCTCCGCTGTACGTCTGGGCCACCAGTATCAGGTCATCTTCACATTTATCCATGCGCTGAGCGACGATGTGCAGAAGTTCTTGAGCTATCAATGCAGGTTTAACTCTCATACTGAGATATGAGTCTGAACTCACATACACACGACACATCACTGAAAGACAGAGATATTTAACAAATGTATTAATATCTCTAGGTCATATTTCACCCCAACATCAACATTGGAATTTTCTTTATTATAAAGGGATCTTATTTCTTAGGGATCGACTTATTTTCTTGGGTCGTTTTGCTCACCAAGATAAAGCATCTTGATTTAAGAATTTTTAGATATTTTTACTGAAAACAAAACAAAAATACTAAGAAAGAAAGTATATTTTTTTTGCAGTGTATACACTTTAAATGCATGTGAAGAGGTGGACTGGAGTTTTACCGTCTTTACTCTCGACAGGAGGAGTTCGGAGCTGAACACTGCTCTCCTTTAGACTCAGCTGATGGTAAAGAGTTTTGTTCTGTGAGGAAATACAGTCAATATTAAAGAAAACTTGTTGTTGTGATTAATCATTTACTAAATAAACGCATAAATGATTTTAATATATATATATATATATAAAAACACTTACTAAAAAAAGATATATTTTATTTGTTTAACCTGCATGTCATGTGAACATTACACTGAAAATATAATATAAGTATATAACTTATAATAACAATAACTATGTAAATACTGATAAAAACTTTAAAATGGATGAAAAATAAATCAATAAAGTTAAATATGCAAATGTCCTAATACATCATTTAAATATTTACTTTAAATCTCAGTGGGTATTTTAAGTAAACCATTTAGGTACAGGAGGTTCGGCTGACAAAAAAGTTTGAAAACCCCTGGATTATGAGACTTTAGTCTAGATTTAATAGACAGGGTCACATTTTAGTATTATATTGTACCTCCTTTATAAATAGCTGGATTTGCCACTGAATACCCATTACATTTGATGACCAGTGATACGAACATGAGAAACATTGAGAAAAAATATGATGAGATTTTATTTAATTTCTCACCTTCTTCTGTGGTGAATAGTCATCCATTGTACTGAGGAGAAAGAGAGACTGAAGTTAGAAACACAATATGATGACATTCACAGACGCTGGGACAGAAGTGAAGTGTCAGACAGACATCACAGGATTATTCAACACCTCTGTCAGTCTCGATCGTGAGATTTTTGTGCTCATTTAATCATTCATTGTCAACAGAAAACATCAACTCAAATGTTTGTTTGCCTCATCATTTCATCCTTTAGTTTAAAGGTGCAGTGTGTAAATTTTAGTCTAGTGGTGAGGTTGCTTAGTCTACTGCTCACCCCTCGCTTTTAAAAACACATAGAGAAGCTACGGTAGCACCACCGGACAAACATGTCATCGTCGGAGACAACTTCGTAAAAAAATTTGTCAGTTAAGGGCTTCTGTAGAAAAATGGCGGCACAAAATGGCGACTTTCATGTAAGGGGACCCTCGGTGTATGAAGATAAAAAGGTCTCGTTCTAAGGTAATAAACCAGGCACGTGCACACATAGACATCAAAGGGGGCTTGAGCACCTGCCCTTTTTATTCCTGGAGAGAAAGTGCCCTTTTTTTCTTGGGTGCTTTAAAAAAAATAATAATTATATGATGTTTATTCATATAACAACTGATGTCTGTCTGTTTCTTGTGTTTTTTACTTGTTGCTTATTTAATTTAACATGAATTTATTCAGGAATCATTTAAATGAGATTTAAACTCTTATATAAAGAAAAACAGCGCTATTTGTGGCACACAAACGGTTAACAGATGAGTCCCGCCTCCAAAATTCACATCGCTAATATGATTGGCTTTACCTTTCCTTAGTCCCGCCTTTCTAACTTACTTTGCTTTATGATTGGTTTGTCTACACTCGTGCTGCATCATTCGGGCTTCATGCGCAAAGCTCAGCCTGAATGAGACGCGATCATGTGCATGATTATGCAGGCAGCTACCGGTAAGTGTGTGAGGAAGAAAGCATTCTTATATTAACAGTTTCATGCACAAAATATGGGACAAGTTGTTACACATATTGATTCAGGGACATTGTTTTCCACGACAATCCCATATTAACCTGAAGAGTTGCAAACTTGTAACAGTATACTGTATGTAGTTTAAACAGACTGCTCATAAAATAAGAAAGCACAAACAATAAAATAATTGCTAACTGCAGTAGTAAGCTTTTTTGTTTGCGTTTTTTGTAATGTCTGTTAAATAAGTATAATGTGTTATACTGGAGTGCTGGAGTAGATTGGGAAGAAATCTGATGGTTATTTTACTTGTTCAGAATTTTCACTGACATCACAAAAAAGTAAAATATAAAATACAAATAAAATAGGCCTAATCTATATTTGTTGTTTCTGACATGTGTAACCAAATTTTTAACAAATTTGTAATTAATGTGTAATTTAATGTTTTCAAAACATGCACATTGTGTAATGGCTTCCTTTGCTGCTCTATAAACCTAGAATACTAAGGAGACCATGGTGTCTGTGTGAACTGATTATTTTGTAGACATCTTTTGAAAATGAAACAATTGCGTGAGTTTGAGGAAGATAAAATTAATTAACTTTTTTAATAATTTTTTAAAAAAAGAAGTCAGAATTGTGTTAATATATATATACCCTTTGTTTAAGAAAAAAGAAAAAATACATAATTAAGAAAGGTGCCCTTTATTTCACTTGAGCCCCTGCCCCTCAAAATGTCTGTGCACGTCCCTGTAATAAACACATAACGGTTCATTATGAAAGGTCTTTATACACCCCTGATAATATAGTTTTGTATATTATTTAGCATTTCTGTCAAGAGATCCTACTAAAAATTACACACTGCACCTTTAACCCACACAAAGTTGCTGTGCATAAGAAATCAGGCCAGAAATCTGGTTGGCTTCCGGTAAAAAAGCCAAACTAAAATAGCAAATTGATAATGCACCAAATCAATTTTGCATAAAGTTTTTACACTCGGGTGAGATGGTTTTTTCAGGCAATTTGAAAAAAAATATCACAAGCTGCAAAAAAATAAGAGTGGAAACAGTTTCTTCGCATTTACAGACACGTGACGTGCATAAAGGTCACATGATCATTCTTTAAATTATGGTATGTTTTATCGACTTCATCTGGCATTACAAGAAACGACAAGTGCATAACATAAAAATAACTGTGAGAGCGATTCAGGAGATTGACTGTATTGTATGCTTTCAGGTCTCTCTTGTTGTATTTTGATGTCATCCGCATGAAGGTCAACATAGGATTGTATGAAGTCGAACAAACCCCCGCGCAATGGTTTTTGAAATGGCTTATCGTGAGACAACAAAATTAAGTTTTAGTTGCATGACTAAATGGAAACACCTTTAATTCGCAATAGTTTTTGTCGACATTTAGAAAATGTCTCCGTCAGAGACGCTGAGAGAAAGACGAAGAGAGGAGTCGCAAGCCCGAAGCTCCGTTGAGCTTATCAGCTAAATCCTATTTTTTCACTATCTTATTCCTATCTATATAATATAACTTATTAGTTTATCTTAGGAATACTTTACCTTGACAATTACTGAATTGTATTACTAAGCGAAACGATTTTATCACTTGTAACACCCAGTTTTAGCATATAGCCCTCTAGCATTTCTTACCGTCTGTTTACTTAAACCTGCCTTCTTTGGCGATCTAATGGCGGATTCATCCGAGGTATGCTTTTCTGATCTGTCCACACCAGATCGGGAAGCTGTGAAGGAGGTGCTGCCCGGCCTTCGCAGAGTCAGCATGCCTCACATCACCCTGACCACAGACACTCGTAGGCGGCCGAGGCGTACTGCGAGCCAGCAACCGTCTCGATGCAGCTTCACGGACCGCGTTCAGGCGAACGGAGACGCCATCGCCCAGCATGACAACGGTAAGACTCCGCTTGTCATTGTAACCTGCACTACTTGCCACATGTACAGTTTAGCTTCTTCCGTCAGCATAGAGGGGTTTACATGTGCTAAGTGTATTGAAGTAGTAAGGCTGACGGAGAAGGTTGCTGAACTAGAAGCGCGCATCCGAACGCTAGTTGAGGACAGTAAGACCGCTAATGTTATTGTTACAAACACTGTTTCGGGTGCGCCTAGTGTTAAGCGTAATACACATGGCTCGGTTCCGACTTCAGAGTCAAGGCGGCTGACTAACTGGGTGACTGTCAGGCGGCATAGTCACATTCGGCACCCAAATCACGCTCCTGTTTTAATATCAAACAGATTTTCTCCACTCAGCAATACACCGGCTGAGATGTCTGTTAAAAGTGCCCTGGTTATTGGAGATTCTATACTCAGGAACGTTGACATTGAGGCACCAGCCACCATAGTCGATTGTATACCGGGAGCCAGAGCGTCTGACATTAGATCCAAATTAAAAGTGCTGGCTAATGCTAAACGTAAGTTTTCTAAGATTGTTATTCACGCCGGCACGAATGACACCAGACTCCGCCAGTCGGAGATCACCAAAGATACTATTAAAGAGGTGTGTGAAATTGCAAAAACAATGTCAGACAATGTAATTTGCTCTGGTCCCCTCCCCGCCTACCGGGGGGATGAAACTTACAGTAGATTAGTGTCTCTTCATGGCTGGATGTCAAAGTGGTGCCCTCAGCATAACGTAGGGTTTATAGACAATTGGAAGCATTTCCGGGGAAGACCTGACCTGCTAAAGAGAGATGGCCTCCATCCGTCTCCGGAAGGTAGTGCTATACTCTCTAGAAATCTGACCAATAGTCTTACTTTTGATATAGTCTGACTATCCAGGGCCCAGGTCAGGAAACAGACAGATCGGCTTACCCATCAGTCTGTTAGCTGCCTTGACATGTCAAGATCACATATATCCCAGCACATAGAGCCTTTTTTACCAGAGTACCAACACATCTCGACTGTGTCTGTTCCTCGAACAAATAAATACAGAGCACCGTCTACCTCGTCTCGTACAAATCTTATTAACATAAAATTAGAACACAATACATTAAAAGATGAAACTCAAATGTTAAAATTCGGCCTTCTTAACATTAGATCGCTTACCAATAAAGAACCTATTATCAATGAAATAATTACTGACCAAAACTTAGATGCACTCTGTTTAACAGAGACCTGGCTTAAAGCAGACCATTACATCAGTTTAAACGAATCCACCCCACAAGACTATTATTATAAACACGTTCCTCGCCTAAAAGGAAGAGGGGGTGGTGTAGCTACAATATACAACAAAATGTTCAAAGTAAACCATAAATCAGAACTAAAATTTAATTTGTTTGAAAATATACTGTTAAACATGGAAATAACTGATCGTAACAACAAACAGCTTTCGTTCATTTTAGCTACCATATATAGGCCTCCGGGCCACCACACAGATTTTCTTAAAGAAATAGCAGACTTCCTATCTGAGCTTACAGTCACTGTAGACAAAGCTCTTATCGTTGGTGATTTTAACATCCATGTGGATAACTCAAAAGATGCATTAGGACGTGCGTTTATGGATGTTCTAAATTCTCTCGGTATTAAACAAAACGTGTCTGGACCCACGCATACTCGTAAGCACACATTAGACTTAATTCTGTCACTCGGACTCAATATTAATGACATCGAAATATCACCCCAGAGCGATGCCGTTTCAGACCATTGCCTTGTGTCATACACAATACTTCTAGATAGGACCGTTCAGTCTACAACATGCTACAGATTAGCCAGAACAATAATTTCCACCACTAAAGATAGCTTTATTAGCACTCTTCCAGACCTGTCTCAAATGAAACATGTAGCAGATAACCGTGAAGATCTGGATATTATAATAGAAAACCTGAACAACGTTTGCTCTAGCACGATGGATGCCGTTGCTCCCATACGAAAAAAGAGAATCAAAGGAAAAACGCCAGCTCCATGGTATGACCATCATACTGCAGCCCTTAAAAAAGTAGCTAGAAAAATGGAAAGAAACTACCGAAACACAAAGTTAGAGGTATGGCGTTCAGCATGGAAAGAGAGTGTTCAACACTACAGACAGGCTATTAAAACCGCCAGATCTACCTATCTCAGTACGCTTATTAAAGAAAATCATAACAACCCTCGTTTCCTCTTTAGCACAGTTGCGAAACTGACTAGAAACAAAGAACAAACAGAAACCAATAGTAAATTCCAACACAATAGTAACGACTTCATGAACTTCTTTACTAACAAAATTATTTCTATTAGGGAAAACATAGAAACTACGCAAGCAGCCACCACTCTACCCAATAGTACATTGACCACTAGATTATCATACGAACATCTTGAGTCATTTAAACCTACTACAATAAAAGAGCTCTCTACATTAGTAACGTCATCTAAATCATCGTCCTGTATATTAGACCCCATTCCCACAAAATTACTAAAAGAGGTATTTCATGTAGTGTCCGACACGGTACTAAATATCTTTAACTCATCGCTAGAATTAGGATACGTTCCAACAGCTTTCAAACTAGCAGTTATTAGACCTCTCATTAAAAAACCAAACCTTGACCAGGGAGATCTTAATAACTTTAGACTAGGGCTGGGCGATAATTCGATAACGATAATTTTACCGATATAAACTTTTTCGATAAAACGATAAGGACAGTTCGATAAGTGATCGATTATGTTTAAGCACTGTGCGTAATGTTGCGCGAGCACTTCCGGATGCGGCACGCGCTCTTGGTTTACAATCACAGTGACAGTCAGACTTGAAGGAGTGGAAGATGAGGCAAGTTATTTATTTATTAGTAGAGACCTATGATTTTCGCGATGCGGATAACGCGGACGGAATCACGGAATCCAAATGCGCGGAAACATTTTCTTGTGTGTAATGTTGGACGCGCAAACAGGGTTCGTCAAACACAGCAGACACAGGTGCGTGCAGTATACTTTACTTTCATTCAGCGTCCGCCTTGCGCACGCACACGTCCGCCCAGCTTTAAAAGTATATTTACAGGACATTCACAAATTCAGGAAACTGAGGAAAAGCAGCAGATCCACCACTGCAGTGAATATAGTGTTTGGGTATGTGCGCTCCCACAGCAAAGTGACACCCTTGACATCCATTTATCAGCGTGTATAGCTCGTATATGTATAACACACGCGTGATCACTGAACTAAGTTTTCTTTCTTGTTTAAGTGAACATAAACAGCTGTTACTCAGTATATTGAAACTTAAAGCAGTCTGTCTTGGGTCTTAAAGGGACAGTAGTCTGCTGCTTTTGTGTCAGAAAGTGTTGATTTCATAACAAATAGATTTACATTTAATACAGATGCATTAAAACAAGATTTTAGTTTTTGTATTTGTCATGTTCTGAATAAAAAGTAGTTTAAAACCATTATTAACTGTCTGGTTTTTACAATTTTCATTCAGGAGCAAAAATCTGCCTTTAAATTTGACAGGAGTAAAGATTTGTTATTGATCATGATAATTATCGATATCGACTGATATGGAAAACATTTTCTCGATAATTTTTTGAGTCATATCGCCCAGCCCTACTTTAGACCAATCTCAAATCTACCTTTTCTTTCTAAAATATTAGAAAAAATAGTGGCAAGCCAGCTACGCACATTCATAGCGAATAATAATACATATGAAAAGTTCCAATCAGGATTCAGGCCCCACCATAGCACAGAGACAGCGCTGCTTAGAGTTACAAATGACCTCCTATTAACATCCGATCGTGGTGAAATCTCAATCCTTATATTACTAGACCTTAGTGCAGCCTTTGACACAATAGATCACAGAATCCTACTCAATAGACTAGAAAACTACGTTGGCATCAGTGGTCAGGCGTTAGCCTGGTTTAGATCGTATCTAACCAATCGATATCACTATGTTTATGTAAATGAGGAAGAGTCACATCACTCCCCCGTTAAATACGGCGTACCTCAGGGATCAGTTCTAGGCCCTATCCTATTCTCGTTATATATGTTACCTCTAGGAGACATTATCAGGAAACATAACATAAGTTTTCACTGCTATGCGGATGATACTAGGGCTGTTCCGAATACCATTTTTTGAGCTTCGAAGCTCTAGTAGAAATAAAATCGAATATTCGAAGCTTCGGAAGGAGGGGCTGAACATATTTTTCTCTTTAATAAAGGCAGGAATCTCTGTGTGTGTGTGTGTGTGTGTCTGTTTATCTACAGTTTTATTATGTGGCGGATGTGTTGCTGCGGACTCAAGGGAGTGTAGTGCCTTTTTTTCATGCAATACGGACATGTGACACGTTTAGAATAAACTTTAAGAAATAAACTTTAAAAATACTACAGAACAGCGCAAGCTGGAAGCGGCGTGCCTGTCACGCGTCCTGCGAGAACAGCATTAGTGAAACAAAACACAAGAGCAATACTTTTAATAAGGTAGCCTAACATTTTTCTAACAAATAAACATTCCCGTATCAGAAATTAGCAGCACAGTAATTACTGACAACGAAGGGTAGGCTATTTAAATAAAACAACGAAAATAAATGAACGAAGTTCAACAAACTGTAATAAAACGGTAGCATACTTTCAAAATCAAGTTTATTTATTATAACACTTACACCATCAATATGTTTTTTCATCAGCAGAACAATAAAGAAGATATTTTGCAGAAACCCCAGTGCTCCGTCATGCAAGTCAAGTCAACCGATCCGCACCCTTTAAGAGCTAAAGCATATATATCCAATATATCCAGTAATCCCCCATAACTCTGTGTGACATATTGACGTCTTGTGAAGCAAATCAATCAGTTTTTGCAAGAAACTGAACGTTATTTACAACACTATTAGCGTGAATGCCAAAGCAGGAAGTGCGCTTTCCGTTCGAGGCGATCTCTTCCACTGGTGGCGTTTGGTGGCTGTTGACTATGGATGTTGGTCTCTCTGCGCCACCTACAGAGCGGGAGCGTGAAGCGCACTTCCTGCTTGGCAAAAGCTCTGCATTAACGCTGAAAAATATTTATACATATATATTCGAATCTCAAAACTGAAAATCGAATGTCAACCCACGGAACGAATATTCGAATATTCGAATTTTCTGGTCCAGCCCTAGATGATACCCAGCTTTACATCTCGTCACATCCTAGCGAAACCCACCAGTTTGCTAAGCTAACAGACTGCATTAGTGATATTAGGGACTGGATGGCACATAACTTTCTTATGCTAAACTCCAATAAGACAGAGATACTTATTATTGAACCAAATCGCTCCAAACATAATATGTCAGATTACAAGTTGCCCATAGATGGCTGCACGGTGGTGCCATCTTCCACGGTTAAGAATTTAGATGTAATGTTCGACAGCAATCTATCTTTCGATAGTCATATCTCCAACGTCTGCCGCACAGCATTTTTCCATCTCAGAAATATCTCAAAAATACGCCATATGCTGTCTGCATCAGATGCAGAAAAGCTTATCCATGCTTTTATGACCTCTAGATTAGACTATTGTAACTCGTTACTCGGGGGATGCCATGCAAATCAGGTAAACAAGCTACAGCTGGTTCAAAACGCCGCCGCAAGAGTGCTTACTCGATCTAAAAAGTATGACCACATTAGTCCAATTCTGGCATCTTTACACTGGCTACCAGTTAAATATCGCATACAATTTAAAATATTACTAATCACCTACAAAGCCTTAAATGGCCTAGCGCCCTCGTATATAAAAGAACTACTATCAGAATACAATCCACCACGTAAACTGCGATCACAAAATTTGGGTTACTTAATTATCCCTAGAATATCAAAAGTGTCTAAAGGTGGTAGATCCTTTTCCTACTTAGCCCCTAAGCTCTGGAATGATTTACCAAATAATGTTCGAGTATCAGACACAGTCGATCAATTTAAATCTAAACTTAAGACATTCTTCTTTAACAAAGCAATCACATAGAATGTCCAGTAAATGTACTTTTCCCGCAGTAGTTATTTTGTCTAGAACAAAGCACTCACATACCTCATACGGGTAATTTACTCTTGCCGCAATAGTTAGCCTGTCTGGAACCGAGCTGAATTAAACCACTATAATGTATGACACTTGCATTACATGCGAACGGCCCCTACGCTAATAGAATTCTGTTTTTGTCTCCCTGTCTCGTCCTCGACTCTGAGGACAATGAGACAAACAGACCCAGTTCCTGTTGCTGTGAAGGTCATCGCACCACTAATCAACTGGCTGTCCTTCAACGTGATGCCCAACCGATGCGCGACCAACGGCCACCGGCTGAACCAGTTTAATCCGCTTACACGCTTCCTATCCCTACCGTGTCTATATATTATAAATATAAATATTAATCTCTCCCTAGGGTTTTTTGTCCTTCTAGGATTTTTTCCCATTGGGTTTTCTCCTAGGGGGTTTTTTAGTCCCAGGGAGAGTCAGCCAACTTTGGCTTAACTTAGCACTTTACTGTATACGTTACATTATTAATATGCTCGCTTACACGGTTTTTTTATCCTTAGCCGCTATATTCTACTTCTTATACTATGTATTGATTTTCTATGTTCTCCTCTACATCTACTCATGTAAAGCTGCTTTGCAACAATTAACAATTGTGAAAAGCGCTATATAAATAAAATTGAATTGAATTGAAAATAACGCTAAAGTTTTGTTAAAATCTTTAATGGAAATGCAGCTAGTGTTTTATATCTAAAACTTTAGAGGAGCCAATTGAACTTTAAAAGCAGGAGAGTCTGGCAAAAGTTCAGTTTTCTCGCCACTGAATCATTACGAAGTAATAAAGCTCATCACCAACATCAGCACGACGGCACTTCCGATCATTTTCCTCGTTTCACATATGGATGCACCCAATTACCCATCAGCCCCTGGCTGTCTGACCATATACCACTTCACTAGCCAATCATATCTTTCAGAATGGATGTTTTCCCGCCCCTCACAGCAATCATAATTACACCTCAGGCATGTCATCTCATTCAGTTGAATTATGAAAATCACTTGTTTGCCAAAGCCCTGCAGGACACAAAGAATCCAGAAGTCTCCCCGGATGAACGGAAACGTTTCCGTGCCAAAGGGATAAATTTCACTCCAAATGTATTGAGGTCATGGACCAAAAAATAATAATTGTGAATGAAAAAATAATAAGCATGAATCATAACTTTAAACATATAAAAAATTACAGTAAAATGAGTCAATTCCCTCTTCGACTGATTGGCTAAAGGAGGAGCTGTCAATCTAAAACTAGTTGACCAATGGGGACACTAAAGTCCGCCCTGATTTGCATGAAACTCTAACTGCAACTTTTGGAAAAGCAAGCATAGAATGCGGAAATAAAAGCAAGGGAAAAACAGCACAAGCATACAAAAAAATTAAATATGAGTAGAAAGAAGTTGGAGAGAAGAAAAAAATTTGTATAAACATCATTTTCTATGCGATTTGGATAAATTTGCATTCGTTTTCCAGTTTTGTGCAATATTATTTTAAATGCGTTTAAAGTTCTGATTTGCACTTATTATTACTTTTTCACGCATATTATTTTTGGATCCGTGACCTCAATACATTTGGGTGAAATTCATCCCATATTCACATGCATGATCCATCCTCAAGGCTTTCTGTCTCTGTGTTTGTGTGCCTGTTTTGCAAGTAGTCCTTCATAAAAAAAGTGAATTTCACATTTTGGGGTTGGGGTGATTACATATAAAAAACAGGTGAAATGTATGTGTTTTTTTGTGAAGGTTACAATAAAGATGTTATCACTCACTGTCTACGCCGCAGAAGTTTCTGGAATTCCTTCAGGTCCTTTTCCAGCATGGGAAACTCGTAAACATCTTCCAACACATATCGATACAGCGTCTGCGGGAATAAAGACGTATGGGGAACTCAGATGCAAACTTGAGATCTTAGATCATATATATTTTAATCATTTCTATCTTTTAATTTATGAAGCATCTCAGGTGCCAAAAAACCCCAAGTGGAGGTCACTTGTGTTTGTTTTATCACAGAAACATGACCTTGCATGCACGCTGTTAAATAACAGGTAATGTCTGTACACAAAAGGGGTTTGTTAAAACATGCATTTACTGTCTGTGTGTGTAAAACAACATCAACAGTCTGTCTGACAGAAACACTCAACGGCCGCGGTGAGTATTATTCTCAAGGGCGCTGTAAGGTTTGATGGAATCTGAACGCTGCGTAATTTAGCCACTAAAGCGCGAGATGTCGCTTCAGAGCGTGTCTGATCCGTCACGACCCGCTTTCATCAGCCACTGTTACTAGGCAACTATCACCTGGGAAACGGTCCATGTGATGATGTATACCGTGAGCATAAAACAGCCTCATCACTGCAGTGATGCTGCGGTTGTCATGGAAACAACGGGCGAGCGTGGATGTGAGGGAGAAAGGCAGGTAAGGACAAGACAAGAATGTGTAGTGTGTTTGTGTTTGTGTGTGTATCTGTTCTTTAGGGAGAGACTTTAAAACATCTACATAAGAGAAAAAAATGAGGCATGTCTGAATAATCTTCCACACTACTGTATGTACAGTTTCCATTAAGACAGCTCTTCATATATCAGGTTATCAAAACGTTATTACCTTCATGAAGAGCTTGACGTTCTCCTCCTCTCTCAGGAAGTCTTTATAGAGAGAACTCCACTGAGACACCAGGTGCAATACCTTCCTCTTCCTATAGAGAGCCTCCTTTCCTTCCTCCTTACCACGACAACGCTTTGTAGAGTAGGTGAGACCAGGTTAAAGACCAATAACAACAATGAATCAACATCAGTGAATCCACCTCAATGAATCAAAACCAGTAAATCAACAACAATGAATCAAAACTAATGAATCGACATCAGTTTATCAACATCATGAGTGAATCAACATCAATGAATCAATACTAATAAATTGATTAAATGAATCAAAACTAATGAATCAACATCAATGAATTGACATCAATAAATCAATACTAATGAATCCACCTCAATGAATCAAAACCAGTATATAAACAACAATGAATTAACATCAATAATTCAACACTAATGAATCAAAACCAGTGAATCAGCAACAAGAATCAAAACTAATGAATCGACATAAGTTAATCAACATTATGAGTAAATCAACATCAATGAATCAATACTAATAAAATGATTCAATGAATCAACATCAATAAATCAATACTAATAAATTGATTAAATGAATCAAAACCAGTGAATCAACATCATTGGTTCAATACTAATGAATCAACATCAGTTTATCAACATCATGAGTGAATCAACATCAATAAATCAATACTAATAAATTGATTAAATGAATCAAAACTAATGAATCAACATCAATGATTGACATCAATAAATCAACACTAATGAATCCACCTCAATGAATCAAAACCAGTAAATCAACAACAATGAATTAACATCAATAATTCAACACTAATGAATCAAAACCAGTGAATCAGCAACAAGAATCAAAACTAATGAATCGACATCAGTTAATCAACATCATGAGTGAATCAACATCAATAAATCAATACTAATAAATTGATTAAATGAATCAAAACTAACGAATCAACATCAATGAATTGACATCAATAAATCAACACTAATGAATCCACCTCGATGAATCAAAACCAGTAAATCAACAACAATGAATTAACATCAATAATTCAACACTAATGAATCAAAACCAGTGAATCAGCAACAAGAATCAAAACTAATGAATCGACATCAGTTAATCAACATCATGAGTGAACCAACATCAATAAATCAATACTAATCAATTGATTAAATGAATCAAAACTAATAAATCAACATCAATGAATTGACATCAATAAATCAACACTAATGAATCCACCTCAATGAATCAAAACCAGTAAATCAACAACAATGTATTAACATCAATAATTCAACACTAATAAATCAAAACCAGTGAATCAGCAACAAGAATCAAAACTAATGAATCGACATCAGTTAATCAACATCATGAGTAAATCAACATCAATGAATCAATACTAATAAATTGATTCAATGAATCAACATCAATAAATCAATACTAATAAATTGATTAAATGAATCAAAACTAATGAATCAACATCAATGAATTGACATCAATAAATCAACACTAATGAATCCACCTCAATGAATCAAAACCAGTAAATCAACAACAATGAATCAAAACTAATGAATCGACATCAGTTTATCAACATCATGAGTGAATCAACATCAATGAATCAATACTAATAAATTGATTAAATGAATCAAAACTAATGAATCAACATCAATGAATTGACATCAATAAATCAATACTAATGAATCCACCTCAATGAATCAAAACCAGTATATAAACAACAATGAATTAACATCAATAATTCAACACTAATGAATCAAAACCAGTGAATCAGCAACAAGAATCAAAACTAATGAATCGACATAAGTTAATCAACATTATGAGTAAATCAACATCAATGAATCAATACTAATAAAATGATTCAATGAATCAACATCAATAAATCAATACTAATAAATTGATTAAATGAATCAAAACCAGTGAATCAACATCATTGGTTCAATACTAATGAATCAACATCAGTTTATCAACATCATGAGTGAATCAACATCAATAAATCAATACTAATAAATTGATTAAATGAATCAAAACTAATGAATCAACATCAATGATTGACATCAATAAATCAACACTAATGAATCCACCTCAATGAATCAAAACCAGTAAATCAACAACAATGAATTAACATCAATAATTCAACACTAATGAATCAAAACCAGTGAATCAGCAACAAGAATCAAAACTAATGAATCGACATCAGTTAATCAACATCATGAGTGAATCAACATCAATAAATCAATACTAATAAATTGATTAAATGAATCAAAACTAACGAATCAACATCAATGAATTGACATCAATAAATCAACACTAATGAATCCACCTCGATGAATCAAAACCAGTAAATCAACAACAATGAATTAACATCAATAATTCAACACTAATGAATCAAAACCAGTGAATCAGCAACAAGAATCAAAACTAATGAATCGACATAAGTTAATCAACATTATGAGTAAATCAACATCAATGAATCAATACTAATAAAATGATTCAATGAATCAACATCAATAAATCAATACTAATAAATTGATTAAATGAATCAAAACCAGTGAATCAACATCATTGGTTCAATACTAATGAATCAACATCAGTTTATCAACATCATGAGTGAATCAACATCAATAAATCAATACTAATAAATTGATTAAATGAATCAAAACTAATGAATCAACATCAATGATTGACATCAATAAATCAACACTAATGAATCCACCTCAATGAATCAAAACCAGTAAATCAACAACAATGAATTAACATCAATAATTCAACACTAATGAATCAAAACCAGTGAATCAGCAACAAGAATCAAAACTAATGAATCGACATCAGTTAATCAACATCATGAGTGAATCAACATCAATAAATCAATACTAATAAATTGATTAAATGAATCAAAACTAACGAATCAACATCAATGAATTGACATCAATAAATCAACACTAATGAATCCACCTCGATGAATCAAAACCAGTAAATCAACAACAATGAATTAACATCAATAATTCAACACTAATGAATCAAAACCAGTGAATCAGCAACAAGAATCAAAACTAATGAATCGACATCAGTTAATCAACATCATGAGTGAACCAACATCAATAAATCAATACTAATCAATTGATTAAATGAATCAAAACTAATAAATCAACATCAATGAATTGACATCAATAAATCAACACTAATGAATCCACCTCAATGAATCAAAACCAGTAAATCAACAACAATGAATTAACATCAATAATTCAACACTAATAAATCAAAACCAGTGAATCAGCAACAAGAATCAAAACTAATGAATCGACATCAGTTAATCAACATCATGAGTAAATCAACATCAATGAATCAATACTAATAAATTGATTCAATGAATCAACATCAATAAATCAATACTAATAAATTGATTAAATGAATCAAAACTAATGAATCAACATCAATGAATTGACATCAATAAATCAACACTAATGAATCCACCTCAATGAATCAAAACCAGTAAATCAATAACAATGAATTAACATCAATAATTCAACACTAATAAATCAAAACCAGTGAATCAGCAACAAGAATCAAAACTAATGAAACGACATCAGTTAATCAACATCATGAGTATCAACATCAATGAATCAATACTAATAAATTGATTCAATGAATCAACATCAATAAATCAACACTAATCAATTGACTTCAATGAATCAAAACCAGTGAATCAACATCATTGAATCAATACTAATGAATCGACATCAGTTAATCAACATCATGAGTGAATCAACATCAAAGAATCAATACTAATAAAATGATTAAATGAATCAAAACCAGTGAATTAACATCAATGAATCAACATCAATAAATCAGCACTAATTAGTTGACTTTAATGAATCAAAACCAGTGAATCAACATCAATGAATCAATACTAATAAGCAGGTAGTGCTGGGCAAAGATTAATTGCGATTAATCGCATACAAAATAAAAGTAATTATTATGTATTAGTGCTGCACAATTAATCGCATCGCAATCGCGATGTCAGCCTGTGCAATTATATGACAGCAAAATGTTGCAATTATATTTAATAAATAAATGTGTGGACTTGTTAACACAAACTTTCTGATAACAGTTTGATGATTTTCCTTGCTGTTTAAAAAAAGAAAGAAAAATGAACAAAAAAGGCAGTGCATGTGTGGCATGCACGTGTGTGGGGTGCGTCGTCACTTATACCAGAGCGAAGATGGATGCAGAGGAGGTTGACAGTGATCTGTTAGCTAAAAAAAACTCTATGTCTGTTGTATGGCGGTATTTTAGATTTAGGATTACTGACACTGAGCAGTTGCTACATCACGTGGCAATACGAAAACATTTCTAGTTTTACAAATACAAATTTTAGCTAAACTGTGTGTGGATTTTTCTTAAAACCCATCAAGTTGACTCATGATACCATTTAGTATAATCGCAATTTTAGCATCAATAACCGCAATGGGAAAAATTACCCAAATCGTGCAGCCCTATTATGTATATATAAATACACACACATATACATATATATTTATTTTTTATATATTCTATATGATGTATTAATGTAATATATATATATATATATATATATATATATATATATATATATATATATATATATATATATATATATATATATATATATATATAAATAAATAAAAAAATTCTGAAATTCATATATGTATGTTTGTGTGGTTAAATATACATAATAATTACACACAGTACACACACATATATTATGCAAAAAATTTATTTTATTTTGTATGCGATTAATCACAATTAGTCTTTTCCCAGCACTAAAGCAGGTGTAAATAATCAAAGCCTATAATTTTATTTGAATAAATATAAGTAAATATTTGATTAATAAACTTCTTATCATTTTTTTAACAAACTAATGTTTTGTCTTAAAAAGATTTTGGTGAATCTAAATTCAACAGAAACAACCGCAGATTTCCACAGAATTAGGACGCCCACCATTCTTATAGTTCTGTGCATGCCTTACTTCATCAGCATTTGTTTATTTCATATTTTAAATAATCTGAATTAACTGGGTTATTCTTCCTGCAACTAACAAAATATATTCAGTAAGCTACTTTAAAGAGCACCTATTATGGGATACACGTTTTTAAACATCATTTTGTGTGTAATTGTGTATTAGTACATGCTAACGATATTCAAAAAGTACATACCTCAAAGAAAACGATGACGCGAGTTATCGTCTGTAACGTTCGAGGACTACAAAAAACACTCGGATTGTAGGCAACAGTTTACTTCCTGGGATTAGTGACGTAGATAAGACCAACATTATCATAGTTCAGCCCTCTCTGCTTTGCTTGGGTACGCCCTCAAAGACGAGGGTGGGGAGCGCCGAGTCAGAAGAGAGCTAAAATGGCGGAGGTTGTGAGTCCCTGCTTTTACTCTGTTTGCAAACTCTTGTTTCATCGTTTAAGCGATTAAATCTCTCGAGTAGACGCTATCTCTTTAGATGCGAGGGCAAAATAGCACTTTATGGACTTACACAGAGGACATCATGTTTAATACGGTTCCGGAAAAATCCAGTCAGAAGTTGTTCACGGAGTTTTCACAATAACTGCTTCTCATGAACCGAAGCTGGACGTCTCCTCCTGAAAGTTGGATTACTGTGCACTTCTGGATCACAGGCTGTAAGTATTCATGTTTATTATTTGCCTTTTACTGTACATTACGTAACCGGTAACCGGAGATTAACATAATGTGCGTGTAGAGCTAAGCTTGCAAGCGAACTGTTTTGTGTTGTAATACTGTATTTCATAAACAACGTACCATATTTACACACGTGTATGTTGAATTATGCAGACTATCGTTTTTTTATCGATGTTGGTTAAGACATGTTTACAAACTTGCTAAGTTACCAGCTAAACTGTTACCGGTAAAGTTTGTTCTCATGATCAAACTCAAGAAACTCTAAGTACAGATGATTTGTTTAAAGTTATATGTATTTTACTGTTGTTTTTACTTGAAGCTTTCTTAGATTTTGAAACGAAGTAAACACGTAATGTGTGTTGCTAATGTTGGGCCATGTAATATGTAATACATTTACGTTTTAATGAATAGTCTAACGATTTATAGTCGTTGTACTCTATTGTTATAATATTTCTTTTTGACTGAATACATGTTTGTTTTATTTGTCTATATCTTAGATTCGCAGCTGGACACATCCTTCTACACTGTATGCAAACATGCAACATCATAACACACAGTACAAGGAGTCAGACTGGCATATGAGGAGCAAAGGTATGTAACACATATGATGTATTTAGCTAGTGAAACCACTACCAGTCTTAAATGTATAACTGATGATGACAAAGTTTTTTTTCTCTGCATAATCATAGGAACCCAGGCAGTAGCATCGTTTCACAATGTTTCCATCACCATCATCAGTGGATGCCTTTGCCGTCCGTAGCCTGAGATTTCAGATTTGCAGCAAAAAAAAATTTATTTTCTCATTTATTGGAATGCTATGCAGGTATTTAAGTATTTTAGTAACTGTGTTAAATAAAGTAGTATTTACTTTTACAATAAATTTATGCTTGCTTATATTTTTACAGGTTGTACTTTGCAGCCATCCATTACAATGTCACCAAGCCGTAACAAAAGCAGGAGAGGGAAAGTACAAGGCTATGTTCCCAAAACACACAAATGACATACCGTAAGCAGTAATGTTTTATTTCAAATACATTCATAATTAAAAACTTAATGTATGAAGCAGGGAAATAAATGATCAAAACAAAAGATTTATTGACCGCAATATTTCTACAGTTATGTGGAGGATGTGATCAGGCTTGTGTTTGCTGAGGTATTTGAAGATAAGCTGAAGGAAACCCCGATTCCAATGGACCTGGCATCACAGTTTGAGAGACCTTCAAAGGAGGACGTGATTGCATGCCATCTTCAGTGCAGGGGTCGTCGAAAGCCAAAATTGTGACCGATCTGATCAGGAAGCTCCAAGCGTATCTGGAGAACAACACACGACAGGATGATAACCTTATAGTGTCATCTTAAATAGCACCAGCTGACAAAGCTTTGATATGCCATTTATCTGAATAGATAGCTGTAAGAAGTGAATTGAACAATTTTTGAAAGAAGAGCACAATATGGTTACTAAAGTATGTTTATTTGTATATTGTTTAACATTTAAATATATATTTGTAATAAATAAACTTTTGACTGACTTTTATATTTTCTTTAAAGTTACATCTTTTGTTCTTTTGGGTACTTTGTTACTATAATGATACTTTAGTGTTATTGGTTTAAAAATGTAATAAAACTTACTCTAGTCCTGCGCCTCAAAGGCTTATAGTCGGTACAATAAATGTTCTGTGTGTAGGGATTTAGACAATTTGTGCAAAACCTGGATGATGAATCACGCAGGTAAGAGGCCCTGGAACATGTTGCATTCTCCTTAAAACCTAGTAAGTAAAAACATAGCACAGTCTTTCATAATAAAGTTTACCATAGTAAAATAATGTAGAAATAACATTCATTTCAATTAATACTTTTTTTGTGCTACATTTGGTGTTTCCATATAGTTTGCACAGTAAAATAGTATGTAAGCAGTATTTTATAATTAAGTTTACTATAGTAAAATAATGTAGAAATTACCAAGTGAAATCGTTTTATAATCATTTCAACAAATACTTTATATGTGCTACATTTGGTGTTTCCATATAGTTTGCACAGTAATACAGTATGTAAGCAGTCTTATAATAAATTTTACTAGAGTAAAATAATGTAGAAATTACCAAGTGAAATCGTTTTATAATCATTTCAACAAATACTTTCTATGTGCTACATTTGGTGTTTCCATATAGTTATGTAGTACGTTATAATTACCTTTTGGATGTCTTTGCAACACATTTTCGTCTTTGTTTAGCATTCTGGCAGAACTAAGGACACCTAAAAAAGTTAAATCCAATCGCATTCATTGACGGAGATCGTTCATATCGTAACGGCCTTCTGAACTCTCTGGATCGAGCTCGAAGTGGTAAGGCAGTACAGACACCATCGTTTATAGAGAAATATAACGCTTGTTTACGATGCCTCTGAGGCTGTGACTCTCAGTCAGAATCTGTGTCAACCCACGCGTAGTCAGGGGCGTAACCTTTCAAACACAAGCCGAACCCAGCTGACCAATAACAGTTGAGTAGTCATCTGACCAATCCGATTACACTAGACATTTTGGGAGGCGGAGACAGGAACTAAACCGAGCGTTTTCCAGACAGTGGGAAATCGGTGAGGTATGTAAGCAATTTATAAGACTCACAATGCATTAGTTCAAGTTTTAATAACATGTATGTACTATGGGATATTGCAATAACGTGCTAACGTGCCAATTTATTAGCATAATTGGTGCTCTTTAAAAAAATTTAAATCGGTTCTGTTCAATTCCACAAATTTTCCCAAAAGTAAACCCCAAAAATTCAAGGAAAGTGCAGATAACATCTCTGAACCCACATCAGTGTTGTATTTCTCTGTGTGTTTATGCTGAATTGTTAAAGGATATTGTCCCAGCAGGGCTTGACAGAGTTCACTGGTGGACATGAAGACCAGATAAGTCAACAGGAAGTCGTCCAGAAGCATTTCTGTAAGACAAACACAGTAAAACCTAATGAAACATCAGTAGATAATACCACACGCTAAGACATGCAGAAATCTCTCCTGAAGGGCATATTTAATGAGATTCATCAACACTGAATGGATTATATTAGTGCGAGTATCGGCTCATAGATGAACAAACCTCCAACCGTAACTATTAAACATCAGCGTGTGACTCATCTAACACCCAAATAATCTCACTGAAAGCTAAATCAATTTAAATCCTACTCCTAATGCTTCATTTACACCTCTGTGCTAAAAAAATCACTGATCTTTCAATATCGCCGCCTCATTTCCCTCAGGAAACACAATCTCTTCTGTATAATCACTTAACAATTATCACCACAATATTCACCTCACATCAAACAAGTGCTTTTGTTAAGAGGTTTGGCATTGAAGTTGGTGAAGTCATTCTTAATATTTCATGTTGACAGCTACGCCCACAGAACAGACGCACCACTTGATGTCCCACGTCATTACCGTTACCGGTTTAATCTGGTGTAGAGTAACGTTTGAAAACAATAGTCGGCTCAGTGGCAGCATCTGAAGTAATGAGAGACCACCGCAAATTACCCCGACACACCCACGACATGACATCTGGAGATTAGGATAAGTGTAAGTGTGTTTAGCAGATGTGTGTCTGGACAAGTATTGGTTTCAAGCATGAAAATGTCTTTTCATATAATCTCAGACTGATCTGATAATGGTAAGATCAGATCCCTCTGTGTGTAACAAAATCTTACTTGATTATCAGAGTTAATATCAAAGAATATTTAACATATGTGGGTCAATGACATGACGTTAATTATTTAGTGTCCGTATGGTTCAATTAAATGTAAAAGGGTTAAAATGTATAAATAAATTTGCAGTTTATTTGCATACATTTTCTTTTTTGTCGTAAATTTCTGGTTTTATTTCATTTTGAAAGAATTTTTGAGGGATAATTGCAAAAATGTCAATGTGGTGTAACCGGTCTCAATTGGTGTGTTTTTATTCCTAAAAATATAAACAGAGCTGTTTTCAGCATATGTCTAGACAAATATTACAAAATGCATTACAATTTACATTTAGTAATAACTAATAAAATGCATTTTCATGTGATATTTTAAAAATATATATTTTTTTGATGATTATGCTTAAATGCCATCAAGGTGGATAAAATATTTAATATTTTACAGCATTTGACATTTTCAGGTCCATTCAGTCTTAACTTTCATAAAAATGGTGCAATTGTAATTTTTTATTGCATAAAATCAACATAAATACACTATGTGCATTGAAATATACCCAATGCATGCTTTTAAAACAAATCTTTTAAAAAGATTTTTGAATTTATCATCTAGCCAAACCGTTTTTGTCACCGACTCGTATAGCGTTTTTATAAAAAGTTGCCAGTGCCAGCATTTTTTATGATTTTCACAAAAGTTTAATGCCTTCCAGAAAATTTTCTTTTTTAAATATATGCGGTAAATACAATATATCAAATGAATGAACTGCCTTCAAACAAACAAACAAACAAACAAACAAACAAAAAACATTTTATCCTTTCTTATTACACGGCTCTCTGGAATGCTTGATTCTGATTGGTCAGTTGAGACATTTGCAGGTTCGTTCTTTTCAAATAATAACCGCTCCAAAATAATAACGCATAGCCGGTACTACTTGCACGAGTAAAATCGCTCCGCGCCAATAAAGATCAATAAAGATTACTGTCTGTTTGGCGCCATCTTGTGACAAACACTCGACAACCACGACAAGACACAGACAGCTTACTGAGACTGAACTTGACAAAATAGAGCATGACAGCTACGAAGCCAACACACAAAAAATACAGAATGGGCATTTAAACTTCTCAAAGACTGGCTAAAAGAGAAAAAAATGGAGACAGACAAGTATGAAGCAGAGGATCTTAATAAGGTATTACGATCATTTTATGCATCTGTGCAAAGTTTCGCGGAAGGATAAAAATGTTAATTTAAAACAAATATGCCAATAAAATGTTTCAAATTCATATTCATGTCCAGTTTTTTTATTATGTGGCAAGTAGCCGTGTAATAAGCGGGATAATATAGAGTCAGCCGGTAGTTATCGGGAAATAAGCCCCTTCAGTGTGATACAAGACCCTCCGCTTCGCGTCGGGTCCTGATCACACTGTCGGGGCTTATTTCCCAATAACTACCGGCTGCCTCTACATTATCCCTTACTTAATTTGTTTTCTTTTTATCACCTCTCAAATATGGGTAGGTTTCTTCAAAATTACAAAATTTTGAGCAAAAAGCTGAAATAATTACATTTTAAGACTTTTGTTAGAGATCAGATTCAGAGCGATGATCAAAATATACACAGAGTTTTTAGTGTTTTTTGGACCAGTGGCTGCTAAAGTGTTTTATAAGTTGTGTAAGCGCGCCACCTAGTGGATAATAGCAGAAATAGGGATTGCCATAAAAACTCCATAAAAAGTGTTTTCTCTTAATTGACGAGGAAAAGGATAAAAAGTTCAGATGCAAAAGCTGCTAAGTGCTACCTCTGTCAAAAATGTGATAATAATATTAACCAAATGCTCTTGGCACAAATTATTTGTGTAATACTTTTGCTTCAAATTAGCTTAATCCCGGCCTCAGGTCATTCAGAAATATCGCTTTGTTGGAAGAATCTGTGAAAAAGCACCTTGATTTTTCACCAAAGTCCTTAGTGCACAGAAACAAGAATTGTATGAACGCATACAGTATGTTGGATTTCAATTTTCAATGTCAAGCTGCAAGAGTTTTTACCTGGTTAGAGTTTTACCGAATATTGGCAGATTTTTTTGTGACTTTAATCTTTATTAAGAAACGACAGTGAAGATTGACTGGAGACTTTTTTTAGAAGTGGAGATTTTTGCAAGCACTTAGAGGGTTTTGCAGTGAAAGACAGTTAAATTTGTTAAATACTAATAAAATGACTAAAGAAACATTTGTGAAATGTTTGACTGACATTAACATTTTCATTGGCATTAAAGTGAAATTACTGAACCTTACTTACTTAATTATTTATTGTCTCATTTCTGAGAAATTTGTCTTGGACATCATAACATAAGAGGAACCTAAACATAAGAGGTTTTTGCATCTAAACCTCATTTGGAAATGTACATGTGACCGTGCCTGTATAAGCCAGGTTAAAGTGTTATAATCTAATGATGAAATTTGGAGCATCAAAGTTTGATTTCCCTCATTGATTTCAATCTTTCACATGATCTTACTCAGTCAATATTAAAAATATCAAGGTTATATTTTCACAGAATGTTCTTTAAATGATGTACTGTAGAAAGCAGTAAATGTTACAAACAATGTTTGTTTTAGTGAAGCACCTTACTTTTACAGTACAGTATAATACAGCTCTTAGTATAAACCTACAGTTTAATAGTGATGCTTGCCTCAGCAAACACCATTGAAATAATCTCTCTCTTCTTGTTAACGTGATGGGCGTTCAAATCCTGAAGCTCTACAGCTGGCAGCACATCGGTAATTACCCAGAATGCTCTGCAATGTGGGGTTAACTCGCATCGCCTATGGGTGTGTTATACATTAAACAAAGGCAAGGAACCAGAACATTAAATTACGTACACAAGGAAAAATAATTACCTTCTTTTATCCTTCCTCACCTTGCACACCTACACAGTTACAGTATGTGAATCCACACATTGTAAACTCTACATATGTTTGAACTGAGAAATAACAATCTTATATACTGCAATATTATAAAAATACTCCAATATGATTGGTTCATAACAAACAACAATTCAGCACCTCATCCTCTGCTACTTTTTTAATATGTAAGCCCACCTGTGAAACCCTGGCTAAAGGCATAATCTAATTTTGAGATTTTATGGTCACGACCATAAAAATGGCCAAAATACGTAAATTTGTGATTATTGCTGTAAATGACAGATTAAAACTACAGCTTCTATATATTATACTTAAACCTTTATTTTAAACTTTTATCATTATAGTTTTGCGTAGGTCCTGCGGCACAGCCTTGACGGAGTGGGCTACGCAGCGGTTTTCAAATATACTTTTGCGTTGTCATCCGCGTTGATGTGCAATTACACATGCAAACAGCTAGTAGGCAGTATTGACGTGTATAACCCACAGTAGCAATGCAAGATTTTGTTGCAGTTTGAGTTATCACTCATTAACTCGGCCCATCTTTGTTTTTACCATTGCAAGCGGAAATGCCTATGGAGAAATGCGACACAGATTTTTTTTACCTAACGGAAGATGTTCTAGTGAACCAATCACAGCGCTTACAGTCCGCATACAATGGACGCGTTGTTACATTTTTGGCGAAATTTTGGATGCTGGTGTGTGATGAATCCTGAGTCTGAATGTGACAGGCAGCACCCAGTACAATGATTTCAATGTTTTTCTGCTTTTTGTACATGCACATCATGAAAATAAACCAGTTTTACAAAACTCGTTGTCACTGAAAACTGCAGAAACTCTTACATTTCTTAAAAACTAATGATTTTCTGAGACCAAAATTCATCAAATCTTTGATGGGGCCTTACTCGATCAGTATTAAAAGATATCAAGGTCATGTTTACTTTTCACGTTTCATGCAAATTCATTTTAACAACACTAATTTTATTTTAGTTTGACCCTTGGCCTAGCCCATTGTTGGATAAATTGAGACGCAGCCTTAGACAACACATATAATCATCAAACGTCAAAAATGATCTTTATTTGTATGTTTTCTGAGAGGTATACCTTCCTAAATGCTTAACTAATACATATGATGCATGTCCATCCACTTGCGCGTCTGAGATTTTGGTTTCGCTTTTAAAACATGCAGGAATTAGAAAAAAAGTGCAGGACTTGATGTTAAAATAGTTATTAAGAGAGATAAAGTTCGAGACTTGAGTGATGTTTAAAGAGTTATTAATAGCATCAAGACGTAAAAACAATCTTTCTCGTGCTGACTTGAGAAACTGAAGCATGCACACATGTGCGCGACCCAAATATATGACAGAATTACAGTTTTTAAAATATCTGTTTTGACAACAATTTACGCAGATATAATCGGTTTTGTCTTAAGTGAATGTTTTATTTACTGTAGGGTGAAAAATCTAATATGTAAGATTATATTAGATCCTTACAGTAGATCTTAAAGCTGTCTGGTCTCAATGTCAATCAAACAATAAAAGAAAGAAAAAAGTTGAACATAATTGATATTGTTCTATTAGTTTAACCAGCGATTTTGAAGTATGGATGAAGTGATTTCAATATCATTTTTGCTGTCTCTTTCACTAATAATAAACATACATTTGCATAAAGCATCCATATTTGTCCATGCCCATGTTCATTAGAGTATAAAATCTTAAAAATTGGTAAATGAAGGTAAATATAGAACAGATAAAAATGTGCGATTAGTTGCGATTAATCACGAGTTAACTCATGACAATCATGCAATTAATCAATATTAAATATCTTAAACGATTGAGAGCCTTTTACCAATGTTCTTTACATTATATAGAATTATTGTATGTAAAAAACGTAAATAAACAAAAATGGCTTCAGCCAAGTTTTAACAGGCAGGGTCACGTATATTATCGTATGTCTCGAGGAAAGACTTTTCCAAGAACTTGACATCAGTAACCCATGGCTAACATTCAGAAAATCTACACACGAGTCTACTTCATGATTACATGACGAAAGAAACCGACAGATAGTCAACACAAATCAATCTGTTTGTTATGCAAAACAAACAAATCTGAAGATTCCTCCTCATGCATCAAGGAACTTGAGCGAGTAAAGATGCCTGTGGGCAGCAAACCCGAGAAGAGAAACAAAAAGACAACTCGACACTTAAACGCAAAGCATTCCAGTCAGTGTTGTTGAAACACGCCACATACTTCAGTGATTAAGAGGTGGAATGGTGTGAATGTCATCTAACCTCACAACTGACCACAAAAATTACACAAAACTACACCACACTCCACATCTTACCTAAATTAAACTACTCTCATGTGTTGTCATTTAACATATTACAGACATTTTAATAAATTATATACCTCTCACTAAAATAATGTGCTTAACATTATTCATTTAGTATTTAAGTCTCAACAACACAACCACACAAATAACACAGAAGATTAACTCGGTGAGGTTCTCCATGGTGGTCTGGGACACTCACCTGCCTCTTTCCCCTCCGCTGCCCCCTGGTGCTCATCCAGACGAAGATCACTCAGAAGATGCTCCAGGATTTTATGGGGCGTCCCGGACACCACGACGTACCTGTCGGACACAGCAGATGAAGAAGAATCTGATGGGTAATCATCCTCAGCGGAGGAACAAGAGTTACTCCACCGCTGTCCATCCATAACATAACCATCATCATCCTCTTCCTCATCAATGAAAGGAAAATTTGGAATATTAAAGGTGCAGATTTCATCATTGTCCTCTGGACTGCTGCTAAATTCCCAATCTTCATCATCCTCTTCTTCTTGCACTAACGGGACGGGTCTTAGTTTTACAGACCCAGCCATTCCAGAACCTCCAGCAGTCGCACACACGCTGCCCGGTCATGCCCGGTGCCGAGTGTCCGTTCCTGGAGTGCAGGAAGATCGTCTCCCCGTGTGCTGGATAAATCCCAGACACACAAACTACACAACAAATACCTCAAACCAACTTACAAATTTTAGTTTGCTCTCTCTGTAAGCCCTGCTGATAGTGTTTGAGGAAACGAACATGTGGAATGTGACAGAAAGAGAAAGAGAGAGAGAGAGAGCGAGAGAGAGACACTCATTGGCAGCAGGACAGCGCTTAAAGCAATATAATTAAAAGGGGCGGGGTTTGCTCACCTTTTATCGCTGTCCTCGTCTTTGATCGCTGCGGTTTGTGGAGAAGCTGGATCTGCCGGGACTCTCTGAAGAACTAACACGTCCTGACCTCTCTCCTTTAGACAGACTCGCACCACACCTTCACCCGGACCCTGCGGGAACGCATACGATCCGATTTTACATCAAATATGAAAAGCACACCCAATTTCTATTATGTATTGTACGTAATAGGCTTTGTACAGTGTGTCTTGAACAATGTGTTCTTTTAATTAACAGTACAAAATTATTCAACAATACAATGACAGTAACCACAACTGTCCAGCATCAAAAACAAACCACAAACACCCTAAAGTCCATATGATTCATGAACTATATATATTATCAAACTATCTTCTGAAGTATTATGATAAAAAGGTCATTTGTGTGGTGTTTTTGACCCTTGACAACTTTATTCATAGTGTAAATAATAATGACAGAAGTGAGATTGTTTTGGTAAACTACAAACGCTGTTTTTCTGTAATAGAAGAATGCATGTCAATGCAAACATAATATATTCACAAGTGCTCCAAACTGCTTAAATGATAAAGCTAAATGCTAAACCATTCAGCCACAAACACACAAACATGTCATTACACAAACTCGTCTTTTGGAAGCGACTTAAAACACACAACTTAAACAAATGTTTATTGTAGGTTGCAGTTAAAACCAATCCAGTTTATCATTGCACGTTTTTCTGATATCCTCAGTTTAATTTCAACATAACCAGACAAGTTTCTACTTGCATGTTCATTACACATTTAACAGGCAAGCTTGAAATCTCTCTCTCTCTCTCTCTCTCTCTCTCTCTCAATACAGTGACACACCAGCGGATGGGAGGATCGGTTTCTCTTCTTGCAGTACTAGTAGTCGCCTTAGGGGGCACAATAATCATCCTATGTCTTAAAGCAACACTAAAGAGTTTTTGCTCTTTGCTCCCCCTACAGGTTAGAAGCGGAATTGTCCATTATCAATTTAAATTTTTCAATTTAAAGAACTTTATTGGCATGATTGTGTCACTTACAATATTGCCAAAGCATTATACATAAAACGAGAAACATACAATAACACAATATTAACAAAATATCACTGTCGTAAATAATTTAGCCTACTGCAGCATAGCTGGCTCTGATTGGATGTCTGCCATAAAGGACGTTTTTGTAGTTTTCACTTGAACTACAGGACCGCGACCCAACGGTTGGAAACTTCTTTAGTTCGGTTTTGGCCGATAGAGGGCTGCAAAGCTGTTTCAAGTGGATGAAACTTTTTTGGAAAAGTTATTTTAAGGTAAAAAAAACTCTTTAGTGTTGCTTTAAGTGAATACATATGAGCAATTCCAGTGTTATATGGATCTGACATTTCCATCCAAAACTTGAATTGTAATTTCAAGAGAATGCATTTATTACCAATATACTAAACTATATCCATTATATTATCCTAATCCCTCGATGAGTCCAGACATAAAAAATATCAGGGTTGTCGGTTACAAAGGGGCGGAAAGTTTCCGGTAAATTTACGGTAAATGTCCGGACGCTTTCCATCGGAACTTAATCTGGGGAATTTTGGAAATATTCCAAATTGGAAACTTTACAGGAATTATATTGAGAAATGTATATAGCATATACAAACACAAATAAAAATTTTGTTTGGTCAAAAGCAGACATGATGTATGCAAGGTAATACAAATTTTGAAGAATCCTAATATTCACGCTCATCAAACATGGATTTATTTGATCAACAATCCTTCAGAAATCATTCTAATATGATGAGCATAAGAGACCTCTTTCAAAAAAAAAAAAAAAAAACGTAATGTGTCCAAACTTTTGGATAATTTACGTACATACAGGCAAAGATGGACATTTTGACATTATTTTGTATGCAGGATTCAATTCCCAGTTTAATTTTTATAAGGATTTCTGTGAATTAAAAGGCACAAACCAGAAGCAACAATACCCAACAAATGGAGAAGGGACGTATTTCAAAGAACATTTATTATTAATTTAAATTTTTGTATGCACAATTATAAAGAAAAAAAACATTTCAGAATGCAAAGAACTGCATATAGGATTCAATGCAGTGTGCATAACATGTGCACTATGCATACTGCTGAAATAGTGTGTAGTAAGGTAATGTGGTATTTAAACACACCCAAAATTAAACATGACTAAAAAAATAAAAATATTTATTACAGTTTCTGCCATTTAAATATTATTTCTAAAAATCAATAATACTTTATTCTTGCTAAATTACAATTGAATTGGCAACATAAATCATTTAAAACTAACACTTTATAACGGGGCTGTCTAACAAAAAAAAAAAACACTGCACTGTTATATTGCTGTAAGGTTATTGTGTGTGTGTGTGTGTGTGTGTGTGTGTGTGTGTGTGTGTGTGTGTGTGTGTGTGTGTGTGTGTGTGTGTGTGCATGTGCATGTGCGATTCTGCAGTGTTTGAAAATAGATGAAAGGCAAGGAAAGGATTAAGGATATCTGATATATAAAGGACACACACGCACGCACACCCCTGCTCCTAGCACACAGGTGTGAATATCACAACACACAAAAGCCCTCGTACACGAGTCAGAGGTACACAAAGACACCACATCAGACGTCATTTTATTTGAAAGCTAAATGTGTCTCTGTTTTGATTTTAGACTTCCACCTGCAGTTACATTTAAACAAACATATAAACAAAACTCATGTGACTGATTTAACAAAACAGAAAATGAAACCAAGACATGTTTCCGGTGTACAGTTATACACGTGAATATAGACTAAACATGGCATGCAAGAGCAGACATGACACATATATTATAAAACATATATTTTCTATTACTGACATCAAGTAAATATAGTAATAAGTTCAGACCAGGTGTTGAAAAATACTCGTATCATTAGTGAGGATGTATGCTGTTTGAGTCATAGCATTAACACACTACTGTTACAAAGCAGATGTTTCCTGGTCTGCATGCGTCTTATGAGACATCATATGACTCATTCACTCACTAATGATCACCTTTACAGGTGAATGAGATCAGAAGCTCCGCCCATGCTGCGTGCAGTCTGTCTGGAGCAGTGGGCGGAGTCAGACAGGTTACAGACTGCAGGACTTCAAGCGATTCATCCAATCACAGCACTTACAAATAGTTTAGATTTTAGTCCATGTCTATTATCTTTGAGCTACAATCTATATGCTGGTGTACTACTAAAGGTGGGAAAAAGGAAATTTAGGACAGAACACACGACTGGGTGAAAAATTACCCAAATGCTGGTTTGTTATAACCCAACCATGCTGACATGATCTGCATTATATTGAAATTTATATTCAGAGACACCTTCATCCCTGAATAACCTTCAGTCAATGTCAGTCTCAGACAGACCCTGAGCAATGATTGGTCATTTAACACAGAGACTGAAGGATGCTGGGACACAGCAGGAGTCAGCTGTCAATCAGCAGACGGGACAGGAAACAAATGGATTGTGTGCAGACAAGCAGACAGACAAACAGACAGATGTTGTCTAGGACAGGCCGACACTCGGGGTAAACTCGGATACAACAGCGGAAGAACTACTTCACAATGTCCAAAAAGAGTTCACAGTCCAAAAAAAACTCCCAAACATCCTAAAAATATCACAAATTACTCAGTCCGGAACAAACATTCCCCAAAACTCCTGAACGTTCCAAAACAAATTTGGTTATCAGATCGAGTCTACACATCTCCGCCCAGCAAAGATGTTTATAAACATCGGCGCAGTGTAAACATCAATGAGATCTTACAGTAGTTATGTAATGCCACTGAAAAAACACCTCTATTAATACAAACCCCCAGATGATGCTGGGAAAAATGTTAGTGATGTTTTATCTGCAGCCACCATATTTTACTCCAACTCTTCCAATATCAACACAAGTCTCTCAAGAGAGTTCATGTGCCAGTGAGCGCTTCTGTAAAAACACAAAACTCATTGTGAACACGGATCATCTGTCATGTATCAACGTCAATTACAAAACTGACCCTGACAGAAGCCCATCGGCTCACAAAAAATCATTATCACAATCTGCAGTTGATTGTTCAGCTGACCGCATTATGCAACAGAGGAAACAACGAGGAAAAATTACTTTGTGTTTGATAAGAATAAAAAATAAACTTATAAAGACCATATGATGATAAATCTGATTAGAAGTCATACAACGTAATGAACATGAAATATCAATTTGAGTTATTTCATTTTTAGACAATGAATAGAAACAGCACACCTATGAGGTAAATTGGTCACCATGGATAACATTCAAGTCATACAGTTCAACAGTCTGTTATAATAGTACAGATAAATGTGACCACAGAAGAGACCGACGCACAGAAAACACCACAAACTAAACCAGATTACATCAGACCATAAACCACTGCAGCAGACAGACCACACTAGACCGAACCGGACCATCTGATTCTTCTTCATCATCCTCCAGTGAGACTGGAAAACCCCAATCTCTGCTCTCCAGGATATGAGATCATCACCTGACCTCCAACCAGACATCCAAACCTTTGCACTGATAAACCTAAACATTACAGTGAATGCACCATAATACTACAGTGTAGTGTTGTAGTCAAGACCACCTAAACCGAGACCAAGTCATGACCAAGACCAAGACAGGCCGAGACAAAGTCAAGACCAGCGCAAGTCACTGCATTAAAACACTTATGATAAAATGTGGAATATTAGGCACTTCTAGTCTGTGTGTGTGTGTGTGTGTGTATGCCATCAAATAAGTTGATAAAATAATCAAAGGCATTGCAGATATGTGGGAATTTATCTTTGTTTATAAGCAAATAAAAGTGAATAAAAACCGACGGCGCATTCAAGTGTTGACGCTTCCCATTCACTTTTAATGGGTGACGTCAAGCGTTGGCGAACTGAATTGTGGATCCGTCGGCGCCGCATCAGTGCCGTTGCTCGCGGCAGAACTTGAACATTTCTCAACTTTTCAAGCGGCAACGCGTGCGTCAGCCAATCATATCACCTTATGCAAATAACCTAGGCAGAGCCAGCCAATTACGTTTATGAAAGACCGGAGCTTGTGTTGCGGCCACAGTGATTGGCTGTTGGCCACATTTCAGACAAGCCTTCCGTTAAGCGTCAACGCTTACGCTCCGTGTGAATGTGCCGTGAAGAGCTGAAATCAACTTAACCATATATTCTGAACTGTCTTTCCATGGCTTGCCACACAATGCAGGTGTTTTTAGTAATAAAATTAGAAAAATTTTCATTGGGAGAAACTTAAACAATGCTAAACAATGCCAACATCACATGCCAAACCTGAATAAACTGCATAAAATTAATGATAAAAAAATAAATTTGTGATGTTCCATTAGTTGTGGTCTTGAAATAAAATTCTGAGACCTCTTTGTCGAGACCGAGTAAAAATGCGGTCGATTACAAGACGAGACCAAGACCTTTAAAATGTGGTCTTGAGACCGCTACAACATTTCTACAGTGGCATTCTTATTTAAATGAAATAGTATTTTTTTTTTAAATTTAACACTTTATTCACTGCAAAAAATTATTTTCAAGAAAAAAAAAATCTTAGTATTTTTGTCTTGTTTTCAGTAGAAATATCTAAAAATTCTTAAATTAAGATGCTTTTTCTTGATGAGCAAAACGACCCAAGAAAATAAGTCTAGTTTTTAGAGCAAAAATATCACATTTAAGTGACTTTGTGCATAAAACAAGCAAAAAAAACCTGCCAATAGGGTAAGCTAATTTTTCTTGAATTTTGTGTTTATGTTGTGTTTTAATTTTTGTGTTTATTTTTTTGCTTGTTGTATGCACAAAATCACTTAAATTTGTTCAAATAAAACATTTCTTACCCCATTCGCTGTAAGTATTTTTGTCTTGTTTTTTAATATCTAAACATTTTTAAATTGAGATACATTTACTTGGTAAGCAAAGTGGCCTAAGATATTAAGTCTTGTTTATAGATATAAATGATGAAAATCAAGAGGTTTATACTTATAAACTTCATAAACATTTCTGCCAGTGGGGTAAGAAAAATAAACTTAATTCCAGTTTCAACTTAATTCAATAAACTCAATTTAAGTTTGTTTTTCCACTGGTAGATATTTTTACTTGTTTTAAGCCTTATCTTCTTACATTTCAGTAAACAAGACTTAAAATCTTAAGTCACTTTGCTTATCAAGTAAATGTAAATCAATTTTAAAATTCTTAGAAGTAAGAACGTCTTTTTGCAGTGTATTCGAAAGAATGAAAATCTTTGCTAAATCTTTGCTAAGAAAAAGTAATGCATGAATAGGTTTAAGTTGACTTTGAGTACATCAGTATACCGGTTTAGACTGCATTACTAATGATCGGTTATCAGGGGTCAACAGAGCAGAAGTGTGTGGTCTCCACCTGTCCGGCCCTGTGCTGAGAGTTAAGGGTCGCTGTTCTTTCTCACTGGGTGGAGTCCACAAATCCAGAAAGATCCTGATGTAAACCGGTCAGCAAAAAGGAAGGGGAGTGTTTTTAATGGAGTTAGAACAGGAAGCACTGAACGTTCCCTTCCTGTGCTTCTGCACACAAATCCAATGTGTGTGTGTGTGTGCGTGTGTGTGTGCGTGTGTGCACACTGCTTCCTTAATTATGCCAGAAAGTTGAGCAGAAACTTTTGTGTTCCTGGAAGTACACTGCAAAAAATGACTTTCTTACGTGTCTTGTTTTAATTACAAATGTAAAAAAAATGCAAAAAATCTGCAAATGTGGTAGGATTTTTTTTCTTTTTTACATTTATTTCAATTAATTCAGGAAAAATGAAAGAAAAATTTGCATACCCCATTGGCAGATTTTTTTTGCTTGTTTAAAGGGGCCATTGCATGAAAATGTTTTCATTTTTGCTCAAACCTACAAAGTGGCAATGCTAACATTTTCATGCTATGACCCCTTTTAGCACAAATTCGCTTACATTTTATATTTTTGTTTACTAAACTTATTTTGAAGGGTCATTTTGCTTGTCAAGAAAACAGAGGCGAACCTATGTTCACATGACGTGCACATCCCTAGATCTATGTACTGGATACACAAAATGAATCCTATTACATAACAGAAAATTTTATTACAAAAGCTGCGAAAGAATCTTTTTAGGAATAAGATGGATGGATGAATCTTTAATCCGTCAGGCATCTGGGAATTACAATTTGTTCAGAACTCTCTCAGATTGAACCGCTGGAGTCCGTCTTTAGATATGACCCTAACTTACGTAAGGCCTCTCTGGGGTCTGGGATAAAGCCACATGGCCATGAACGGAGAAAAGAAACAATGCAACATCTTTATCCAACTTAAACATTGGATGTATTGCGTCAGTGCTCTGGGGTCTGAAGTATCAGCAGAACTTTATCACTGTCTGCAGAACAGCAAGGTCACTACTTGTAGGAGTAATGTGTTTAATAGATTTATTGTTAACTATTTGTGTTACATTGTTACTTTACATTAAAGCATTTGGCAGATGCTTTCATCCAAAGCAAATTAAAACGTATACTTTGAATACACTGTATCAGCATGTGTCTGGGATTCAAACCCATGACCTTTGAATAAACTGCAGTGTGGATTGTGGCAACACAAGTGATGAAAATTTTTGCAAACAGGTGGAGGCGGTTTCAAGTGAGCAAACTGCAAGGTAATCACCTTGGCAACACTGTCTGTCACCATGACAACTGCACAATATCACAGACAGATGAATGACACCTGTTGGTCCTTCCTGATAGTTCCTGTTGAGCACGTGTACTGTACTGTAAGTCACTTGGATAAAAGCGTCTGGCAAATACATAAATGAAAATGACAGTGAGATTGGTCTTCCTCAACCTGTGATCAACTGTGTGATTTTTATGGATGGTTTAGGGTTAAGGGTCAAGATGCTATGCAATAAACTTACATCACATGACATTTTTTTTTACAAAAAAGCCTAAACTAATGCAGCAGTTAACCATAACCAACAGGATTAAGGTGGTGCACACCAAAAACGAATCGCGTTACTCGCTTTATATTTCTTGCGGGATTACTTGCTTCTAGTATCACTTGTTCAAACAAAAACATTGCTCTCTTAAATTTTTTTTATACAACGGACGCTTCAATAAGCCCTTTGGTAATTGAGTTGTGCAACAACGCGTCATGCAAATTTTACACTCATGTTGAAACTTTTCAAATTGTGGAAAAGACAAGTTTGAGTCGAGTATCATAGGTTTGCATATATTCGCTTTGTTGCATTATACTGCAAAAATAATTATAAATAAATATATTCTACTATATATGAAACTGCTCTCCTAAATTCCTCCTGATACAACTGGACGTGTCAATAAGCTCTTTGTTGATTGTCTTGCGCAACAACTTATCATGCAAATTTTACATTTAAAGGTATAGTGCAGGATTTTCTTTTTCCGGGTGCATCATCAAGACTATTGGTCATCCTAGTTGTCAATCATTCTGATGATATATTTACATAAGGCTGTTGTACGGGCTCGTCCCTAGGTTCGCTAAATTTATGTTATTTACTGGCAACATTTTGTTCAAAGTTTTTGGCAACATTTGTCTTTACAGAGTAAAACTAAAAAACAGCATCAAGCAAAACATTCTGGGAAACAAAATCTGAAGCAAAAAACAGAAAAAGGTTGATGATGATTTCTGATTCCCAGAATGCTTTGCATGAGGCTGTTATTGTATAGTTTTATTCTGTAAAGATAAAGAGTTGTTAATATTTAAAATTTATTTAACTTTGAACAAACTCTTGCCAGTAAATAACATAAATTTAAATCTACGGTAAATTACCGGCAACCCAGCTGCAATAACATTGTAATTTCTACGGAATAATTTTTTTACAGTGTTGGGTTTCCCAACGTTTCCAAAGTTTCTACTCAACAGGTAAAGTTTGTCATGCTATTTGGAGAAATCCATTTAAAATCACTGCTAGTAAAAGTTGATGTAAGCTAAGCGATGCTACACTGCAAAAAATGATTTTCAAGAAAAAAAATTCTTAGTATTTTTGTTTTGTTTTCAGTAAAAATATCTAAAAATTCTTAAATTAGGATGCTTTTTCTTGATGAGCAAAACGACCCAAGAAGATAAGTCTAGTTTTTAGACCAAAAATATCAAATTTAAGTGATTTTGTGCATAAAACAACATTTTTGCCTTTATTGACAAACAGTAGTTTAAGAGACGACAGGAAAGTAGAGGGTGGAAAGATGGGTATGGGATCGGCAAAGGACCTCGAGCCGGGATACGAACTCGGGTTGCAGGAAGTGCGTTTGTACCATATGTCGGAGTGCTGCCCACTACACCATCGGCTTTCGACCTTTCGTGCACATGTTAATAGGCGTTCACTCTTGGGAGCAAGTGGAGACGGCGGTCCTTTTCTAAAATTCTGGAAAATCTTCTGCTATACCTTTACATTTAAACTTTTCAAATTGCGCAGAAGACACCACTGAGTCGAGTATCGCGGGTTTGCATCTATTTGCTTTATTGCATTATACTGAAAAATAATTATATATAAATATCTTATATGATATAATTATAACTTACAATTTTCTGTATTTAAAAAAAAATCTTGGCTTTCTTGTAAAGCTGCACTGAAGTAAAAAAAAACATTGTAAAAAGTGCTATACAAACATGTGGGACTTTACTTTGTATGTCATCTACTATAATTACATTTGCATTTGGTGTGCACACACTATTTTGTTGTTTCACAACCAAAAATGAATCTTTAAGCCTGTTGCAGACATGTATGAACAGTATAAATCAGTGTCTAACTTCTCTGAGGAGTAATCCACACAGAAATGAGTGCATTTTATGAAAGACATCAGTCATGAGAAATGTTTAATCTCTTCAGAGAAAATGAGAACTCCCTGAATGCTCCTGAGATGCTCACATCAAACAGAAAGAAAGAGAGAGGGATCACAAACAAAGCTGAATCTTCAAAGACCAACCAGACTGTGTTGAAACACGTCCAGCCACGCTAACAACAATGAATAAGGTTCAGGTTACACTATGATTTACAGAAGACGCTCAAGTGTGTACTCGTGACACGACAGATGTGAAGGAACGACTCATTTATCACCTTTACCAAAACGTGCACTTAAACCTTTTACAATAGTTCAGTCCAGCAAAGAAACACTTCTTATCCAAAACTCTTTAGGGTTCTTAAACTGTTATATGGGTGTGTATGATAAGCAAACAAATATTAGTTAATATGATGGATGTGTTTTCTCTCACATCTCTCTGAACTCTCACCTGTACAGAGCGATCTGGTAGCCTGTAGTTCTGGTTCTGAAGAAAACGATACCCATCCTTGGCCAACCGCTGGACCATCTCCAGCCGCGAGAACTCATCTGGGGCTCGAAGAGCACAGACGCCCGCCTGCTGAAGAACCGGAGGCAAAGAGAACAAATACTTCAATCCACAACCCCACGACATCACACAAAGTCAGACATCAACAGACGCGTTCCCAGATTATTGTGTGTGAAAGTCTGATCTCTCATTCATTCTCATCTTATCCTTCAAACTCTGGCACAGTCCACCTGCATGTGTTTCCTCTGTATAAAACTCTAAATGTGTGTGTGTGTGTGTGTGTGTTTGAAAAAAGGGGTGTGTCTATGTGGCTCCGCCCACAATGAGACGGGAAGTCAAGAATGATAGCATCTAAAGCTTAGAAAAATACTATTATGATATCATTAAAGATTTGTTGACTTTTAATGCTCATTAATGTTTTGAACTTTTACAATATTAATCCTTAAACACACATCTGCATCAATGAAAAGCAGATAAAGAAAGAAACACAATAAGACACACAAACATTGGCACACACATGGCTCTTAGTATCAGGAGGGTCTGTGGGTTATCATCAGAGTCCGACTGCCCGCTTTCTGTTTATTTACTCAGTGCTGTGTTTGGATTGGCACAAAGGGTTTCCCAACCAACAATCTCACAATACCCCTAACACACAGAACCGGAGAAGACCAGCAAAAACGAAACATTACAAAAATATTTAGATACGTGCTGGACTGCCATCCATAACACCACAGAGGAAAACGCACATGAATTAGCTCATGAATATGTCATGATAAACCCAGTTACACTGAAATATTCATTTAGGAAGATCATGTGACCAAACACACACACACTACATCAGCGGGATGAACCCCTATTACATTTAAACAGGGGTGACTGACAGTAATTTAACATTTACAACCTGATAACGGTTATTACTTCATCAAACTTGATGTTAGCGATTTTAACAAACCCATAATCCCATTAACACCAGCGATCACTAAAATCACAGTGTATCACATTGCACTCCTGTTTTTAGGAGAAGTTTTAGATTAATAATTTAATATTATTTATTATATTCTATGCTGAGAGAGAAATGAGAGAAAGAGAGAGAGACGGGGAAGGGCTGTTATTACCTTCACCATAATAAACGGGTAATGATCGTCCAGTCTCTGGGTGGATGTTAACCACAGATGAGAACTAATCTGATCTTGTACTGCTTCACTAAACTCTCTCTCTCTCTCTCTCTCTCTCTCTCTCTCTCTCTCTCATTGACTTTAAGTGACAGGGTTCCCACACCTTAGTAAACTTTAAATTCAAGGACCTTTCAAGGACTTTCCAGGTCCAATACCCTCAAATTCAAGAACTAAATGTGGGGACACATTTCAAGTGAGAGCAAGGTTACATCGTGTTACCTTTTAAGATACATTGTTACAGTTCCCTTTCGAGGGAACTCGCGCTGCGTCACTGCGGTGACACTTTGGGGACGCCTCCAGGGGTAAGTGCGTCTGAATGTGTATATCAAATTCAACCAATGGTGAGGATTAATGACAAAGACAGGGTGACGCGAGAGCCAGGAAGTATATCGCTATCTGAAATATTGCCAAAGACGGCGTTACAGGGACGCAGGAAGTATGGCAAGGGAGACGCAGCGTCTCGTTCCCTTCTAAGGGAACAACAGTTACATACGTAACCAGCGACGTTTTCATGTGTCAAACACAATTATGCAAAAAAACATTTTGGTATGAATCAACATTCGCATACAGAAGATATAAACATTTAAAGCGAACATAATTTCCAGTCCCTGGCATACAACTTCCTCCTGCACAACAACATGCTGTTCTTAATCTGTTACACAACACCATTAAGAGTTTTATTCTGGCTCATTTAAAGAAGATGCAGAGAGACCTTGACTGCCCACATGCCATTTCCCCGTCTCTCTGGGTATTAACGTGCAAAAGTGTTTTGACCTTTTTGTGTGATATAAAAGAAAAACTTGCTGACTTACTTTAGTCGATGATGCAGAACTCACAGAATAAAAATCATATGACGCTCAAAACCTGCCTGACCCGGACTGTAGGCTTAAAGTGAACTTAAAGTTGTTGCATGAAGATGTAATTTTTTTGTGTATATACTGTACAGTATTTGTGTGTGTTTACCTTGCTTTTGTCTTCGGTGGGTTTCGGTGGGTCGAGTGAAGCACTGTCTGATGCCTCTGAGCTTTCATCTTCAGACACTAGAGTTACCAATACAACACAAGCACACAAACCATTAATAGGAAAAACATGAATATATTCTAATGTATAGCAATGATGGTCTACTTGACTACATTATGGTCAAGTCTTATCATAAATATAAAAAAATGCATACATTTAAGAACATTTATTGAGAGTCAGCACCAAAAACCTTCACAACATCGCTAGACTGAATTAAAATCATGCATCTGACCGCCACATGACATACAGTAAATGTTCAAAGCCACTATAAAGGCAGATTATACAATATAAAATGAAAGTCTTTAGGATTTAATTATAAAATTATGTTTCTGGCACAAAAAAACATTGTTTACATTTACAGAAATACTTTTATTAAAACATCTTACTTGTTTTTTTGGCTTTTCTTGCGAGAGCAGCTGCAAGTTCATTTTGCACCTGAGTAAAAGAAAATGTATTTTTTTTGTTAAAGACTAAAAAATAAAATTCAAATCACATTTATGTATCATCCGTCTAATAAATATTTCATGGACAATTCTACTATTTTGTGAAATAATCTGTTATTTTTTTACAATGTTAAATGTCTTACCTAGTTTTAATATTAATAGCCATATATACAGTAATGGATTATACCCCCTGGTCTTTATATCCCTGCTTTTGATGAACTTTTTTTATCACAGGTGGGACAAAATGTATCCCCTCATTTACTATTTTTTTAGTCTGATGTCTCGTAGGCTCATGGCCTTTAGCCTCCTTGTTAGAGCGTCCGACTCTCGCCAGACCAGAGCGGTTTGAATCTCGTTCAGGGCGGGTGCGAGTATGACTGGTTAAATTTCTATAAATATTTAATTTTAAAAATTACAAGACATAGCTTAATACCCCGAAAAATCTATACAAATCTGTGGTTCATAATTTATTTTTATAAATAAAAATATTTGAAAAAGATCCCCCCTCTGATTTTTGCACAAATCGCACCGTGGTAATATCGTACAATATGTTACAGTTAAATCGTCAATTAAGAGAAAACTTTTCCCTGCCAATGACGAGTTTTTCCAGCAATCCGTATTTCAGCTATTATCCACCAGATGGCGCTCTTACTCAATTTATAAAACCCGGATGCAATAACTTAGATCAAACAGTTTAAACTCTGTGTGCATGTTTTGATCATCGCTCTGAATCTGACCTCCCTTTACAAAAATGCTTTTTTTGCTCAAAATTTGGTATTTTGAAGAAACCTACCCATATTTGAGAGGTGATAAAAAGAGAACAAATGATGAAACTTTTTATGTTTATATTTTTAAAGAAGAACATTTTCTGGAAGTCATCAAATTTTTGTGAAAATTATAAAAAATGCTGGTGCTTTTTTAAAACGCTGGCATGAAAGAGTTAATATAGTGTATACTGTATGTGACTGAAGTCTGTGTGTAGTAGGATGTTTATTGTTTATTTACAATACACAGAAATTAAATCACATGATGCCTGTATAAAGATCTCCAGAGGACATTCAACCCAGAGTAGTTAAGAAAATTAAAAGAAAGCAGGGAATTAACTCTTAAATCAATTAAATAAAAAGAGACTTGTGGGATATCAGATGACAGCTGTGCAGATTTTCCTCTTTTTTTAAAAAACATTAATGCCGTAAACATTAAGACTAAATGAAACTACCAGCGTGTTTTGCAAAGCAGAAATTTTAAATATTTTTAGTATTATGGGATAAAGTACAGTACATAACCCATTCTGACTGATGAATTTCAATGACTTAAGGGACAGTCACATTATTACAATAACTATAAAAAATATAGTTTTAAAATAGTTTTATATTAAAGAGAATAGCAGAGTTCACACCATAACCATGACCATAAAGTTTCAATAAAAAAATATGAGATCACTTTCTGAGCGATTTCTTTGACAGACAATTAAATCTATTTGAATTTCAAGTGCACGTGTATTTGAAATGACTGATGACTCGGTGGAGAAGCTCATGCTGAGGTCCATAACATAAAATGACCTCAGGTATCCAGCGCTGAAGCAGTTGCTGTGAAATTCACTACATAATGCTTTTTATTCTACTACATTGGATATGCTAAAGGTAAGATATTAGATTACACAAACTTTTTAGAAATATGCGAAACGCAGCATGTTAAGGACATCTGCTGGTTATACCCGCTGTGTAAATGCAACAAGAGCAGCATATTTACACATAAACTGACATGTAAACAATTGCAAAAGTTTTTATTACAGTATTTGTTAATCCTATTGAAGGCAAGTGATATGCGAAAGTGCAGCACGCGTAAATTTATTTTATTTTATTTGACCTTTATTTAATCAGGAAAATCTGTCTGAGATTCAAAATCTCTTTCACAGGAGAGTCCTGCCGTAAATTGACCCGAGAAAACCCCAACTATCTTGCGTGTGTGCATCGAGTCCTTTTCCAACCTCTCCTCTGTTTGCCAAGACACTTGCGACATCATTTGGCTGGCTTTCGTTGCGACAAACCTGTCAATCAATTTTACACGTACATTTTAACGTTTCCTTTGTGTTAGATAGCAAAGGAATATAAATGGAGCAGCGGGCCAAATTGGTTCCGAGGCCACTGGGGTTTCTTTGTGTCTGACTGGTGCGTGTGGGACCGCAGATTGCACACACGTCGGTGCGGTTTACATTCGGGTAAAAAAATGCCACTATTTGGGTCGGACTCAGGTCTCATTTTCTCGGGTCTTTCTTTAAAAAATAATAATTTATGCATGTTGGGTTCAAGTAAAAAGTGAATCGGGACATTACTGTCGGGTACATTTCTTTGGACCCGAGAAGACCTCCATGTAATATTATATAGCTGAGCATAAAGAGAAAAATGTATCTTAACCCTTTACATATTCAGGAGTTTATGATTTCATTCTCTTCCTCCATCGCACTTCTCCAGTATGTTTGACAGTGAGGAAACTGTAAGTTAAACAGATTGTGTCTCTGTCCACCGGTGCCATGTGATGGATTATATTCTGTCAGGTTGGAGTGGATCTTTACACACACCAGAGGACATGGAGACAGATCTGACACATGGGTCACTGGCCTAACACACATACACAAACTTACTGTAGACGTGAGTCTCTCTAGAGCTTTCATCTGAAGTATCTCACTGCAGATATCTCGCTTTCTATCAGGGTCTTCCTCTGGTCTGTAAGAGAGAGCCCACACACATACACACACACACACACACACACATGATAAAAACATCTTTGAAGTGACAATGAATGATCTCTTTTGTGAGTTTTATACTGTACATGACACTGATACAGAAAGACCCACGGGACCTGATGAAACAGATGTTGTGTTTGAAGTAAAAGACTAGCATGGGACAAAACCCAGTCTAAAGGCAAGTTGTTTTATAGTCACAAAATATTTTATTAATTTATTTCGTGTTCATGGACACAAATTTCAGGTTTTTTTCCGTACCATTGAGCACGAATGTCTTTTTCGTGTCCGTTGCACGACTTTCTTTTTCGTTTCATTTCATGTATTGTTTTCTTATAGTGTTTTGCTATTTTTTACCATTGTGGCTAGCCGCTTGGGGTTGGAATGACTTTCAAATCGCAAGAAAAACATGTACCTAAAAGTAAATACATAAAAGTACATCCCAACCCGAACTCCAAATCTAACTCCAACCCCAAGTGACAATGATTTAAAAATATGGAAAAGCAATGAGAAAACAATACATAAAATGACACGAAAAAGAAAGTCGTGCAACGGACACGAAAAACTATTTATAGAAATTCATGCTGAATGACACGGAAAAGACATTTGTGCTCAATGGCATAAAAAGCTGAAAATGTGCTTGAACATGAATAAATTCATCAAATATTTTGTGACCATAACAAGACTTGCATAAAGATTGGGTTGTGTAACAACATAGAATTTAAAAACCAGTGTACAGAAATCCTCTCCACAAAAAAACATTTACATTGCACCTTGTAATAATTCAATAACTCATTGAATTCAATAATTCAATTTTTGATCAGACAGCTTAAAGTTAATCTTCATCAGAAATGTAAGAGTACTGAGTACAGTGCATTACGATTAATCACAACTAAATGTTTGCAAAATAAAAGCTTACATCATATATCTGTGTGTACTGTGTATAATAATTACGTATATATAAGAACACACATGCATTTATATATTTTAGAAACATTTACGTGTGTATACATTTTTACATATAATTAATATAAATATGAATACTTAATATATATTTATTAAAATTATAAATGCATGTGTGTTTATATACATAATTATTATACACAATACACACACACACACATATATGATGTAAACAAAAAACTTTTACTCTGCAAATGATTAGTTGCGATTAATCGTTATGCAATCCTAATTGTGGGACACTTGGACACTTGAGTCTCCTCCTTCTCATGCAGCGTTCAGACCAGCCGTGGTAGAGGCGTCAAGCGCGAGTGATTTCAATGTTAAATCAATGTAAAGATGCATTGACGCGCGTCTGGAAGTCTTGTGGCGCGAATTAGGCGTTTAGCGCGATGCGATTCCACCTCATTCACGCGCCTAGTTCATGCTAATGGCACAAATTGAGTATTGCCGCGGGAAACGAGCGAGTTAAAAAATTTGAACTTTGACGGAAAAACGCGTCGTGTTAACCAATCAGGAGCTTGCTTTAGTAGTGACATGATTACAGTAAGCGAGTCGCAGAAGCCCCTCCCATAACTAGAATTTCACGCGCGAATGAAGCGAGTAAACCCAAAATGTTCAAGCGGCAAACTAGACGCGAATTTGACACCTCAAACGCGACTGGTGTGAACCCACGGTCAGATTTGTGACTCTACCTGTTAAAGTAATTTTTTTTTTTATTTACTGTTTTTTATATAAAATCATCCATTTTCTAAAGGGTTAAAATCAATGTACAGAACATTCTGTGAAAATATAAGATATTTTTACGTCCGAACTGATTGCGCTTTATTTTATATGCACTATTTCCGTTCCATTTTTATTTCTCTTGTTTTTATTCTTATTTTTAACTGTTTTATACTTTTATTCATGTTTTATTCTTTTTCACACATTAAAACAGTGAAAAAGAAAAATACTTTTTTTCTCTTATTGTTTTCTCATTTCTATGTAAAGCACTTTGAATGACCTCTGTGTATAAAATGTGCTATTCAAATAAACTTGCCTTGCCTTGCCTATGATTACTGAGGTCATGTCAAAGATTGACATCAATGTGATATCAATGAGTGAAATCAAACTTCGATTATGCGACTTTAGCCTGGATTTTACAAACATAGACACATATTTCATTTGAATAACACTCATATATGTCTCCTCACATGCTCAGATTTGCCAAGTCTTGAGCAGTTGTGGCCTAATGGTTAGAAAGTTGTGCTTGTAACTCGAGAGTTGCCGGTTTGAGTCTCACGGCCGACAGGTTGCCTCTGAGATGCCCTTGAGGAACGCACCTGAAACCACTGCTAGCTGCGTCACTACCCCGAGGATGGGTTATACATTGGTTGTAACGTCACTTTCACCAGGATACGAAATAATTAACTAGATATTTCTAATCAAATTTACCCAAGATCAAAGGATCTAAGATATGTTACTTTCATATCTATACGCTCTTACTGAATCACAACAGTTGTCTTATGTGCGTCTACTTTTATTTCAGAAACATTGAAGAGAAAGTTGATATTCAAAAGGCACATAACAAGTCTATTATTTATTCTCAAATGGCTTGTAAAGAGAAATCTCTAGGTGAATCTGTACAGTAAATTCACACTTTGTGGACAGTGCCAATGAACACCAAACAAACCCTCAGCAGTTTACTGCCCTCTATTGGTAGTGTACTGCATTACAACTTTGGCTGCCCATATACAAACTTTAATCATATATCATACAGATCAACTCTTCTTTTTTATAGTTAATTATTATTTTAAAACACCTAATTTGAATTGAGTGTAGCTTTCGATTACATTACATTTAAGTATTTGTCAGATGAATTTATCCAAAGTGACATGTGCATTACAAGGTATAATTTTTCTCATTATGTGTGCTCACTGGGATTGAAGCCACAACATTTTGCGCTGCTAATGCAATGCTCTACCACTGAGATACAGGAACACTGCAATAAGATCTTATTGGTTCATTGGTTTTACGATATGCTAAATGTTTTAAATAATCTTGGATAAATGTAATGTTTTGGTTTTTGGGTTTAAAAAATCCTCAGTAAACAGATGCTTGTCTGACGCTCTCGCAGAATTTACATGTTCTCCATAAACAGATTTTGAGACTGTAAAGCCTATATAAATAACAGAATCACTCCTCTTTTTGTTTTGAAGCCAGTGACTGCTATAATCTGGGCCGCACTGCTAACTGGAAACCAGCAAAACATCAGAGATTAAACTGGGCCAGTGAGTTTGAGAAGTGGGCCAGAGTTTCTTTTACTGTCAGATCATTCATCACACAGACTGACACGCTTTCATCTCTCTGTCTACATCTCTATCTTCACGATAAACAGAGGATGATGGGTAATGGCGGCAATTTCGTGACATGCCTTCTATAGAGAGAGCAATTCACAGACACAGTAAACCAGAAACACAGTCAGGCAAATGTCGACACACACATACGCAAATCTGAGCTCATTCAGCCCATAGTGCCATTACTAGTTTCACCAGTGCTGAAGATCATATTTAAATCATATGCAAATGAACAGTGAAGAGCGGCTTGTGTTTGTGTGTGTTATAAGTGAGGATGTATTCAGACAATCTTGGATAAAAGCCGTCAGCTCCTTTAGCTTCAGGGTTTCTCTATTCTGTTAAAGAAACAGTGAGGACCAACACAACGCAAATCAATGAAAGAAATATCTGAATTAATATTTACACAGTGTTTATTGTATTGTTGGATCTTTGGATAAAAGCGTCTGCTAAATTCCTATATGTAAATGCATAGGATCTATATGATGTCTGCTGAAAACTACATCTGTATTATTGGTTTGATGATCATTTCTAAGGGTTATGCTTAACTTCCCAGGGTTGTTTTTCATGTTCTGTCATGAAGATGATGACATGGTTTAATGCTTATTGCCTCAGAACAACGGTCACATTATGTTTTTTCTTAAATGTTGTTTAACGCAGTTGTGTTATTTTTTTATTACTTTGCACTACATGCACAAACATGACACTCTCTGCCAGTGACATTAATCACATTTAGCATTTCTTTATTAAACTAACAAGAGAAGGAAAAGTGTTATTGAAACAAAGTATTGGTACACCAAAACAATCTCTTGCCAATTTGTACATATTTTATACATTCGTACACTGTAACAAATTTCTGTAATTTCTACAGCTAAATTTTACAGTTACTTCTTGTTCTGTAATTTTACAAAGTTTAGCTGTACATTGCAATGCATTGTGGGTCAAAAAACTATTACAGAAGTTGACAGCTTTTTCCCCACAATAAATTACAGGTATATTTGCGCTTGCCTGTAAATGATGCAGTATTACAGTTATTCACTGTTGAATGCGTTGCACGAGGCAGCTTGACGCCATTTTATGTCGGATTGCAGAGGAGCAGTCACATTGCCACGCCACTCATCCACAATATGTAAGTATACTATTATAAATTGCTATTATAATTGTTAATGTTGGTTGAAATAACCTAAGTTTACCGTGTATAAGCCCCACAATAAAGTTAATAAAGAAATTTTGAACAAGCAATCCCAGGTGAAGCAGTTTAGTGGTTAAAATAAAGTAAATGGTATAACTGTAATGTTAACCCTTTTCATATTTATATTGGACTTCAATGTATGTGGGTTAACGTCACTCAGGCATGCAAGCAGGGTGCGTGCATGCGCGTATGTGCACGTGCACATTGATGCATATAGGTCTTATACATGCATACATATATTTTGAAATATAAAAATGTAAACGAGGATCAGATATAGAGTTTTTAACAAACGTGCGTGTTCATAGGCGCCAAATTCTTTCTCCGCCGGTGGCAGCGTCATGCTTACTTAGCAACGAAAGAAGCTCTGAAGCGCCCACGCGCTTTGAAGAGGAGAAAAGCGGCGCGGTCACGTTTTCCGCGTGGTTTCAGACGCGACATGTAATGTAAATGTAAAGCAACTGTGCGTATGTGTTGGCCGTTTCGGTGGCTGCTCGAGCCGAGCCCCGGAGGACCCAGGGGATCAGGGCATATCTGCGTGTTTCTCTGTAGCACTTCCAGTGTTCGAATTGAAGGGGGTCTGGGGGGGTCCCGGACCTCCTATAAGCCTTAAGGGACCCCCCATAAAGCACAAAAATATAAATTAGGGGGGTCCCCTGGTTTTTATTAAAATTAAAATACTGCATAAATTTAAAATCCTCATTTTGCGTGTCACAAAGCGATACTATCCATTATTTTTCCCAATTTCGCAATAAAATAATTCAAATGACTTCTGTCCGAAATAAAGAAACTCGCAAGTGCGCCTCATGCTTTTTTCTGGAGGAATTGACAGACGAGATCTATCTGCGTGTGGAGTATTTTTTACCTCAGTTGCGGTAAGAATCTTTAGTAATCTTTAGGTTTAAGGTTTTTTTTTAAAAATCTTCTCAAACAATTATTTCATAACAGTGGCAAAGCTATCCACTCAGACTGACGGCTGGTCAACCCAGTCACACAAAATATTTTATTAGGAAAGCAGAAGAAATCACGCTTAAATGATAATAAATGATAGTCTCTTTAATGCTTAGCCTATCGCTCAACTACGCATCTTTCAGAAATAAATAATTATTTGTAGAAAGTATCTTTTGCATGTGTTTTTTTAAACCTTGGAAAAATGTAACATGCAGGGCCGAAGTGGGACTCATTTTCAGCCCTGGAGTTTCATGTCTTAGACCGGCCCACTTTAGTTCACCACTGACTATATTAAAATAATATAATTAAATCCTCAGTGCACTATTCTTTCCAGCCTTGCAATTAATATATTTTCCAAAAATATTGTTTCCAATTCAATGCAAATAGTCTAAAAACAGTTATGATTTTGCCATAATCATGCAGCCCTACCATAAGGTATTTTAATATTATTCAATTAAACTTATTCAAAAACTGCAGAAAAGGATCAAATGTTTTCCCCTAGAGTTTTTCCCCTAGCGTTTGCATGAAATAGATGAAGAATAACTATTAATAGATTAATCAATGTTACATATATAACTTACCGGTAGATATAAAAAATACGACATTTACCTTTTATCAAGTTATCAACTGCTGAAAAGGAACAAATGTTTTCCCCTATATATTTTCCCCTAGCGTTTGCATGAAATAGATGAAGAATAACTATTAATAGATTAATCATTGTTACATATATAACTTACCGGTAGATTTTTACCTTTTTTTTACGTTTACCTTTTATCAAGGTATCAAGTTGCGCTCAAGTTTATTTTAAATCTAAACGTGCAGCAAGTGCACTCAAATAGACGCGTCTAAAACAAAACTCGTGTTCACAGGCGACCGCTTTGAAAAGCAGAAGGCGGCGGCGCGTCATACGTTGTCCATGCGTTTTAAATGAATATGGACCCTAATTATGATTATGAACGCAAGAATTACTTCGTGGTCGGAAGTTGGGGCACAATCAACTAGGTCATAAAGCGGTGGGGACGTATACCACCCGCAAATTACGCGAATGGGGCTGCTGTGGAGTGCTGGGGACAGCAACCTTCAACCTGGTGGCATGATAACTATCTTTAAAATTATGTATCTTTAAAAAGATTAATTATATGTAATTTATACAGTGAAGAAGACAGTGTTATTATTCATTTGATTCTATTTATGTACCTAAATACTACTGTTAGATCTTGCTTTATTTGTAACTTTGTTCTTTTCTATTTTTATATGCTCATAATTTCCAGTTTTGCTGATCCGAAAATTATTCAATCTATGACTCAAAAAACGCAATGTAATCATCCATTTAACCACTACTATATAGTAAAATTATCTAATTTAAGAATGCGTCCACCCCATTTCACCCCTATTCTGTTTAAAAGTTCTGCCCTTGCCAGTGTTTCACACTAATTTGAGGGGTAAACTTTTTTTAGAGTTTGAGTTAAGGGTAATTTGGGGTTTCTTTGATTAAAACCAGGATCAGATGATTGTTGATCAAGGACGATCACATCTTACGTTGTGAAATCACAGCGACCCTATAATGAGGGGGGTGGAGCTTGGCCGGGGGGTGGGGCTTAGCTAGGGGACCCCCCATAAGCTTTGACATAATTCGAACACTGAGCACTTCCACTCATAAAACAACAAGTGAGAAACCTTTTTGGGGTTATAATGTTTCCGCGCTGAAAACGCGTTCTGACGATGTACTGGTAGCGCAGATTGATACTTTTTCGCAACTTTGAATAGAGAGAACGTCCGTTTCTCAACCGAAGGCTGCAACCTCCGGAGGTCGCATATGCAGGCTGTATGTCATCAAGCCTTATTATTTTCATACATTTGCAACTCATAAGCATATTACAACAATGTATGATCAACAAAGAATAACAGTCAAGCTTTCAAAAATGATATTGGTATGAAAAATTACTGTACATTTGAATCCATTTTTCTTTGTCTTTTAGGTGTTGGCAACAGCAACAGACGTTGAAAGAAACACTACAGCTTCCTGACTCTAATTGTCTTAGGTAGTCTATGTTTTGTAATGAGTTGTAAAGCATTGCAAAGACAGAGGCTATGAAGGACACACATTAGTTTAATGTGGATATGTCTATGTGAAAGGCAAACAGATTTTTTGCATGTAAACCATTTGTTTATGCTTAGGTGAATTGCTCACAGCAAGCGTTTGGATGCTGAGCATTGGGTGGTTGTGCCTCCACATCCCAACTTCGTGGCTGGAATGGCAGCTTTGTTTTCTAGCTACTACAACTTTAATCTGGTGTACCAGGAGCAAGCATCTTGCACACTGGAGATTATTCAAAGGTAACTATGTGCTTGAAGTACAATGCGGTTTATCATTATTTTGTAAAGTGTGCTGTTATGAGTAACAGAGATTTTATTTTGCTTTAAGTGTACTTACAGGAAATCCCTAACATGATTTTTTAGTTGATATATTGGGTTAAGTTAGCAGTTATTTACCCAAATGCTTTATATCATTGCAAAACCAATTCATTGTAACATTCAAACATTGACAATAAAGATTTATTTGATTATATATTTTGAAAAGTAGTTCTGCATTGGGGTAACTGAGCATTTAGGTAAATAAACTGCAAACTTGCTTTTTTTGGTTAAATGGCATTCACAAGAAATCCCAGATGAACGTTAATTTTACAGTTTTGCATGATTTCATATGCCCACCCAGCCCTCACCCTCCCCACTATGGCACAGTGATGCTCAAAGCAAACACACAAAAAAGGATCTGTATGCATATACTGTATACACACACATATACACACACCTACATACATATACTGATACATAAACATATCTTACACACCTACTTAGATGTTTAAAAAAAAAAAAAGAGAGAGATTTGCATGACCTTTGACGATCATTCATTTATTCATGGTTTCATTGGGGTATGAATGAGACTTTGTTATGAAAACCATAGGATTCGGAGTCATAGGATTAGTTCTTTTGGAGTTTTTTCACAAGGCTGTAGGCCTACATGTTATCAACCGTAGTGATGTAGTTGCATGGACATAGCCCTGTGCTATAAGTCCTTTAATTGTAGATCTTTGGATGGACCAGCCCAACAGCAGCAAACTTTTTACATTTTACCAAAGACATGTCTTGTGTTCCTCAACAGAGCACATTTATTTTCCTGCTTTAGGGTGCCCTCTGACCACTCCCTACATTGGAACAATTTTGTTCATTACAGACTGACAGTATAACTACGTAGTGGAGCCTCGTATCTAGAATGTTTTTCAAGTCTGAAAGCATTATAAAGCCGCTTAATACACTTAATATGGTGTATTATGTTATGAATACTAAAATGTTATATTGTTGTGGTTTGTTTTATGTTTTGTTGTCCCTTGAACCAGGGGATAGTCGGGAAATTTTCAACCAGAGGACCTGCTGCTTGAGGTTATGTTAATGCAACTAACCTAACCATAACTGATGCAATTTTGTGACTAGAAATCCAAATCATCCCTTTAACTGTTATGACCCTATATTTCACTATAGTCATTGCATTGCAGAGCCACTTCCTGGTTTAGCTTGCCTGGACAGCACAACTGAAATTAAATGAATAATAATTACCAGCTTAATTTTTCTGTTGCAGTTTTTCTGCACTTAGGCTGAAAAGGGCAAATCAGCTTGATTTGCACAGCCTAATGTGTTTTGCACTCTCTTGTAGAGCAGTTAAGGCACTTTTTCATAAAGTTTATTTTCATGTGATTTTGTGATTTCAGATGCTTCATTGGACTGAACCCCTCCAGTGGGACCAAGACAGCAAAGGTGGTTAGCCAAAAAAGCAGGAAGGTACAGGAGAAAAAAAACAAGTGCATTAACCCTCACGTCTCCTCTCTACTCAAGCGGCTGATAGATTTTGAATGGCTTCAATTGTAAGTCTCAAGCGACTTCCTCACAATATGAATGGACATGGTTCTAAATGTTTTCTGAATTTCAATGAATGTTAAGAAAATAAATAGAATATGCTGTTAAAAAAAGACCTTCTGAAAATGTACAGTATTGTAACACTGTATTTCGTTTTAATAATAAAATTTCATGATTTTGTATCTTGGACTATTGTTTTATTTAACAGTTAAAGAGAATCTTATCCAATGATGTTTGGATTGAAAGCAGGCCTGGTCTTATTTAAAACACTTTACAATAGGCATCAGCAAAGATACAAATGTAAAGAACAAAATTAACTATTTATTTTTTACAACAACATAATGTATTGTAAAATATTTACAGATTTTTGCTGGCAACTCGAGTTGGCAGCAAAAAGATGTAATTATTTCAAAACACAATATGTTGTTGTAAAAACATTCTACAATAATATATTGTATTGTGAGGAATTTACAGATATTACCTGGCAACTCTAGTTGCCAGGTAATATCTGTAATTTGAAAAGAATACAAGATAATGTTGTATACTAAATTACAATAAAGTAGTGTTTTAATTTAAAAACCTAATACTTTGCTGTAATTTATGAACAACAATAACCTGTAAACGAAATCCAGTATTATACTGTAATTAATTTTGACAGTTATTAAAAGCAAATTCACAAGACTTTACAAGATTTTACTGGCAACTTTTTTGCCAGGTACTTACTGTAAAATCTACAGGCAAATTCGTTACAGTGTATGTTTTGGTCAAATTAGCTGAGACGTTGGGGTTATGGGCGAGGTTTCATTCTTATTTTTTATAATCGTACATTTTTATACAATTCACTTTGTGTAAATTAATACGAACTAGCTAACTAGTAAAATACATACAAATTTCTTTATTAAACGAACAAGAGAAAAACTGTTATTGAGAAAAAGTATTGATACACCAATGCAATCTCATGGCAATTCGTACGTATTTTACGAGGTGGCTAATTCGTACGACCAAATTCGTACGTTTTGGTGCAATTTGCATTCGCCGCTGAGATGTTGAGTTTAGGGGTGGGGTTTCATTATTGTTTTTATGATAATCGTACGTTTTTAAACAAATTATCTTCGTGCAAATTCATACCAAAGAGCCAACTAATAAAATACATACAAATTTCCTGATTAAACTAACAAGAGAAGAAAAACTGTTATTGAGACAAAGTATTGGTACAATAACGCAATCTCATGCCATTTTGTACGTCTTTTACAAGGTGGCTAATTCGTACAACCATATTCGTACATTTTGGTATAATTTGCATTCGCCCCTGTGACGTTGGGGTTATGGGCGGGGTTTCATTATTGTTTTTATGATAATTGTATGTTTTTCATGCCAGTTCGTATATATTTTACGAGGTGGCTAATTCGTACGACCACATTCGTACGTTTGGTAGAATTTCGCCCCTAAGACGTTCGGGTTATGGGTTGGGATTTCATTATTGTTTTGTTATGATAATCGTACATTTTTATACGATTGCCAAATACGTACGTCCACATTTGTACGTTATGGTACAATTTGCTTTCGCCCCTGAGACATTGGGGTTATGGACGGGATTTCATTATTGTTTTTATGATAATCGTACATTTTTATACGATTCACTTTGTGCAAATTCATACGGATTAGCCAACGAGTGAAAAACATACTGTACAAAGAGAGTCTAGCTTGTAACCCGAGAGTTGCCGGTTCGAGTCTCATGGCCAGCGGGTTGTGACTATTTATTTGTTTAGGGTTAGGTTACACATTTCGAGTATGCATTGCATACTTGACAAGCTTGTCACTTTCTTTATCAGAAACAGAGCAAGATAATATGAAATTGATTGCTAGCATAAACTGTATGGAAAGTTTCTTCTGCCAATTTTTTATGAAAATAAAATATTAAATCACCAAAGAAAGATGCATTATAATCACCTTAAAAATTAAAATCAAATAATTTAATTTTCAATATTGGCACATATTTAGCATACAATGTTCTATAATAAAATAAATCAGGTTTTATTTTTTTATTTCACTGGGAAAGGTAAATATGGCACTTATGGCGCGGTACAGGCAGCACAGAATGTGTACGGTAATGTGACGCTAAGGTTCCTCAAACAGTAGCTACATTTGTTGTTAGTCACTTTTTTGTAAAACACATCGCTACAGGGGTTTAATAGTCACTAAATGTATAAAGTTGGCAACACAACAAGTAAACTCCACCCACTAATTAACATAGAATTTGCATAGAAGTTGACTACAAAGGTACGAAACCTTTTCTGTCACTGGGGCTGTACCCTTTCAAAAAGTACAGCTTTGCACATAAGGATTTTATTTAAGTACCTCAAAAGTACATTCGGGGACCAAAGAGAGCTTATTAGTATATTAGTATAGTAGAGCTTATTTTACCGGTACATATCTGTACCTAATGGTCCATACAATTACCTTTTTAAAGGGTGCTGCCCCAGTTAGGGTACATATTTTGACTTTTTTCTAACAATGTAGGGTCCTTAAGGTACGGTAATCTACCCAAAAGGTACAGTTTTGTACCTTTATTTCTGACAGTGTATTATTGCATGTGCATTAATAAAAAAAACTGTATGTGAAGTTTCATGTTCACATTTACCTTATAATTTTAATTTTAATATTAACAGTCTTGCCTCGAGATTGTAGTGAAAATGAAATGTCAAATCATCAATTGCATTTTTTTTATTTGACAGGGAAAATGCAGATTTTCCTTACAATCACCTTAAAAATGAAATACTTTGTTTTGGCACATATTTTGCATACAGTTTTCTATAATGAATGGTAAATTGGCAGAAAAAAACTTTAATAAAACTGCAAGTCCAACACATCAAATGGGAATTGTCAGACCTAACAGCAATCAATACAAACAACCAATTTTCTTGTATTACTTTCACAAAAACCTTATGTTTCTCTTCTACATCCCTACTGACTGTTTGGTTTGTGGTGTAGCAGAAAGTGCTGATCTCTGGATTTCTTTATCACAGATTCAATCATCTCATTTACTGTAAATTGCAGTACATATTACCGCGGTACGGTTTAATTGGCAGGATCTCATTTCTGCCGTAAAACATCTCTCGTCTCTCCTGCGTGTGTGAGATGAAACCTGGAGGTAAAGAGATTCTGGCTGATTGAGGTCGAACCGCAGCTCGGTGAAGCCGAACGGAATCGAGCGACCCGCCGTCTGGTGTATTGGGGCCGAGCTGTGTCACTTCCAATTCTGTCAGGAGGAAAAGCGCGGACACGGAACGCCATCCCATGTTCACCTTCCCGAAAATGACATCAACTGTCTGTTCGAATTTAATCTAGCGCTTCACATCTCGCTGCGATATCGAGTCCGCCCTTCACCGCTAACAAAACAGCCCGCTGAAATCTCCAAACTCCCAGCAGGTCCACAGAAACACCACATCGAGGTGCTTCTGTATTTATTTTCTTAAAAACACACTCTTGCTCTTACTGTGCATGATTTTTCAAAAAAATTAAAACATGTTTATCTTTATAATCTTTTAAATCTGCTCCGCCACTGAAATAAGTTTTATCTCAGCTGATGTCATGAAGGTCATGCTTTCTATAGGTCTGTATATGCAAACCAATATAACTAACATACAAATGTATGCCCCTATAGGGGATCAATCCACAACTAAGGAAGCGAAAGAGCTGTAACCAAATCAGCTGTGTAGACTAGAATCCCAAGAAATGATATAGCATGTGAAACATCCTGCAACAATCCATTTTTAAACCAATAGCAATAGCATGGCAAATTTTTGTCACATGACCTTATATATTTAATTATTCAATTTGAGTGATATTTGAATATTCAAGGTTTTTTGCATCTGTAAATTAGTTGTGTTAGCAGTCTGATCAAACACAGAATCAAGAATCAATCCTAATGAACTGCATCTGGTGTCACATTGAAGTATTGCATTGCAGTCTGCTCCGGTTGTATAATGCACGCTTTGACAAATGATCATCTGGTTTTTCTATACAGCAAGTCTCTTATATATACAGCGCGCTCCAGAAATAGTACAGCGGTATAGTAGTAGATCATTTCAAACGCAGCCACCGAACTCATGCGTGTGTGCGTTTGTACTCACGGACTGACGACCCTGAACTGGACGTAGGGTACGATCTGAAGCAGAAGACGAACTCCATTTTGCCATTCCTCCTCATTTCTGAATTCACAGCCTTGAGCTTCACATTCTTCAAATGAGAACTGATAGTACGTGTTTGAGTCTTCAAACACCACCCGCTGGTCCACTGCAGAGGAGAGACACGGTTGATGTGTGAAAGGATGCAGATTTAAAAATATAGGGACCACCATCCATGTCCCATCCATGCCACAGTCTCTCAAATGCGATGTTAACATTGTGACTAACATTACAGTTAATTTGTTACATTGAAAATGCATGCTTTGGCAACCTAGATATTATACGTACCGAGTATACAAAATGTAAATATTGTGCACAGTATGGATACTGCATACTAAGTATAAAGGATGCTGCACAAGCACTGAATTGCCTTTATGCCAACCTCCAGAAATGTGTGTGCATTTGTGTGTGCGTGCATATGCATGGGTGTATACGTATGTGTGTTTGTGTGAGATAGTATGCATGGACGTGTGTGTGTTTGTGTTTTACCCGAGTGTAGGATTCCCAGCTCCAGGAGCACCTGCCAGACACGTGACGCCATTATCCGGCACTGAACTGAAACGCACTGTTCCAGGAGCCACTGCACCAACTCCACACCGACATAACTCCTCCTGCACAAACACACATCTTTTATTAGGATCATCTAGTGGACGTGTATGTGTGCTGAAGTGTAATACTGTGTTCAGATGTCACATATTCACACTCCACCTTCAGATAGGACATTTTTATCCAATCAAAGTGAAGCCTGGACAGCGGCCATCTGACACAATGCTAAGTGACAGCTCATGAGTCAGACTAACACACACACAAACACACACCAGACTAACACACATTAACACTTTCACTGAAGGCACATTGATCTTGATTTTGACAAACACACAAAGTTAAATTCATCGCACATTCATGGACACGTTTACCTGATAATCCGGGCGAGGTGAATCTTGTCTTTTGCCGGATATGGCCCATGAGAGAGAAAAGCATTTCTCAGCGCACGTCCAGCACAGGGAAAACTCTGTGAGCACGTCTGTACATGAGAGAAATAACAGAGTTAACATTATGATGTGTGAATGCATAAAAATACAACAAATGTAATCTGAATTGCTTCTCATAGAAAGCAAGTGAGATTAAATGAAGTTTAAATTTGCTGAAAAATATAGCCTGGGTTTCCCCATGCTGCCTTGCGCGCAAATTTATTCACGCTGCAAGTCTAGCATGGAAACCATGGACCAATTTTTCGCCTTGAATATGGAACCAATCACAGAACGAGGAGGGGGTAGCAAGACGATAACGCTGTCTATGCGACACACCGAAGCAGTTTTGTTTTGTAAACCAAAACACGGCAGCAGACGCGAAGTTACTTTTTGATGCAGCCTTAGATAGTGTTTTAACGTCTTGAAAAGCACCCCCATTCTGGCCCGAAACCATGAAAATACCTACTTTCACTAAAAGGGCTGTTTTTACTAAACCATTTATAGTATAAAAATAACTGCGGTATCATTAGATAGAAGACACTTTGAGCTTTGTTTTCCATGTTTCAAAATTATTTTAAGATAAAAATTTAAAAAGTTAGAGAGGCTGAAGTACATTGTAATAAAAAATGTTTTGCATTACATCTTTTTTAACACTAAAAATCTTAATGATAAATATATGTGTGAAACCTAGAAATGCAATGAGGCCAAAGCCACAAGTCTAAAGAAGTTATATTTCACGTTTGAAGTCAATAGACCCAAAAATGAGGTTCTTGCAAGAGTTTTTGTAAGACTAGTGCCTTTTCTAAGTGCCAGTCAGCCACAAAATAAAAGTCTTTTGTTTACATGCATACACGTTCATTCTTTTTATTGTTTATCCTTATATAAGCGTATAAAATGCCGTATCCACACCAGGAAATAAAGCTTCACACAAAGATCGTTGAATTCGTGTTCTAATTGGCTACACGTTCTGTCTATCAATATTTTCCATGAAGTCATTGGAGGAACGCGCGAGTCAGATGACGTCACGATATTTGACAGCGCTGTTTGGATATTATGTATTATACTCCCGCCTACTTGTACAATCAAGTTTGAGCGCTGGTTTTGAACGCGAGTGTAATCTCATATACAAGTGTTACGATGTAAATAGTCCTCAGATTGTATATTTTAATCTATTACAAGACGTGCATCTGAAATCTGATGTAAACAATGGAAAATATATCCATATTTCACGGATTATACGCATTTGTGGACAAAAATGGTCATTGGATGTACTTTGTTGGAGAGTTTTTATGGGTTATTCACACATCTGAAACAGACTGGATTCGATTCGCGTTCCTTATACCAGCACAAAGGTAAGGAGTCAGTTTATATTATGCATGTTGTTATCTGGACTTCTGTAATAAAATACTATTTTTATGATAATAGAGCAATTTAATCTCAAAACGGACACCATACACTGATGCTAAACCCTTAGACCTTTTAAACGATGTATAGTAGTGTTATTATTATTGTTGTTTGTACACAGTAGGCTATATATATATTGTTAGCAGCATTAAAAAAAACTGACGTCTTTCCGTCCGTGAGCTAGTGCGCGTCGAGAGGTTAAATAGTTTTGAACGCAAGTTTATTAAAAAAGAGCAACTTTTGGCGTTAAACAATTTCATGGCAAGACATGATAGCCACAGAGTTTTATAGGACCTACCTGCTAGGCATCGTCGTCGATGAAGTCCATTTAACTTATAAATGTTAAGTGTTATTTATTAATATGATATCGTCATTATGCCTGTACTGTGGTTTTCACAGTGCCACTAAGTTGTGTTGCTTTACAATATCAATATACAGTACAGCTACCGGTTTAGTTGCATAGCTTTCAGCTGTGTGCACGTACAATAAAAGTTGTTTACGTTTGAATTCATGTTGCTCTGTATAATTGAAACGATTGGCTATGAGCTATACAGACGCATTTGATAGACATTCGTAGCGCTTAATAAACGACTCTGGGCATTCATAAACCACGCCTCAAATACAAGAAAATGAGCATGTGGTTCCCAGATATCAAATATATGATATATGACATAATCAATGATATATTCCCTTTTAGATACATACAGCAGGTGTAACCACATTCACTCCTCACAGACATAAAGCAATGACATCACCTCCCATAGGTGTTTGTTTTTCTGCTGTGTCAACCTAAATTTGCATATCTGTTTATTTATATCACACTTCCTTCTCTCTTTCTCTCTCTGGTCGGTTAATCTATAGCTCACCGATTGCCTCAAAAGCACCTTCAGGATTATTGATCATGTTTTATAAAAATCTATAGCGAAACCTTCACATAGACGCCTCCTCACATCAGGTCATGACATCAGAACGTGACATTTGACCCACCGAATAACTCGCACAATGCTTTACGTTAAATTTGATGTAAGAAAACGGATCGGTTAAATTATAAATTGCGCATTAAAATAAAAAATATCTAACAATGTCCGCACATTGTTATATTCATGCACTTAGGCCCTGTACACACTGCAGCAGTTGTCACTTCCCCTTTAAGTGTTAAATCCTGCAATTCTGTAATTTACAGGAGTGACAATAACCACACCATACTGCCAAATTAATACTTCACAGTGTATAGAAAAAGTTAACTAAACAACTAGTTAATGTTAAAGTATTTAAGCGTTCATCATGGAAATGACACATCTCTTCTCCCAAGACATCCTAACCGAAACCCCAACTCTAACCCCAACTCCAGGCTAGAATAGTTTTAACATTTAAGTTTACGGACATGAAAAATTATTTATAGAAATTCGTGCTGAGTGACAAGAAAAAGATATTAGTGCTCAAGGCACGAAAAAAGCTGAATTTTGTGCCATGGACACAAATAAATTAATAAACTTTTTCATGACTATAAAACGACTTGCCTTGAGATCATGTTGCAATAAACTGAAATAAATCCAAATGCTTCACCTTAAAAGACTAAAATATCGTGACGGCTCCTCTGTACTTTAATAACACCAAAAACTCAATGGGCCCCATTTTAACGATCTGAAACGCAAGTGCGAAGCGCAAAACGCAAGTGACTTTGTGGGCGGATCTTGGGCGCTGTTGCTATTTTCCTGGCGGGAGAAATAACTCTTGCGCCAGGCGCAAATCAATAAGGGGTTGGTCTGAAGTAGGTTCATTATTCATAGGTGTGGTTTGGGCGTAACGTCAAATAAACCAATCAGAACGTCATCCAACATTCCCTTTAAACGCAAGTGCGCAAGTTCCATGGCGGCTTGCTATTATTATGACGGATTTACCAGGCGCACGCCAGGAGCGGTTTACAGCCGAGGAGACCCACGTTCAAGCAGTCCAACCCCAAAAAAAACTTACAAATCAAGTTCACATACATTAAGGTTTCTTATGGAAACATTTTAATTATTATTTACATAAAATAAACGTAATACAGCCACACAACAAACTTATGAAAATATTTTAATCGTTATTTGCATGAGAATTTTTTAACGCAGCCACACAATAAATAAAAACTATCACCACAATGCCCACCACTATGATTCCCCTTATCTCGTGTATTAATATTTTTAAGTGTAACAATTTATGATTTGCAAAAATAACTGTTGCATCTGTGTAGATTAGACATTATGGTCAAGCATGCGCCCTTAAAATATCATAATGAACAACGCGCAACGCGCCACTGACTTTAAACTTTTTTTTTCTGGTCAGTGGTGCAATTGTTTTTTGAAACTGCAAAATAGCATCAGGGATGGTTTGCGCCAGAACAAGCCTCTTTTTTTGCGCTGAACCGCCCAGGGAGCGCAAGTTCATTCCCTAGTTTGCCGACGTGCGTCTGTGGAGGGAAAAACCCGCTGTGTGACCAAAATAATATCACAGCGTTATGTTTTGCAAATAACCTTCGTCTTGACGTTGTGTGTTGTATGCATTTGTGAGGCTGTCTTGCAGTGTTGCCAGGTCCTCGTACTTACATACCGTTGTGGCGCTTACGCATTTATGGCTTTTAGATCACGTTTTTTATGTTATTAAAGTAAGGATATCAATATATTGATCATTGAGATAAAGCATTTGGATTTATTTTCGGTGTATTATTGGATTTTTCTTGTTTTTTCGTGCAAGATCTGGCAACACTAGTAAGCAAAAACATCAACAACTAGTTGTTCAGTTCAGTTATGTACACACTGTGCAGAGTTGCGGGACTTGCTAGGGTTGTACAAAATGACTGTAGTGTGTTTGTACAGAACAGGATTAAGCATAAAAATGTAAAGTGACAACCAAATTTATATGCAGTGTGAACGAGGCTATTGTCTCGTCCTACAGTAGATATTAATCTCCATTCATCATTATCTCGACTATTTGTGATGCCGTATCAAACAGAAACTCTGTAGAGAGCCTCCAGAGCTCTTGACTTTGTCTCTTTTATTAGTTTGATCGTGTTATCTGATATATCTTCATATATATACACACTCGTATCAGCGTCACTCAGGAGCGATTAAAACACTTCACGGAGCTCATGTCTGGATTAAAAGAGCTTGAGGGACTCTAATGAGACGAGAGGAGATACAAGACCAGAGGAACACTTTACATTTCATTGAGTTATCAGTTACGTTTCAACGGCTTCTCCTAATATTACTTTAGAGAAATAAAGACAGGCACAAATGAGACGTACAAAGTTATTAAATAAATGTGTGGATGGCACAGCTCAAGTATGAAATGTTTGAGTTGTATTGAGAAATGCTCAATATGTCTCCAATTAATCTCATTGTTGTCAAGGAACAACAACTGAGCGATGTGCAATTCTTCTTTCCTCTGGGATGAACTCCAAACACTAAGGACTATGGGAAACAGCACTAGGCTCTTTCGTAACAGTTGTAGGGTGCAGTTTGTTACCTTAGGTCTGGGTGTGACACCCGTGCTGGGTCCTGGGACGGTATCAGGTGACTGCTGCACAATTATAAAAAAAGAGAAACAGGTTAGAAATCCATGAGAAAACAGGTCAACAAACACCAACTATACATACAGAGAGAAACAGGGTACATGCCCAAACAACATGATATTACCATTGTACCATGTCTGAAAAGATTGTACAGTATAAATCTCTGTGCTCGTGTAAAGCGGCGTTAAATGAGAGCAAAGCTTGTTAGGTAGAAAATCTCATCATTTTAAGTGGACAGGGCTGAACGGAGGATTCATTATAACAATAAGACCTCAGATCAGATGTTTTGACCTACATTCATTCATTCAGTCTTATTTTTATCACACTTTGCCTTATTATACAAGAGAAAAACACTATAATATTGCATAACTGTATAGTTTAGAAGTCACATTCGCATTTATTCTTTATCTTTATTGTAGTCACGTTCAATGTGCAATCTGTTCACTGTCTGGCAGACCCATACGAGGTGAAAATCTGCTGAATGGATTTAAATGCGGTGAAATGTTTAAAACTGAGAGTGTTGCAACATTTTAAAGGCACCAAAGGACGTTTATACTATTTTCTTTAAGTCAACCTATAAATAGCTTAAAAATGGGATAGAAACTACTTTAGAGTGTTTTTTTCAGACCTGAGCCTTTGTTTTGGAACCTGGTGTCTTTACTCTCTTGGTTCAGTTCGTTTAGGTATATGTGAACATGGCAATCGCGCCAGATCGGCACCAAAACAACCGCCTTAGTGAGTTGGTCACGGCCCGTTGCAAACAAACTCTGGTGCGGTTCGGTATAATGGGCGTTTCACACTTCCAGATAATTTACTCACCACCATGTCATCCAAAATGTTGATGTCTTTCTTTGTTCAGTAAAGAAGAAAGTATGTTTTTTGAGGAAAACATTCCAGGATTTTTCATATTTTAATGGACTTTAATGGACCCCAACACTTAACAGTTTTAATGCAGTTAAAAATTGCAGTTTCAAAGGACTCTAAATGATCCCAAATTAGGCATAAGCGAAACGATTGTCATTTTTGGCAAGAAAAATAAAAAATATGCACTTTTAAACCACAACTTCTCGTCTTTCTCCGATCCTGTGACGAGCCAGTGCGACCTCACATAATTGCGTAATGACATGGAAAGGTCATGTGTTGCATATATAAAACGCACACTTGTGGACCATTTTAAACAATAAACTGACACAAAGACATTAATAAGTATCATTCCACATACAACAACATCAGAACGTTCCTCTTTATCCACACTTGTAAACACTGAGGCGTAGTTTCGCATACGTCATCAGTGACCTCTTGACGTGATGACGTCTTACGTGAGGTCGCACTGGCGCGTCACACAACCAGAGAAAGACGAGAAGTAGTGGTTTAAAAGTGCATATTTTTTTATTTTCTTGCCAAAAATGACAATCTTTTGGGATCATTTAGAGTCCTTTGAAACTGCAATTTGAAACTGCAATAAAACTGTTAAGTGTTGGGGTCCATTAAAGTCCATTAAAATGAGAAAAATCCTGTAATGTTTTCCTCAAAAAAAAAAAAAAATTTCTTCCCGACTGAACAAAGAAAGACATCAAAATTTTGGATGACATGGTGGTGAGTAAATTATCTGGAGTTTTATAAGTTGGGTAAGAGCGCCACCTGGTGGATAATAGCAGAAATACGGATTGCCGGAAAAACTTGTCATTAGCCTCTTTCACACAGTAATTCTGGTAAATTACCATGAATTTACCAGAATGAATTTACCAGTAAATACAAAAATGTGCTGTTCACACATGCAGTGACGTTCCGTCTTTTTCCCAGTAAGACATCATTCACACATCAGTATCAAAATACCAGTAAATTCATTGAGAAAGCAGAAGTACCTGTGGCGCGCGGCAAGCTCAGTGTTGTATTTGTAAACAATCCACGTCGTTCATATCTACGGTCCGTATTTTGTTGTTTTCACGTCTGTGGTAAACAGTCGCGAAGTTGCTCATGACCAAACAACATTGAATGAGACGACGTCAAACCGAAAATGTGTTTTAAACAACAGTACTGTTTGCACTTTAGGCTTCACAGAGGGCGGGCTAAAGGACGTAGGCAATTCTGCAAGTAGGTGGTAAGCTGTTTTAAACAACTTTTGTGAAGAAATGTGGACGTAAACTTCAGGTGTGCTCGACTTTCAAGAAGCATGTGTGTGGAAATGTCCGTAAACAGTGCGGTGGTAAACGCGTCATCTGTATTAAAACATTATGATTGGCCCGAAGCTGTCAGCGCGGTCTGACGTCGTCCGTTCTAAATGCCGGTAATCCTATATTTTTCGTTCACACATAGCGCTTACCGGTAAATTACTGGTAAATTGGGAGCACTGATTTACCGGAAAGGTTCTGTTCACACATGATCTGTTAACTGCAATTAACCAGTAAATTACCAGTAAAGACTGTATGTGTGAGAGGGATTAATGACAGGGAAGCGTTTTCTCTTAGTTTACAAGTTAACTCGTCAATGGCGGGGAAAGAGTTAACCATGAACATACCTGATGACCAATTAAAGGAGAGTTTACTCACACGTGACTGGTTTTAACAAATTCTAGTTTGTTTCGAAATATTGCCTTGTGAATGCAAACCGAACCAATATGAAATTGCAACATTGTAGCCATTTAACCCCTGGTTTCAGAACCAAGCAATCGATCTACAGGTCTGAAAACACCCTTCCTATTACAAAAATAACACATAACACCCAGATCAGGTGTCCTCAGACAACCATCGTGACCAATCTATTATCAATTTTAACATGAAGACGTCCAGACGTTTGAATTCCAGGGAATGTTTGTGATTATATCAGACTGCAATGGTTTGATGTGATCTGTCATCCAGGTCTACCAGACAGACGACTATCAGCAAACACTCATCTCTCTCCAGTGATCTCTGCAGGCCTGTATATATGGTTTGTTTTGACTGCTGTGTGTGTGTAAGATTAAGTGTATTGATTTGGTGTAGGCTGATGTTGGAGATCATGGAGCTGAACTCGGTTTGGGTCAGATAGGAAATGGAGGAGAACAGATAAGTAAAAGCAAAGGGATTTTAACAAAAATGCATCTTAAAAGAATTTTCAGTGAAATCACACTTTTCATTCTTCGGCACATTAATCTTTAAAATGACCTTAAACAATTTTCTCATCATCATTCATCCAGCCATTAACTGTAAGTATTCTGTACCGTTTGACATGTATGATACCTAAAGTTATTGTTTTGTGATCTGACTAGTCACAAAAAAAAATTTAAATCTGCCAAATGCATTAATGTGCAAATCTGAAAAATGAGACACTAGCTGTGTTTCCATTACCCTTTAAATTGCACAAACAGACATTGCGAATTAAAAATACAGCCAATGGAAACACATCAATTTTGAATATAATCGCAAAAAAGTTTTTACGCTCACATGATTTTTCAGGCAATTCGAAAAAGGTGTATTCGCAAAATGGCAATGGAAACTCGCATTGCCAGGTCATCTGATGTAAGTAAATCACATAATTATTATTTGAAGATGACGCAGTATGAACCAAAACCTAGAAACACCTCATAACGTGTCTGCTCCTGAGTATAGTAATCTTTCCTTGCCAATAATGTTTGGATAACACTCCTACATATATTTAAATTTTTAAATAATGTACTATGACCTCCAAGAAACAGCTATAGGCTTTTCTTGGCATTAATGTTTGGATAATACTCTTTTAACGTCTTTTATGTTAAAAATAGTGCGATAGATGTGATATTGGTAAACCTATCAACAGTGTTGGGGAAAGTTACTTTTAAAAGTAATGCATATTAAGTTACTTCCCAAAAAAGTAACTAATTGCGTTACTTAGTTACTTTTTATGGAAAGTAAAACTTACTTTACTTTTAAAATACTTTGCGTTACTTTTTCTTACTTGGCTGAGGCTTGATCTCTTTCAGGCCTTGCAGATGTTTTTAAGACTAAAGATCTGCATTCAGAAATTGCATATTTTCATTGCAAAAATGTCAAGCTCTGGTCTGCCATCTCTGTTTCTGACTCGAACGGCTCAGGGGCGTATGCATTTTTTTAATTGAATTAATTAAACTGAAAAGTAACTTGCATTACTTTTTTTTTAAAGTAACTCAAATATTAATGTGTACATTTATAAAGTAATGCATTACTTTACCTTATTACTTCAAAAAAGTAATATAATAACGTAATGCAAGTTACTTATAATGCATTATCCCCAACACTGCCTACCAACATCAGTCGACGTGATGAAAAACAAATCGCATGTCATCAGTTAATGGACCATCATATCGCAATTGTATTTAATCAACATTTACAAAATAACGCTAAAGTTTTGCACAAATCTGTAATGGAAACACAGCTGGAGAGAAAGAGAGACAGAGATAGGGAAAGAGAGGTGATAAGGATTTACAAATTCATACACTAACAGGATATGAAAAAGAAAAAGTGGAAGGAGGAAATAAAACAAATGAAAAGGAAAAGAAGAATGATAGTGACAGAAAGCATCCTGATGTCACTATATAGTGCACACTGTCTGGAGTGCAGTGAGTTTGTGTGTTATTATGTGTCAGAAATGGATTACTTTGAGATTAGTGCTCACACACACACACACGCATCTCTCTTGCATGGCTTGCGGATAAATCTGTCGCTTTGGATGAGCGCACTGCAAGATGGAGACATCAAACAAGTCACGTCTTTCTCGTTACGATTTCATTACATCCAGAGGCGCACACACACATCCACTTAGCAGCATGAGGCCAATGTCATTACATGTGGCTTCTCCATCAGGGAATTCCAGAGAATTCCATATGAGATGTCACATATGGCCTTTGGAAACACATTTCCTGGATGCATTTAAAGATGTGGATGTGGGGATGATGCTGGCTCTTCACAGAGAAACATTTTATTGCTCGCCGGAAGACTTAATGGAGTTCTCGGATATATTTTATTTATGTTGACTACTTTATATCATTGTTCAAGATGTTTTTCCTTAAATTCCATCAGAGATGGACACAAATGTGTGTGGACATACAGCTAAAGAGTATAAAGCTCTATTTTGGTCTTAAAATGATTTAAAATGACATTGAACATATAAAATAAAATAAAAATTTCCAACAGCATCATATAAACTGAAAAGGATTTAGCATCATACAGACTAAGTTGTTTTAACCGATGGTTGGATCAAATATGGACATTTACACCCAACAGTTGACTTTGTCATGTTTTACCTAACCATGAGTTTTTGTAATATTTTTGTAATTTGCTTGTGAATCTATGTTACAGCGTTATGTTCATTTAATTCACATTTATTTGTTTTTCACAATGCATATCCTTTACAGAAAATGCATGTTTATATCAGAAAATAAAGTTGTTAGGTTGTATCATTTTTTTTATATTTTCCATTGACTGCTCTCAAGGCAGCAAACAAAGAAACAAATGTCACGAGTGCAATTTCTGCTTCTCATTTAGTACTAATGAGGCTTTTATATTTTAATTCTCTAATCACGCTGGGGTGCTTGAATCGAGTCAAATGAGCCTGAACCAAACATTCTGTTCCTCAGAACCCTGACAGTCAAAACCTCTTCAGCACAAAACACAAGAAACCCTCAAGAACTACATGATATTTATGCTGTGAAGTCTCTAAACAAAAAACATCTCCAAAAAGCAATTACGATTCAAGAGCAACATTGCTGGGCACACAACCTTGCTGTGAAAAATAATAAAATTTTATTCCATATTAAAAATAAATAAATGCACAAACCAACAAAACAATTTATTTCTTCCATCCTCTAAAGATTGAGTCACTCCACCGATATGCCATTTTAATGGCTGTCTTAATCTCTAAATCCTAGTGCACTGGAATATTCCTAAAATTCCTCCAAATTTATGCACGGATATTTAAGAGAATAATGTAAGTGTTTTTCACAATAAACTTTAACACGTGTTTAAAAATGAAGTCAAAGAAATGTTGGATTTGCCGGATATTGATGAAAAACAGCTGTGAATTATCTCAACACGCTTACGCAGCCACGTCAAAGGGAACGTAAGTGAACAGCGTCCCAATGTGAAGTAAGCTAGGGAGCGGATTGAGACACAGCCATAGCAATATAGAATGGCATACAGATCATGGTTGAAAATAATTTCTCCAGTGAAAACTTTGTGTCACTTCATGAAAAACCTGTGCTGGCACTTTAAACAACCAAAACACTGAAAACATTGCTTCAAATTCACCGAATCCCGGTCTCAGGCCATTCAGAAATACCGGTTAGTTGGCAGAATCCGCGTACATTTTTCAGCAAAGTCCACAAAGTGCACAGAAGACGAATGTGATACGTCCGTAGACGACATTTAAACTTGAGTCCCTTACGAGTGCTTGGACTTGAATACAACCCGTGGCAGCCACATGCATCACAGCATTCCCTAATCTGTGCTTTAGATTCTCCATTTGTGCATTTTAAATTCATCATTTGCAGTTTTTCTATTTGCTTTTGCAAATGTCTTGTCGAAAGAAGTGGACCTACAGTGAAAATTTTTGCTTTTATGCCATGCACTTAGAGCAGGGGTGTCAAACATGCGGCCCGCGGGCCGGATACGGCCCGCAAAGGTGTCCGATCCGGCCCGCATGATGATTTATGCAGTTTTATTAAATATTAAATACATATTTTAAAAACCCTTTCAGGCGGGTGTGTAGTTTGTTTTTAATATGAGAGACTTGCGGAACCAGCAAAACGCGGAACAGACTAAACACGGTGCCCAAAAATCTTGCCGTTTTATTGTTACCGCTCCGCTAAAGATCCACTGATTCAGGTAATCCACTTCGTGTTTTCCCGCTCGCTCCGCTGCATCTCTTTGTCCACTCTCTGCCTTGAGAGCGAAGACGACAGTTTCCAAAGTTCGTTGCATTAACAGGTAGATTTATTACATTATATCAGTTGTTAAACCGCAGAATTAGTAATTTGTAAGTTTGTTTATGTATTTCTTCTGGTAATGATTTGCTGTCTGTGTTCTAAAAGTGCTAACAACTTAGCAAGCAAACAACAACAAAATATCCACATTTTTAGTATTAACGTTACCGGCCCGCACTTCGTGGCATTATTTACCATCCGGCCCTCAGCCTAAAATGAGTTTGACACCCCTGACTTAGAGGGTTCTGCAGCGAAAGACAGTCAAAGTTCTTAAATACCAATGAAATTACTAAAGTGACATTTGTGAAAATAAGGCATTTCAAACAGTTATTGACTAATAACATGTTAATTGTCATTTAAGAGAAATTACTGAACCTAAACATAAGAGTCTGCCTAAACAAAGCTAATTTACATGTCAGACGCACTTAAGAGGCTTTTGCATCTGAACTCTTCATATACTGATGCATCACATCTTTGCTTACAGTAACTCTTATTAATGTTGTTATGCTCATACAATGGTACAGTGATGGAATCGGATGGTAATACAGTAGCATGGTACTTTGACATATACTATAGCACTGTATAATTATCACGTGTCTTGATTTCCATGTACCAATGCATTTACATAGAGCTCTAAAGAATACTGTGGTTATATCATTGTGCCGGATTTAAAATAACTTTATTTTTTTGTAAATGCTTACTGTACTGAGTTTCATCATAGCACACAACAGTCGATTTGAAAACAATTACAAAGAAATACCACTGTAATCTTATTTTCTACTGACATAACACAGTTAAACTTACTGTTGTAAGATTGTGAGCTAACACAGGGATTATTACAAGAAAGAAGCACAAAAAACAACAATATTCTCTCTCTCTCTCTCTCTCTCTCTCTCTCTCTCTCTCTCTCTCTCTCTCTATATATATATATATATATATATATATATTTATAAAGACCAAATATTATATTACTTGTAAAAGCCAAATCTATGGTTACCATGGTTTTCGTAAGACAATCATTGCATTGTCTTTTTGAATTTGAAAATAATAACCTTAAAATAATTTCGTTCCTGCACATGAAGAAGTCGAGTGTGTGCAAGTGTGTGTTTATATGCGTGTGTGTGTGCGTGGATCTCTGTTGCCTTAGATACGACGACTGAAAAAGACATTAGAGCTTCATAATCACTGACATTATGAAATCCACCGAATGCGTTTCAAAGCAGTGTCAATTCGATTTGTCCGTCATGTCAGGTGTGTTAATTCACTGTAATGACTGTAAATTACAATGAAAACGCATTGATCACTTACGGTCTTTTTGCGCAGGTTGAGTCCGTGTTTTAATAAACCGGGCAGATCTCGGATCTTCTGCTTGATCTGGACCTGATCCCGGGCGGTTCGGTTCCATCTCCAACTGGACAGGAGTCCGTCCTCCGCGCTGCAGGGGATGCTGTCTGACTCCTCCATCATCATCACCATCCTTATCACACACACGGCCGCTGCGGCGACATCCCGTCCGACACCGCAATGAACCGAGCGAGAGAACCGAGCGAAGAGACGCGAGACCTGCAGCTGCCGCGCCGCGCACAGCTCCACCCAGTGATCAAACGCGCGCGAGCGCGCACACACACAGACACACACACACACACACACACGCGCACACAAACAAGTACAGACATACAGACTTTTGTTAATACTTTGAAATAAATGGATACAAATGAAACGTATAACATATTTAAATAATAAAATGCAATGTATATAAACATTTTTCTCACATTTTTGGATAAACAGACGCGCGAATACTGGAAATAAGGAAATAGCATAGATTTCTGTTCATATAACGCTAAAAAACAAGTACAGACATATTCGACCTAATACATAGTACACACACACTTGTATGGGTGCTTTGGGCAATCTGCAAGCTAAAAAATTGTAAGTGGGTCAAATATTGTCTTTATTGAAGGGATGAACACAGACATTATTTCACATCTTTAATTTGACAGTGTCCCTTTGCTTCAATCTGAACCTTTGCCCTCAAAAATGATCAGCCTGTTGCCATAATCAATATAATTTTCAGCAATTTACTTATTTGGCAAATGAAAATGGTCTTTTTCATCATTTTACCATGTATTCCTGAAAGACAGTCCAGCCAAAAACGATTTTTCACAGCTGGTCTCGATCAATGAGACACTTAAAAAGATTTAACCTCTTAATGACCAGACCACAGTAAAGACCACATGTCCTACTACACTGTCAAAAAACAGGGAAAAAAACATTACTGATATACATCTTAAGACAAAACAACGGCACTGATAAATGTTAAGATATGGCAGCGTAAGATGTTTTTAAATTAAGGCAGCTCAAACATGCACTTTAGTCTGGGACTAGACTTAATCTCTGTCTGGGAAACCGCCCTAAAGCGTTCATATTAGTATCTCAGTGGCACATTTTTTTACAATTTCGACAATTTCCTTTTTGGCATTTTGTTTATTTTGCCGTGTTTATTGCATTTGTATACATTTTTTATTTTTAAAATGCACCTGATGGATTTTCCAAAATGACACTTATTGCAGTATGTAACGTAGCTGTCCATTACGGATGCACAATTCTGGAAAAATGTAAATTTGTATGTTTTTAAATGAAGATCACAATTCTCCCATGATTCTGAATGTAAACCAAACTAAATAACATAGATTTTACCTGAGACAAAATATGAATTGCTGCAATCTCTTAAAAAAAAATTTCAATTGGTTAGAATTATTATTTTTTTTATCTGAAAGATTCAATGACTTACTAATAAATATATGCTTATTACTGGATGAAAGAAAGTGTTCTTCTAGATGGTTAACATTAGTGTTTAACTGTAAACTATTCTCCCAGTACTTCTGTGATAATATTTTGAATATATAATGCAGAACGAAATAATCATACTGTGTAGTTAAAAACCTATACATCATGGTATCCCAAAGTTTTTCAATCCAGGACCCACCCATACAGGTAAAACTGAGAGACACATTTTTAAATGTTTCACTAGTTCATCTGCGCGTTAAATGATGGTAAATTATACTTGGCTTGCTGAACCCCCCCATGTTAAGACTGTGCAGAGGGAGGAATGAGCAAAATAATGAAGAAGATTTGAGGAGGAGGAGGGATGCCAGATGAATCGTCACTGGCGTGAAGACTCGCTTAAATAGGCTCTCAGGATGATTGACTGAATGTTTAGGCTCCTCCCGAACCTACGTTTAAAACTTCATATAAGACAAAAATTCAAGTCCACTATCCAACCACGGCACTGCCATTTAGTGCAGAGAGAAAAAAAATAATCGTGCACCCTCGAAAAAGAAGTCCCCGGCTGCCACTTTCTTGCAGCCCTACTGTCCATCAATGTAAACCGTCTGCATCGTCGTTCATCTAAAAGTGCACGAAAACTAAAGATGATGTATTCCAAAATAAAGAGTCGACTCTGAATCGCCTCAACGAGTCATAAGTAATTCAGATATTTTTTTTGTTACGGATCTACGTCACTAAGTAACACATTTGCATGATGCCTGCCTTGGCTGGTTCACAGCGAATGATGTCTACACCGGCCCGCCCTAAAATACTTCAGCTAGTGGGTGTGGTTCAAGTCATGTTTACTTCCAAAGGGTGATTACATTTGTATCATGTGGAATACTCAATAAATCGGCAGAGACGCAATTTTATAGAATAATCGACAAAGAATGAGAAAGAAATAACTGTTTGTGTGAACACTTTTTACAACAAAGGCAACATGCACGGTGAGTCACTGTCTCTCTCTCTCTCTCTCTCTCTCTCTCTCTCTCTCTCTCTCGTGTTTTATATCAATGAACTGTCGTTCTTATAACTCAGAGAAATAATAAAGCATGTTACTGTAATTTTACTGTAATTTTTTTTTAGTCTTTTCAGTCTAGTCTGACCTCCTCTTGACTTCTTCCACCAGAAACACAAGCTCTTGTGATGATATTTCACAGTTCGCTGTGTACCAAAGTTCAAGTCTGGTCAACTTTGACCTGTGAATTTGTATCACGTGATATGTGACCAGTGGAAAAACATACGTCACGGTGTACTGAAAAGCACAAATGGACGAAGGCAAAGATCTTATTTGACCAACTGCTCCCCGCCCATATTTGAAGTATCGTCCGACAAATACTCGCATGCTTAAAGGCCACGGCATCATTCGGTCACATTTGTGCATGTATGTAATAGCAATTGGGTTTTCGTTTCAAAGCGCGTTGTATGCAGAAAGACCAATCAGGACAAACAGGGCCTGCTGGCCAATCAGAGCAGTGAAGGCTCACGAAAAGGAGGGGTTTAGACAGACTAAATCTTTAAACTGCTTCAAATGAACCGTTTCAGCATTCACGAGAAATGAGGTGATATATAAATGTACGTTTTTAAAAAATAACAGCGTTTTTTGACCTTGTAAACCGTGCTGTATAGCACCAAAATTGGTTCTTTGCTCGTAATCATAGAAGAACCGTTTTTAGTGTCATATAGCACCAGTGAAGCACCTGTGTAGAACCAAATAGGGGCCATATAGCACCACATATGGTTCTACATAGCACTATATGGTTCTATACAGGTGCTTCACAGGTGCTTCCCCGGTGCTATATGGCACTAAAAACGGTTCTTCTATGATTACGAGCGGTGCTATATAGCACCGTTTGTTTTTGTGTATGCATTTAAACCTGTTGTAGGGGACTCTTAAAACTTTATACAATTACACAATTACAATGTTTTTAAAAATGTAAAAAAAAGTAGAAAACAACAACTTAGACTTTAACCTAGAATGTTTCAAATGTTTTATGTATTTAAAGAGCACCTATTGTCCGATTCTCGATTTTTCATTTCCTTTGGTGTGTAAGTGTGTATTATATTAATGATATGCAAAAGGTTTAGGATAAGTTTTTTTACCTGATGGGAGGGGTTCTTGTGGACCAATCACATCGCGTGCGGTCCGCGTAGAACTGGCGGGCTGTTAAAAATCTGGCGAGGTGCACGTCAGGCATCGCAGGAGCTACGGTTAACCTACGGCGTAGACCTTACGCACGACTTAAATTGGACATTAGCCTGTAAGTCAACTCCTGTTATACCACAGGTCTGTTGAATGCTGTATTCTGATTGGTTGATAAATGTTCCACAAGTATGCATTATTTTTCGATAACCGCACACCTAACTTATCAAATAGATCTTAATAATGCACACCCGTGGTGTAACGTCACTCCGCTTCGCGTCGTGCCACATTAGCACCTAGGGTGTGCATTATTTTCGTATAATTCAACAGAAATTTTTATTCTTTACTTAGCATTGCAAGCGAATCTTTCAAACATGGTAACAAGCATCACATTTTCGGCTGACGTGTGAAGTATTCAGGCCAATCACAACATACAGATTAGCTGGCCAATCAGGGACACAGCGCTTTTCACATCGATGAGTTTTGTACAAAATCCATGCGTTTCAGGAAGACAGAGATATCTGGAGCCATAAAAATGTACAGTATGTGGAAAATAATGTGTTTTAGCAATAAAATTTAATGTAAAATCGATGCATTGTGCAGCTAACGCAGCTTCAAAACTATTGTACTATTTCAAAGTGGAGGACACACCGAGTGACTCCAAGCATTTAAAGGACACAGTTTTTTTTCTACGACCCACTTGTCTGAATAAATGAATGATTGTGAAATCAACATCAATGTTCAGAGGTTCAAATCAATATGACTGATCTGATTTTCAGGTCTGTGGTTTCTTAGGACATTTAATGCATTATGTTTGTTGTGTTTATAGAACAGCTTGTGCGTCTCAGCGTCATCCTGATTCTAATCCCATCACATCTGATGCTTCTTTAACGTAGGGTATTCGCTATAGTTTTATCACAAACGCAACCATTAAAAAGAAATCACAGATGAGTACGGCTCTGGAAAAACTCATGCATTTTGAGACTTATAATCCCTGACTAGTAAACCAAAAGCTTACATCTCTTTATGTGTCTGTTGGTTTTACAGAATCATAACAAATGAACACTTGTGCTCAGCAAACCAGTATCTCCACATCTTACATGAAATGAGATCTGATGGCCTGTCAAAATGAAAGATCACCTCTATATTGCTGAATAGAGCAAATGCCCGGAGGACACGCGTGTGCGCTGTATAGCTAACACCTCCAGTGGAGTTCATTGAAGGGTGATGTGTGAGTTGTGGGTGTGGCTCTACTGTACATGCTCCAATTTCAGGTGTTGGATGACAAGGAACCCACAGAGGAATTCTGGGAAGCATAATCAGGAAGAGTTCACTCGCTAGACACATTTTGAAGAGACATCAAGCTGTATTGGAAGAAAAGTACAAGATAACAAGGATGTCAAAAATTTATAAAGGAATTTATTAAAAAAAATCTATTTCTATTGCATAATACAAGGACGGTTATGAAAGATGATGGATGGATGAATGTGTGGATATCTATCTATTAAAGGCAGATATATAAACAATATCCACTTTTAGTACATAGACAGAATTTGATTGAATTATTTGTGTTGAAACTAAATTTTCTTGCAGGTGTTACAGCCCATGTAACGTTTGTGTCCTTTCACTTACGGTGTAATTGTACAATAACGGTAGGTCTCACAAACAAACTTTTAAATATTTATTTGTAGCAGAGATGTTAGATTAATCTAACTTAAATATTTGTGAATGGTAAAGCCAAAACCGAAAAGCGTTAGGTTGTGCACCTCTCTCCCCTATCATGCATATCCATTACTTTATCAAATGCATATTATTATTAGATTTTGCAAAACAATATTAACAAGACAATATGTGTTTTTAAGGTAAAATATTTATAAATTGTTTTTTAATACAGTATACACTAAAAACCTAAAAGGATTTGACCTCATATGACCCCACATGTATGATGCCACTTTTATAAGAAATTTACAAAAATTTTCTAGTTTACAGTATACTTCATACAACCAGGGTCACTGAGTTCACCAAAAATTGATTCTGTAAAATAAATGAATAATCCTTTCCATCTCCAGTAACCGGAAAAACCCGCCTACACACAGACAGAAACTCTTTAAACAAACTAAAGGATATAAAGGTTTGCTAAAAGTTAATCTGTTTGGTTGTCTTGGGCATAAGAAGTAAGAAATGGTTATTTTAACCCTTGTGGGTTGTTGAGGCCATTTTTGGTTTTTTTATGTCTTAATTTGGCCACAACTTTCTCTGTGTTTCAGCAAATGGAATGATTTTCGGTGACAAATCTTATATTTACACATATTTTGAGAAAATTATTTGAAATTTTTCAAAAACTCAACAATATACCGTGGGCAAAAAAAGGCACTAAATTAAACGGCTGTAAAAATGTATCAGATGAATATTTTTTTCCAATTTTTTTTTCATAAATCTGTTAATCGCCCTCAGTACTGATAAAAACTACCAAATGCTTAAAAAATTCCATTATTTTGACTCTTTAATTGCCATGTTCATAAGTGGTGTCAATGATTTGATGGAAAAAAACACACAAAATTACAGATTTTCAATATAAAAAGTGATTGTGGACTGGATTTTTTAAAACCTTTTTCACAGTCTTGGGCTTGTCAAAGATTGGGAAAAACGTTGGCTTTGATGCATTTTTAGTTTTTGTGCAGTATCAGTTTTTTTCTCCCTAATTAGTTGTTTGTGGCTTTTTTGCCCCCATTTTGTACTTCCATTAAAACAACATTTTTTGATTGCAGAGCCATGACACCTTATTATCATGCATTCTTTATTGTTGGTGGTTTTTCCTTTTGCTAAGAGGTCAAATTTGTCATTTTTACTGTTGATCACCATGTGGCACCATTAACCCTTTAGTAGGCCTGTGCAAAAAACAGAGCTTAATTTCTGGCTTGTTGTTATAATGGAAGTCAATGGGGCAAAAACAGTAAATGAGGGTGTAAAAGAATAAAAACTGATGCTGCACAAAAACTAAAAATGCACCAAAGCCAATGTTTTTACCAATCTTTGGCATGCCCAAGACTGTGAAAAGGGTAAAAAATCCAGTCCACAATCACTTTTTATATTGAAAATCAGTCAATTTGTGTTTGTTCCCCAAATCAGTGACACCACTTATGAACTTGGCAATTAAAGAGTTAAAATCATGGAAATGTTGTTAACATTTGGTATGTTTGATCAGTACTGAGGTTGATTAACAGATTTATGAAAAAAAAATTGAAAAAAAAATTAATCTGATAAATTTTTACAGCCGTTAAATTCAGTGGCCTTTTTTGCACACGAACAACCCGAAAGGGTAGTGAATGGGAACAACCCACAAGAGTTAAGAAATTTTGACTGAAATGCTCTTTGGGGAACTAAAATGTGCTCTAGCAACTTTATTGCATAACTAGGTGTTTTCATTTCCCATGCAAATTTTACTAGACTTCTGGGGATTGACATGGTTTTGCTCTGTAGTTTTAATAGCACATAAAAAAATAATAAAACACTATCACTACCCATTCACTTTTAATGTGTGTACTTTTGAAAAAAAAAAATGTTCTGGTGGTGGGAGTAAAAACTGTCAAAGTGTAAACTCAAATGGACATGGACAAAAGGATTTGTGTTTTACTGCCATCCAGTGGTTACTTTAGAGAACTCATGGGGCAATCCCATGCAAATGTCAACCTTATTATGAAGAGTCAAGTTTTTACCCATACTGAAATTTCAGATGTCAATATTTGGTGGTTTAAATACCTATGCAATGTCTCTGTTTAAGTTTTTAAAGCATTTTTTTTCATAGTAAAACAGAAGTATAGACTGATATTTTTCTAATGTCTGGACTCTGTCATTAGGGGTTTAGGAGAATATAAACAAACGGTTCAATCAGTGTTTGAATTACCCAAGAATATGGGGGTCTAGCTAACCATTTGCCTTCAAAAAAGTCTAAAATAGCCTAATAGTTTGAGAGCAATTTTTAAAAGCCCCTAACCCAATCCTACATCTAAGTGGTCTCCCGAAAACAGTTGAGTTTCATACAGAATCTTGAATTCCTTTTTTGTGAAATTGTGCAAAATAATGGACAGTATCGGTTTGTGACAGTGCAGCACAAAAATTCATGTAAAAAAACCCAAAAAACAAGGGGACCCCCCTAATTTATATTTTTGTGCTTTATAGGGGGTCCCTCAATGCTTATAGGAGGTCTGGGACCACCCCAGCCCCCCTCAATTTGAACACTGGGTTCATGTGGCAGAGCATTGCAATAGAAGTGCAAAAGGTCAAGAGTTTGAACATAGGGAACACATATACTAATTAAAAAAAATTATACCTTGAAATGCACTGTAAGTTATTTTTGGATTAAAAAATGTATGAATGTAATGTAAATATAAAGTCTGTTGTTCAAACAAGCAAATAACTCAATAGACAGAGAGACGATTGGCTGGTCTCCCAGTCTGGTTTCAGTAAATTTATCAGGCTGGTTTTAGAGGATTCCCATTTTTAGCTGGTCAAGCTGACTGAAACTTGTGGGGATACTGTGGTAAATCTCATTTGTTAACAGTATGTTAATGCAGCAGGCAGCTCTATTTAATGCCCTCTATTGGTGTAAGAGACTGAGGGAAGCCGCTATATCCGAAATGAAACTCTCCCTAGACTTGTCATAAAGATTTGGCAAATTTTTGTTTTGGGGGGATTTTCCCACTCTGAAATTACATTTAAAGAAATCTCTGTCGCCTTCACCTGAGGCAGAAAATGCTGTCGGTCGCATAAACAGGACTGCTTTCACTGCGGTTTACCCAAATTTGAGTAACGTTAAACCGGTGACGTCACATAATAAGATTCACTCTCACTGTACACGCGCGTTTCTCAATTTATGTGTTCTTTTCTCTTACTCACCGTGAGTCGTGACACAAACTGTGTGTTATGAGAAGGCTTTATGTGCAATCTTCTGTTTCGTAAGATGTTCACCCAGTTATAAACATTTATTTGTTTTGATGAAACTGTGCACTTTAATGAGCGCCGCCATCTTTGATTTTCCGGGCACGCGTCATCTCTTTAGTCATTTTAACCGCTTAAAATTCCAGTGTACGTGGGAGGGACACTGCATTATTTAACAGAAAACTTCATCAAATACAACAACTCACAAACTAAAATTTGTTTAGGCATTTTTTTTAGCCTTTTTCAGGAATGCTAAGAAGTGAACAATAATTTTTTCATCATAATAGTTTTTACTTTAAATATTAAACATTAAACATGATAAAGAATGCATGCAAGGCAGGTCAGCTCATCCCATATGGCAAAAATATATTTTCAAATATTTAAGAATTAATAAAAAAAATAAAACATATATTTTAAAGCATTTATATTCACATCGCATTGAATATAAAGAAAAACTTTTTATGTTACAAACCTGTAAACAGTTTTGAAAAAGTTAAAATTTTTTTACAAAAATATATTTAGAATTTTATACAAACTTTTATATTTTGTCCAGGAAAAATATAAATTGTAAAATTAGAATAGTATTTGTTGCCGCCGAAATACATTTTGAAATATATGCTAATATATGAAGACTAAATATAATAAATGTATTAAGCATATATTTAAACATACTTTGGGGCAAAGAAATGTTTTTTTTTTTTTTTTTTGACGTATGGGATACTTAAAATGGGTTTGTTTCTAGACAGACAGTCTGGTCAAAAAGTTAAAACTTCTGTGGACTTTCCCAGGGACCGAACCATCTGGTGATCAGAATATTTGATGTATTAATCACCCAGTATACTGGCAGGCAGTTTTAAACACCTCTCACATTTTGTTTAATTCTGTACCACATTGCTGTTTTGTTACAGGGATTTCATCAGAATCACATTCATTTGCCAAGTCCTTTGGTGTGCATGCAAAAGGTGTACCTAGTCGTGATATTTTACTCGTCTTGGTGTACTGGTGCTTAAGTAAAATTTAGAGAATCACAAATATTTTTATCATAATTAATAAGGCTATAAGAACTGTGTCGATAAATATAAAATAAATCATAATTTACATTGTAAAAAAAATGAATGCAATGAAATTGAATATTAATAAATAATGCAATTATTATCTTAACTTTTTAAGTTAAAGTAACAAGAAAATATATGTTGATTTGACAAAAATGCTAAATTTTTGTACAGTGTATATCTTTTCAATATCATTTATTTCAAAATGTACTAATGCTATTGCAACACATACTGTACTATTAATTAAAGCAGGTGTCATCTGCAAAAATTATGTTAAAACATTAACTTCAAATATAGATGAGCCATTTGTAACAATGAAATATGAAATAACAGTACGAGTTACGAGTATGATGTTACTATAAACGTTTAGATGTACTGATAAGAACTGTCATATAAAGAAACAAACCCCATCCAACATGGAATTAATGTTTAAACTCAACAGAATAATATCTCAACACAATCTAAAGCAAAAGTTCACACCTCCTGCCAAAAAAGCCCCAATGTGGTTTTGTTTATTATAAACCATTAGGAAAGTTTAGATTTCAAGAAAAACTCAAGCGGTTTCTAGAAAAACTCATTGCGTATATGCAGCAAACATACTGTATTTCAATGTCATTTATAATCATTTGAGTATTATCAATCGAAAAAGTTCAAAATGAGGTGCGTATTGAAAAGGTCCAAATCAAAATGCAAAAGGAAGGGTGCATATTTCAACAATGAAAAACATCAAGTGCAAAATAAAGCCTCAACTTTACTGGAAAACCCTACAGAATTTACTACTACATACAGTGGCCCAAACACTATATTTAGACCCCTGTGTATTTATTTAGGTAACTGATTGTACTCATTAGTATGTTTATTTGCAAAAGAAAGTTTATTAATGGTTTTATTGTGTTCATGTTCATTTTAAGAGGACCTATTAAAGACAATTCAGTTCTTTACTTATGAGCATGAGCTTGTGGCCTAGTTGTATTTTAGTTTGTATGGTTAATGTCAGCATGATAAAGTTTGGCCCTCATAAGGGGAAATTTTTTCAGATCCGCCTTAAAGCCCCCGTAACCTTTAAAAAAATTTCAGAAAATGAGCTGCCAGTGTGTGCAGAAACATCCTTTTATTATACAAATCCATCTTTTCTTCTCCTTTAAACCACAACAGTCACACAAAACAGGCTGTTGGGGATCCCCTATCAATGTGATGTCACATTGATTACGCCTCACTCATAACTGCTCACAGACTCCGCCTTATGAGCGAGTAAATCAACCTCCCGCCAGAGACACAAGACCAGCATATGTTGTGTTTTGGTGATGGTTTGCTGGTGACCACCAACATAGACCAGGATAATTCCTGTGCTGGTTTGGTGCTGGTTTAGCTGGTGGTCATCAGCATATCAGCACCTGCATCCCATCCTGATCATACTAGCATGTTGTGCAAACCAGCATGGACCAGAATGGGAGTTATGCTTGTCTATGCTGTTTTTTCAGCAGGGACCATTTCCAGTGTGAAAAGCCCTTTATAGTTGATTTTTAGTGAATGTGTAATCTTTCTGGTCACACTTTACCACACTAAATACTACAGCAAAACCCCCAGTGTTTAATTAACACTCATAGGGGCAGTTTCCTGAAGAGGCGGTTTCCCAGACAGGGATTAGACTAAAATAAATGTAAGAGCTGTCCAAACTGAGAACAAACTGTTGTTGGCTTTTGTTAAAAATATACCCGTGAGACTTATGACTGGTTTTGTGGTTGGGGGTCACAACATTTTTATTATTGAAAATCAGCAAACCAATTTTTTACAAAATGAACTTAAAACGTGAATGCTTAATATTTTGATACAGTATTTGTGCAATAGCATTCATTCATTTAATGGAATCCGTAAAGGTCACCTCATAAGAGAAAGTCACTTTCATATGTTGTTTGATCATATTTGTGTGTCACCCATGTGTGTACACAACCACCCTTTAATGATCTAGCCAAAACTTTTGGCGTTGTCTGAGCAAAATGACATCACTTGACCACATCAAAAGACCACAGTTAAGTCATAATGTCTATTTTAAACCTTTTTGGATTATCTTTTGCAATAATGGATTTTCTTTTATGCCAAAAATCATTAGGATATTAAAGGCGGGGTGCGTGACTTTTGAAAAAAACTTTGGAAAAAGGAGTTGGGCAGAGTACCAAATCCCTCTTGTAGCCAATCAGCAGTAAGGGGCGTGGCTACTAACTGACATTGTTGCCTAGGTTGCATACAGTATGTGTGGGGCGGGTCTATTAAAAGAAGGTCCATTTTCTATTGGGGTAGGGGCGTGTTTAGGTGATTTTAAATGTCAACATTGGCTTTCAGAGATCTTGTGTTGGGGAAAGTTACTTTTAAAAGTAATGCATCAAAATATCAAGTTACTTTCCAAAAAAGTAACTAATTGCGTTACTTAGTTACTTTTCATGGAAAGTAATACTTACATTACTTAAGTTACTTGGCTGAGGCTTGATCTCGTTCAGGCTTTGCACTTGTTTTTATGATGTCAATTGCACATTTCCATTGCGAAAATATCAAGCTCTGGTCTGCAATCTCCATTTTGGACTCAAAACTGTTCCCGCTAAGGCACGCATGCATATAGTGCGTATTTCTATGTGACTTTGTCCAGTTTAATTCAGTATGTTGTGTTTTTTAATCAAATTAATTAAACCGAAAAGTAACTCGCATTGCTTTTTTAAAAATGTAACTTAAATATTAATGTGTACATTTAAAAAGTAATGCGTTATTTTACTAAGTAATATTATTACGTAATGCACGTTACTTGTAATGCGTTACCCCCAACACTGGTAGTAAGGTGCTTTATTTTTATTAAAAGCGGTGTATATTTTTAAAACTAATAAAGTACTTTTCCTGCACACCCCAAAACTGGTCTTTCAACATTGTTATATGATCTATGTTCTGGGGACACCTGAGATATAACATCTTGAAAAAAAATTGTCATATCAGGTGAGGGTCTTAATTTTTATTCCCCTGTGGCTGAAGCCAAATTACAAAAGTTCCTTAACCGCCTCAGATAATATAGATAGCACCAATCTGACACCACCACAGTTAAATTATGTTGGGGAATCCTCTGTTTTACAAACCAAATGCATATTATCTGGACTTTTGATCTTTGGTCTTTAGAGAGGGGTTTCTGACCACTCGAAGCCTCACAAAACATAGCACCACTAAATGCTTTTATTGCAAAATGAGCACATTTACAGGAAGGATGATTTAGAAAAGAAGAAGGAAGTCGCCTTTTTACGTCTTTGTGAAATCTGATTCTTTTTATCTCATTTGAATAGAAACTATTAAGATTAGGAAACTGTGTGTGTGTGTGTGCTACATCAAATCTCAAGTACACGAGGGTGAAATGTCAAATTTTGGAAAGCGCATCATTTTGACATAAAGGTTCTTAAAGCACACAGTTGTCTTTTAATCCTTTAGATGATGAATTACATGCAAATTTACCGAAATATACAGTGTTGAGATTCATAAGGAAGGAAATACAGTTGTGTTTAAATATAGCAGGGTACTAAAAGAAATTAAAACTTGTATATATAGATTTTATTTCCTTTTTTAAATGTAGTAAAACATTCAATTCCTTAAGCATGAACAAAATTGATCACATCTGTCTTGTTCTTTTAAAGGTAAGCAAAGAAAACAAATATTAATCTGTTCAAAAATTAGCAGGGTCAACATTTTTCTCTTTAGACTGAAGACTTTAAACTATTGAATTACTAATATTTAATTGCATAAGCATAACTGTGCATCTGTGTGGCACATCGAGTCAATTGACTTCAGGATCCACAGTTCATGTCAATTATTACACTTCTTTAAAAAATTCTTTACTGCCTTAAAATTTTTGGTTGAATCAACTCAGATTTACAAGTCATGTCAACTTACTATTTTTTATTTTGACAAGAGATGAATTGTTTTAACTTAAAATGAAGTTGACTTCTTCCAATAAAGTTGAACAATTTTAAGGCAGCAAAGAATTTTAGCTTCCAAAACTACTTTTTTAATGTCACCCCACAAGTTTTTAATGGGGTTGAGATCAGGGCATTGAGCTCATAACCTCAATCCTTTTTGGAACCAAGATTTTGCCCTCTTGCTTATGTGTTTGGGGTTGTTAACACAACCAGGGGCATTTCCTCTTAAGCCATGGGCAACTTAATCTCTTCAAGTATTCTGATGTATACACGTTCTCTTATATACGATAAATATGCCCAACATCGTAGTATGAAAGCATCCCATGAGCACCACCATGCTTAACTGTCTTTACAGTGTACTGTGGTTTGATTTGGTACCCGGGGGTCTCCTGAGGTTCTGTCGAAAACCATTAGACCCCAAAATATCAATTTTACTCTCATCAGGCACAAAATGTTATGTCAATTTTCTTTGGGCTGGTTTATGTGCTGATGCCTTTATTTCAACAAAGGTGCAGATGATTTTAGATAATCTTTGAACTTTCTAATGGCTGAATCTATGTTTCATGTGGTTTGGGTTTTTGTTACCATTTTAAGCATTTAAGCAAAGCATCCTAAGTTTTGCTGCATTTCTTTGTGTGTCATCAACTTTTTAATCAAATGACATTGTTCCTCCGAGCTATGTTTGGAACGGTCCATTTTACTTAGAAATTAAGCAACAAATATATTTTATAACAATCATTTGCTTCCTCTCTTTCTAAAGAAAAGACCAAAAGGAGTTATTTTTTCACAGAATTAACTCGTTTTCTAATTAAACTTTGCACTATTTTGATTATGCTACTTTCTGTCAATTAGTTGAGTCAATTACGCAGAAGTAGTGGTGTGGATCTGTTGTTTTTCTACTACATTTGTTAGTTAATAAGTTGCTATACAGAAATGTCATTAACGCAACCGTATAATTTTCCCCAGTCTTCCATACTTTTACTTTTCCTCTTGTTTTCAGAATGCAAATGTCAAACTGTTTTTTATTCATCAAGCATATCATTTTTCTCTTGCTGAAAAATATTAAAACAGCAAAGACATGACTGATTTAGTTGATATATGATTAAATGTACTTTACACTTGGTGAATTTACCCTACTTTAAAAGGATGTTGTACCAGTATAGCGGGGAAGACAATGTAATGGAAATTAACATGTATGAAAATCCGAATCAAGGCTTTTTCCCTCTTCCTAAATGACGAATAACGTCTTTAAAGGGGGGAAATGGAAACTCCTGAAGTCTCGGTATAAAAACCACAAATACTTGAGACGAGCTGATCAGTAGAGTTCAGTTTTCTTCAAGACATCACAGGAAGTTGGAGAGGAGATGATGCCGTCAGCTATGAGTAAGTGCAAGAGGTTTTACTCTTACATCTGCAGACGGACAACTTCTCCACAACAGCTTCACGAGCAAACACCCGTGTCTCTTTCTCTCTGCAGATGTTTATTTCTCTGCCGTCCTGTCAGTGTGGATCTGTCAGCTGGATGCAGTGCCTCTGTTCAGCAGTATGGGTGAATTACCTGAAATATCTGGAGATGAAGTTCAGGAGGTGAATGTGCCTGTTCCTCTGACCGAACCAGAGAGATGGCACCGGATGGCCAAACAACTACAAAATGACGTGAAAACTCTGAGAGATGAACAGGTACCGATAACCTTAGGTTCGATTTGATGTGTTATTATATTGTAATGACTTATACTAACTCGCATTGTTATTCCAGTTTATCCGAGATTTCGGAGAAACGGTGAATATGAGTTTATTTGAGAATGAAAGAATCAACACTCCAGTCTTTAAAGCATCTGATGGGTGTTTTCTCAAAAACTTCAGTACGGTAAGTTTATGTCCATTTCATGTTTTTTGAACTCTCATTTATAGAGAAGAACCGATATTACATTTTTCCACCGATTATTCAGACTAATATCATTTTCAGACTGCATGTTATTCCTTTATGAATGACCATTAAACTAGTGATGTTTGACATTTTTATACAGTCTTAAACTATCGGCCGATAATGTGAAAAAATATCGACCGATTATTGGCCGATATATCGGTGCATTTCTACTTTTCATTACTGAAGACCTCTTGTTAAATTATTGTGTATTTTAGGAAAGGTGTCTGGGGCATATTTACAACATCCTGATGTGGTACAAAGAGAATCTGAATTACATCGAGAGGGAAAATCTGACCCCAACCCTGATGAATAATGTCAAACATGAGATGAAACGATTGCTGGAGTCCATAAATAGCCAGGTAAACACATCATGCATCTCTCTGCTGCGTATCCAAATGGGTACTGTGATGAATTTTGTCATTTTTGAATTGTAAGATGTTTTGGTACTTAAATATTTAATCAGACTTTTTCTTGTTTAAGGTAATGGATGTTTAGATAAGATAAAACCGAATTCATATGGTTATGGTCGTGCATTAAAAAGACTAACTATAACTACCAACTTATCATGCATGTGTAACATCATCACATTTTAGGTTTATGAAAATGTTCCTGGTTTGATATTTTCGTGCAATGTGCAATAAGTCGTTTCTTTCTATTTCTCTTTAGCTTCAGTCAAAGGATTTGCAAGTTGAAGACATCTCAAGTTCTCTGCATGCCAAGTCTGCATGGACACAGAAGGCGGTTACACACTCGATCTTATTCAACTTAACAAATGTGATGATCCATACGTGCAGAGCTATCCCTTACCTTAGCAAATCTAAAGCTGGACACAGTCAGCGGACAAAGAACAAAATTAAAACTGATTGGATCTCAGACAAAAACTAACAAAAACAGACCCATTTATTTAGGGGTCCAATTTGATTGTGTTTGATTTATTTTTTGAAACATTTGCATTTTTAAATTAATCTATTTATTTTATTTGGGTGAATCTTTCATCAAACGTACAATTATCATCTTTTTTATTTGTACTTGTCAATGATAAAAAACTTGAAAGACGTGGACGGAATCCTAACAGATGTAATTTCACTCCAAACTTTTGATAAAACTTGAGAGCTTGTTATTTACTGAACATCAGGGGATGATAACTTAATATTTATTGTAATGTTTTTGTATTGATCATGCTAAATCTGATGCTATTTATAAATATTTATATTTGTTTTTTATCTTTATTTACTGTGTATCAGGTTTTAAATGATGGTAATGTATGAATGTATGTAGTATTTACTACTGTAAGACATTCATGACACTGTGTGTCAAATAAAGCTGAGCTGCATTTAAAGTGTTGTCTTCATGATACAGAAAGAGAAGAAAATATTAGAAAGCTGTCGAAACGAAATTATACAAAGAGGTGTGAGAGAAAAAAAATCTAAATAAAACTCCAACTAACAGTGATTTTAAGATTGATAAGGACTTGCTGATCAAAAGCCAGCATAAATAATATCAGCTGTTTGATTCATAGTAGTTATCGGCCATGTATTATTAGTGTATATCCGTATTTATCGGTGCATCCCTAGAAAAAAGATAGAGAAAGCTTTGGCTTGGTTTGTTGATCTTGACATGTAAATGTAACCTGGGTAAACTGAACAAAGCTGACCAAAAGTCAACATATAATTTGCACATTGCTGCAAATTTCATTTGTACAGAATTGAAAATCTGTGCTAATAAATATTCAGGGTTCCCACACCTTAGTTAACTTCAAATTCAAGGACCTTTCAAGGACTTTCCAGGTCCAATACCCTCAAATTCAATGACTAAATGTGGGGACACATTTCAAGTGAGAGCAAGGTTACATCGTGTTACCTTTTAAGATACATTGTTACAGTTCCCTTTCGAGGGAACTCGCGCTGCGTCACTGCGGTGACACTTTGGGGACGCCTCCAGGGGTAAGTGCGTCTGAATGTGTATATCAAATTCAACCAATGGTGAGGCTTAACGACAAAGACAGGGTGACACTGGAGTCATGAAGTATATCGCTATCTGAAATATTGCCAAAGACGGCGTTACAGGGACGCAGGAAGTATGGCAAGGGAGACACAGCGTCTCGTTCCCTTCTCAAGGGAACAACAGTTACATACGTAACCCGAGAGGTTTTCATGTGTCAAACACAACTATGCAAAAAAGCATTTTGGTATGAATCAACATTCACATACAGAAGATATAAACATTTAAAGCAAACAGTTTAGCACGTGTGCTTAAAAAGTCTAGAATTTTTATGTTATTATCCTACACTACACAGGGAATAATATGGATTTTTTTCCGGAAAACTTCTTGCATAAAATAGATTCAAGCACTTTTAATGACCTGTATCCATGTATATATATTTTCCAAAAACTTCCCAGCGCCTTGAATTATTTTCCCCAGGTTCACAAACTTTTAAGGATTTGAAGGACCCGTGGGAACCCTGAATATTATTGTATGTAATGTTTTCTTTATCAAGACAACTGAACGTGCAATGGTTCACAATTCATTGTTCACAATTATTTAATTTCAGAAACTAAAAGTAGATTCAGCAACATTTCATTAATTCCTCATGATGATACATGTTTTGGACATATGAAAGTCCAGAAAATAAACTCCAAAGAAACGGTGCCAGTGACCGTATAGTATTTACATCATCATAAAATGATCATCCGGTAAGTTTAGAGTTCACAGATGAGATAAACCGATGAAACATCAACCACTGTTTCTCCTCAAACTGAAGATGGGCTTTCTGGATTTGGTGTCTAGCTGTCAGGTGCGTCTTCATCCCCAAAGCAAACTGATGAAAAAGAAGCTCTTTAAATCACTAACATCTTGTCTAACTTGATAAAATACAAATCACAAGTATAAAATTGACTAATTTACCTCAAAATCGTGGGTTCAGGCATTCCTGGATCAGCACCTCGTTTAAATCCTGCCATAAATAAGCAAGCATAATAATGAGTTATGATATGATTGATGATATAATTATGAAATACAGTAAGAGTAAAACATATTGACCCAAACACTCACTATATCTACACCGTATTGGTATATATATATATCGGCCTATAATCGTATCGGCAGATAAAAGCACCACCCAACTATTGGCCAATGATCAGGACAGGTTATATCATGGCAACCCAAAAACACATCAGAACTCAAACTGTGTGATCATTTTGCATTTTGTGTAGTTTGTACACTTCTAGCACTTCTAGGATTTCACAACATAATTGAAACAAGAACTTAAAAGAAAAATAACGTCATTCTAAGTATGAATAGCGGAATCGGCACAGAAATTTGGCATGGGTGCATCCCTATACATTATGCAAGGGAAAGGCTGTCAAAACTTTATTATTTTAATATATTTAAAAACCTTCCGTGAATCATTCAAGGACCAATGATCTTAAAACAGCCAGATATCAGCCGTGCTTACTAATCTGAAAATATTTGAGATATTATCTGCATTACCTCGAGCAACTCGTGTGTTACTGGAAAAAACCACATCGAAAAAATGTGCAATACATCTGATCAACAGAACAGAATCAGATCTTACAGTATTCATATTTTAAGCCTTGTTGCATCATGTTTTGGACAGCATCACCTCTATTTCCCACTGAACAATCCTGATTCCTCATTCTCAAGAACTGACGGAGAAAAGCATCAATAATAAGACTGGCATCATAAAACCCTCTTTCCTCATATCCGTTTCCTGGCCATTCTGTGGGTATCGCTGATCCAGATGAGAGTCGAGAGACAGAAAAGTCCTGCGTTGCAGGACACACAGGAAGTGACTCCAAACAGAAGTCACGTGATGGGACGGGTCAAACCTCAAAGAGACCGGAGATCAAACTGATGCAATTCTTCCCCTTTCACTGAAGGCTGAACTTATTTAATCAAAACATCATCTAAGAGAGATGTCGAGGAAATCGGACGTCATAGCTGAGTCATGCAGATTTATTACGCAACACAAGAACAAACATCTTAAGCTGAGGAGTCAATAATATCCTGTGTAAGGGGGTGAAATTTATGTGCCCCCATCCATCCGTTTGGCCCAATGGCGAAGTCCAAACCGCATGGGAAGGATTGATAGCGCGTTCGGTCTTTTCAGGCGCTTTGCAGATGACGTTTTGGCGTTACGTAATTTAGGTATATTTATCTCTAATCTGACTCCAAAGACAAAGATTTAGTTTATATTATATTACAAATTTGATTGATTATTACTTTTAAAGCTTACAAAATTTAGATGTATGTTTGTTTATTTATTCTGATAAAGCTCTGGTATTACACTCGTTCATTCGGTTCTCACAGTCGCACATGATCCTAGTACGGGCCTCATAATTAATATACTGGTCAACGGTCGTAAGCGAATCAGTGTTGGTCGCTGCCAGAGGTTGGACTATACGCTTAAGCGGCCGCTTTCTGCGTGCTCAACTTTAAACATACTTTATTTAGTCCCCTTAGAGGTGACACTTAATTATTACAATTATTATTTCTAATCAAGATTAATGAATAGAATAACATTGAAATAAACAGAGGTTGAGGCTGACCCTATTTAGAGTAATCAGAAATGTTACTCTAAACGGAAACACAGCCTCCACGCTTCTAAGTACACTTAAACTAACGCCAATTGCTAGTCGTATCTCTCAAATCCTCAGCTGATGTATTATTCACTATCTAACTGGGATTGGGCCGATCCTAGCCTGATTTCAGTCCTTACGGTAACTACGGATACAACGATATTACTTGCAGTGTCAACATTTACCGAGCAACACAGAATAAAATCAAACATAACAATTTATTAACCAGGTAGGAAAAACATAATTCAGAAGCCAATTTACATTCCAATTCAAATACGAGGAAACAAATGAGAATAATGCATACCTGGCAAATGATGAATATCTGGTTACAGATTTCTCAAAGTAAAATAAAATACATGATGCTGTGCCAGGACAGCATCATGGGGGTGCATTTCTCGATATTGAAAGTCCCGCCTGAATCTTTTGACATTTTCCTTAAATATCCAGAGAACAAAGCATTGTGATATGATATACTGATTGGTTCTTGTAAGCCCAGGGGTGTTACCTAATATACATACAGTGGGTGATTGGTTGTTGTAGAACTAAGGGCTGTCCTTAATCTCTATACAGTGGGTGATTGGTTTATGCTTAGAATGGGAGGTGTCTATCAACATTGAATGAAGTTTCACATATACTTTAACATTGAATTCTGTTGTTATATGAGACCATTGTAACCACTTGCGATGAGACATTTCAATAGAAAACAAATAAGATACAAATTTTAGATTCTTTGTGCATGTAGCATTTCATATACAGTTTGCTTTTAGAGAAAAGAATACAAATGTATGACACCCTAAAGGTGTGTCTTTGAAACCCAAATGTTTCTCAGTGGGAAGTCCACTGTGAATCGTGGAGAGTGGCTTTTCCCGCGCACTCACTTTGCCCCCATGCAGTGTCCTTTGGGGAGGTGCTATCTTATTTAGGAAATTGTCTTACACCTGCTTTTTCCCTTAACTTGTTTTCTTTTCCCTACGGAACAACCTGACTGTGATTGTGAATGGCAACATTCTACGATTAAATATTCAGGGTTCCCCCACCTTAGTTAACTCCAAATTCAAGGACCTTTCCAGGTCCAATACCCTCAAATTCAAGGACTAAATGTGTGGACACATTTCAAGTGAGAGCAAGGTTACATCGTATTACCTTTTAAGATACATTGTTACAGTTCCCTTTCGAGGGAACTCGCGCTGCGTCACTGTGGTGACACTTTGGGGACGCCTCCAGGGGTAAGTGCGTCTGAATGTGTATATCAAATTCAACCAATGGTGAGGCTTAATGACAAAGACAGGGGGACGTGGGAGCCAGGAAGTATATCGCTATCTGAAATATTGCCAAAGACGGCGTTACAGGGACGCAGGAAGTATGGCAAGGGAGACGCAGCGTCTCATTCCCTTCTCAGGGAACAACAGTTACATACGTAACCCGAGACGTTTTCATGTGTCAAACATTCACATACAGAAGATATAAGCATTTAAAGTGAACAGTTTAGCATGTGTGCTTAAAGTCTAGATTTTTTTCCATAAAACTTCTAACATAAAATAGATTCAAGCACTTTTAATGACCTGTATCCATGTATATATATTTTCCAAAAACTTCCTAGGGCCTTGAATTTTTTCCCCCCAGATTCACCAACTTTCAAGGGAACCCTGAATATTTTAAGTTATTTGTTTCTGCACACATTATAAATGTTAGAAGTGTATTGCTGAATCATGTTACAAACACTGTGAACTATGTAGTACTGAATGTGGAGTTTTACCGTTAATCAGTTTTTCCACATTTCTGTGTTCAAGATTATTTGGGCGGGGTAAAAACTAGGGCTGGGTATCGATTCAGATGTTCCAGATCAATTCAATTTCGATTCACAAGCTATCAAATCGATTCGATTTCGATTCTCGATTCAATTTTCGATTCCGATTCTCGGGTTGGTTTTTATACTCGATTCTTGATTTAACTCAATGAATATAGATTTAATACAAATACTATATTAATAAAAAATAACAGTGAACATAAGTTTACAAGTTGGTATTTAATAAAAAGAAATTAAAAGCCACAACACTAACCTTGTCGTCTTGCTTGCAAAATCTAAAATGCTTCCATACCTCTTACTTTTTATGTGAAGGTAGCATCAACGTCGATGAACCCCCTAAAATTTTAAACACTGAATGAAAGAATGACAGGCTCCTTGGAAACATAGCGCAAGGCAAAAAAGAGGGTGACATCTAGTGAAGAAGACTAGTCATTTGATTAACGTTAATCTTACGTTCAATGTTTGCAAAAAAAATATGGGGAAAAAAAATCGATTCTGCTCTTTGAGAATCGATTCTGAATCGACCACGTTTTAAAAAACGATTAATCGGAAAATCGATTTTTTTGCCCAGCCCTAGTTAAAACGGTGGCTCGATGACACACTGGAGCCACCGAGCATGGCTCCGCCCCTGACAAAATCACAAGCATCCATTAATGTTGTAGCTGTATTTGAAAGTTGAAAAAGATGGCAGATTTCCTACGAGGGGGCGTGGTTTCAGCACAGACAGCGGACACGCCCCCAGCACTTGAGAGCAGGTGTAAGATTAAAAATATAGGAATTTAATACTTGGTTTCAACTTGCCAAAACCTCCTGTTCTGATAGTGATCAAAGACTATTGTCACAGCCGTTACAGTGGGGGTTAAAGGTGATCTTCTGATTGGTCAATTTGAATGTATCAAGTTAGGTTTAGTCACATGGTCAAGAAATAGGGGATAAAGGTCAATGTTTTATGAGCTCTGGGCCTTTGCATTTTAGCTTTTGCCTTTGCATTGGCCTTTTCCCCTTTCCTTTCTTTCTTCACCTAAGTTCTGGGGTTCGGGCCATTAGGCCTAGATTTCAGTTCTCAAGTGTGAATCTCTTTCTTCTAAACTTTCTTTCTCTGTTCTCTATCTTATCAGGTAATATCTCACATACATTGGAAACAGTCAATTGTTTGTATTATTTACCATTTCATGCATTAATAGTGTAACCATTTCAACTGTAACCTTAAGTCAGTACTGTAATTAAACCTTTTCATTTACAAATCTGTTGTTTAGTTTTGATTTAGTGTTAATACTTAAACGCTCCATATTGCAATACAATATATTCGTACTCTAGCAACGCTCTCAGACATATTGTGTCAGAAACCCGGGAACGAGTGCAGTTTTGTTCTCCTTCCGAAACCTGAGATCCCTTACACAGGGAATGTTGTGTGTTTTTCCAAGATTTTGCTAACTTATTTTATTTATTTGCCTGTTTATTATTCAAATTTGGCCGGGTGGTTAATATACAAATTTTTCTGTGGGGTGACAAATCCAGAACACATTTATTCCACATTGCACTTTACAGGGAATTTAAGAGATAATGATGTGAAAACATTCAACACATCAGACTTGGGCATCAAGACCTACGGTGTTTAATAGATCAGCAAGCACTCACTGATTGTTTAATCGGTCCTTCAGAAACGCTCACATTCACCCTTTGTGAACTGTGAATCAGCTCAAAGAAACCTACAACTTTGCAACTTTTTGTATCTCATTCATCTTCAACACTTAGATAAGAAAATGAAACGACAGGCAAATTTCTGTCAAACATCAGGAGTCCCTAATCTCCCAAAAATCTGCTGACTTTAATGAGATGACACTTATTCACATTTTGGCGGATGCTTTTATCCAAAGAAATCTGCATACATCAGTATGTGTTTTCCTGTGATCAAACCCATGACCTTTGTGATGCAAACGCAATGAACTCTAGAATAAAACATTAGCACGAATGTCCATCAAAGATGCTTCATTACGTCATCTCAATGTCACAATCACAGCTTCAGGAAGTGGTTTTGTTCCTCACATTCACTCCCATTCAATCATCATAAACGGAGTTTCCGTAATAACTTATCCCAGACTTCCTTACAGATCCACACGCGTAATGATGATTGCATAATTCATGTCAATAAACATAAGTGGTGCAGGATGACTAATGGTGGCCAATATAATGCATCTGATATAAAAGTTATGAATAAATGGATGAATAATAAAGAAACCGCAGCCAAATAAAGTCCAGAATAGATGGAAACTATTTCAATATTGTTTTTAAACCGTCTAAAGATAAGACTTTAAGAAGCTTCTTGAAAAAAATTATGATTTTTGACAATTCTTGCCAAAGGGTGACGTCACCGACGATGATAAAACGATGTATTTTGTTAAATCACAACATAACTTTTTTCATAATTTTATTGAGTTTACTATTAAGTTGTTGGAAAATATATCAATAACTTTTAAAAAAAACAGTGTATGCTGGAGATGATAATATATTAATATATCAGACAAGACGATACTATCCATTACTGCGCGCCCCCAAAAGCCGTCATCAGTGATGCTGATGTTTGATTGGCAGTTGCTACATGAAGTGCGTTAGCGTGTCTAAAACCTTGACTCTTGTGTACAAGCAAGTGTTATGTCACAAAATATGTTTCATGTGTAAATCACAAGTAACACATCTAATATAAATGTGATATGTGATAAATAATGTTAATGCGCTTGAATCAGCACGTGCAGGTAAATACTGACCCAGATACAGAACTGTCGGGATGAAACCCCAGCGGATGACGAACTGACCGCACTGAAACACCTGCTGCAGCCGCTGCTTCGTCTCTTTACTCAGCTTCGACATGATTTTATACGGATTTAACCACAGATTTACTCTGGATCAGACGTGCAGCCGGTGAAGGACACGGAAAAACTCGTGTGCCGTAAAGAGGATATGCCGTACTACAGTGCCGTAAAGTGTTGATGTTTTGCGACAATGTCGAAATTGTGCCACAGCGGCACCTAGTGGACATATGAGGGAACATCACGATGTTGTGTGGAGAATTAATACGTTTTAATATTAAAATATGTAAACAATTTTCAAAATATTTTAATATATTCTTTATTAGATTAGATAATGTGGTCTCGCTTTAATGTTTAGTTTGATCTAATGCAAAGACTTTTATAAAAATACTTAAAGATTGTAAAATATGATGTACAGTTGTTTTGTGTATATTTGGTGTGCAATTTTAAAATGCATTGAAATTGATAGTTTTCTGTATCTAAACAATATCAAGAATATGTTATTAAATGCATCGTCATGCAAGAAAAGCTACGGGCATCTTGAAATAGAAATCTTTATTTTCTGTAACCATGTTATTTTTCTGATGACTTTAGTACAATAATATTTACAATTTATCATAAAATGTTCACATTGCGAAAATAGTATGAATACAGACACAACCACAATTGTTGTTTTACTTCAAATAAAAGCACATTTTACATTTTTTTTAAACAAGGAATAAAACCGGATAGACAGTGCTGTATTAGAACACTGTACTAATACAATTTTCCAAGATAAATCCATTACAAATTATGCTGGTACTAAACAAAGCTGTATCTCACTTTATGTTAAGGAATGATTTCTGTCATATCACACTGTTTAATGGGTCTCTCTATCATCTGTACTGTGCATTTTCAAAGCATGACATCATTATGACACACGAGTTCACCCATAAATAAAAAATATTTTATTTACCCACCTTCATGTCATTCTACACTTTTTATTTACTCCAGAGAGCACAAAATATATATTTTGTGTTTCACGGCAGAAAGAGTCATATAGAGGTTTTGAATGACATAAAGGGGAATAAATTATGGCAGAAATTAGATTTTGTGGGTGAACTTTGAGTTTAATACCCATTAAATCACCACACAGTTACTCAACTTTCTCATGTGTCATTAAATCTTTTAGTATGGCTTTAATAAATGCTCACATACTGCTCGTTGTATAATATTGCTGTTGAAATACCACATAAATGATGATGTAAACAGTAACTACTTTTATTTGCAATTTAATTTCACCAGACTTTCTGTTCGAGTTTTGCGGGTACCCAGATTTCCAAAACAGTGTGAAGTGATGGCTTCAGTTCAAACCCAGTGCATGCTGGGAAATGGGGGGGGTCACATTATCCATTTCACAATTTGAGAAGATCTTAAGTGCAAACACACACAAATCCCATACACACAGATTATCGTATTACCACATTTAACATGTTTGAAAATTATCATTTGATCATCGTCTGTAAATCTTATTCCCAAACACACACAGATACAGCATTAAAAATATACAGTACAGCTCATATTCAGACTCACACACATGTAAACTTTAGTACCAACAGAAACACCATGTTAACTTCATGGACACCTTGAAAAACTAATTTGGGAGAAAGATTAAAAAAACAGAAATACATTACTTTGGTACTTATACACAACTGACAAACCACAGGAGAAACTTCATTTAAGGTGCTGTAGTTTTGTGCCACAAAGGGGCAGAAGTGCCAGGTCTGTATTTGCCTCAAATTTGGGACGATTTGAAAAATCTAGTGTAGAAACAAACGTGATCCGTCCTTTGTGTGGTAAAACACAGCTTATGGGAAAAGGTTCGGAGATCACAGGTCAGAGGTCACATGGATACTAATAGTGGGCGAACGCTGCCGATACTGATGGGCGGGGCTTAGGTGTTCCGGATAGGTCACGCCTTCCTCTTGAAGGAGACCCTCAGAAACGTGATTTGAGGTGGGGCTCTGAGCGCGACTGGACGACCCCGTAGCGACGCCAAGAGCGTTGCTGACCTGCTCGAAAGAGCGCGAGAAGACGGCGCTGGCGGTGCGCGACAGGCTGAGCGAGCCGCTCTTGGGCACCGATTGGCTAGCCGTCAACGTCAGTCGTTTGAGCGACAGGAGGTCTAAGTTTTCGCTCATTGCTCGTACAGCGGCCTGCTTTTGAGAGAGCTGATCCAGGCCTGTGGCGTTATCCTTGTCTTTCTCTTTGTCCTTGCTGGATCGGCCCGTCAGACGACGCAGCCCTCCTGCCAGTTTTCCGGCTCCGCCGCTACTCGCCGCCGCCGTTACGGCAATGTGGCTGACAACTATTGCAGGTGGGCTGCTCTGCCCGCCGGACGCCTGAGTACAAATGCCCTCGTCCACCTCAGCGATTTCAGTCAGCTCATCCGGGGAACCCAAATCCACAGCGTCTGTAAAAGAAAGATTTGTTGATAAGCATGACTTTTTACATGTGAAGTGATTCAAATCTTAAACTATAACTAATCTTCATCTGATCAAATATTTTTACAATAAAAAAAGCAAAAAAAATAACAGAACAGAAAGAAAACACAACAGTGCAGTGGTCTTGAAAAGGATCTCTTTAAGGACAGCAGTTGTTCAAGAGGTTTAGGGGAAGAAGCTGTTAGCTTGTTGATAGTGAGGAGGAAATTGTGCATCATCACAAAATAAAGACTAAAACCAAGAACAGACTGAAGATCAGACAAGAGACTGGCAAGCAGATCAGATCGTCAAATCGTATTATTCATTTTTATGAATTCATTTCATTTTAGGTTATACATTTGAAGGAGATATCAAGGCTTTTTATCTGTCATAATTATCAGGATTATTTGGATTATTATTCAGTCGCTACAGAAAAACGCGATTATGCGATCGCATTTACTTCACGCAAGTGCAGCCATGTCCCCTGTTTTCATGGGAACGTTTTGAAGTGATGTGATTATGTGACGTGAACATCATTGAAAAGCTGCAAACAGTTTTTGCAAGTTCACGCAATTTTATCGCATAAAATTGCATAAATATCCCGCATATTCCATCGCATTTTTTAAAGGATTAGTCCATTTTCTTTAAAAAAAAATCCAGATAATTTACTCACCACCATGTCATCCAAAATGTTGATGTCTTTCTGTGTTCAGTCAAGAAGAAATTATGTTTTTTGAGGAAAACATTCCAGGATTTTTCTCATTTCAATGGACCCCAACACTTAACAGTTTTAATGCAGTTTAAAATTGCAGTTTCAAAGGACTCTAAATGATCCCAAATGAGGCTTAAGGGTCTTATCTAGCCAAACGATTGTCATTTTTGACAAGAAAAATAAAAAATATGCCCTTTTAAACCACAACTTCTTGTCTATCTCTGGTCCTGTGACGCGCCAGTGCGACCTCACGCAATACGTCATCACATCAAGAGGTCACGGATGACGTATGCGAAACTACGCCCCAGTGTTTACAAGTGTGAAGAAAGAGGACCAGTCCAATGTTGTTGTATGTCGAATGATACTAATTAATGTCTTTGTGTCAGTTTATTGTTTAAAATGGTCCGCAAATGTGCGTTTCATATATGTAACAAGTGACCTTCCTACGTCCTTACGCAATTATGTAAGGTCGCGCTGGCGAGTCACAGGACCGGAGGAAGACGAGAAGTTGTGGTTTAAAAGTGCATATTTTTTATTTTTCTTGTCAAAAATGACAATCCTTTCACTAGATAAGACCCTTATGCCTCGTTTGAGATCGTTTAGTGTCCTTTGAAACTGCGATTTTAAACTACATTAAAACTGTTAAGTGTTGGGGTCCATTAAAGGAAAAATCCTGGAATGTTTTCCTCAAAACACATCATTTCTTCTCGACTGAACAAAGAAAGACATCAACATTTTGGATGACATGGTGGTGAGTAAATTATCTGGATTTTTTTAAGAAAATGGACTAATCCTTTAAGAAAACGAGCCGCAAGATCAAAAATTTTGCCTGCATTAAGCACAAAAAAACACTGCGTTTTTCTGGAAGGACTGAATATTCTTGTGTGTTCTGATTATCAGACTCGTTACTGCTTGCCAATCTGTCTCATTACACAAGCTCATACTGTACAAGGATGCGGTTTCCCTTAGCAACCCAGTGGATAAGTGTTGGGAAAGACAGGTTTCACAGTCGCTTTTCTGAAAGAAGGATTTTGAGTGTTTCCAATCGGGTTAGTTTTAGAGAGAGTTTAAATGCTTTGATTGGATGAAAAAAGATGCAGGCAGGAATGAAAGACAGAAGGAGAGATAAATAAATGAGCATGATTCTTTGAAGAGCCTTAAAAAGGCTAAATGTTATGTGCTTTATTGTCAAACCCCTTTCCCATCACAATGTTGCTGGTGTTTAAGCCAAATCTAGTACTGGTTAGCTATGCAAACTCTCAAAATGCTTTGCAGATCCTTCCTGGCCGATCACCAGCATCATTTCGTTGGAAAAGGGGTCAGTTTAATTGTTAACGGCTTGGTTTCATTGCCTGAAAATCAAATTAATTAATAATTAATGTTTATTTAAAACCTGCACAGCTCCGCCCCACACAAAATACCTCTGGGCCCAAAGGGAGAGGGAGGGGCGTGCGAGAGGAGGGTGGGAGGGGTTCTAGAAGTGAACCCGCCCCGCGGAGGGCGTCCCGTCTTCAAGATGCCTCCGCACAGACTTCTGCCTCCTGACCTCTTGACCTCTAGGGTCGGCCCCTAATTCAGTGGAGCCCTCCCCCTCCATCCTGCTGCGAAGGGCCTCTCCGTTGACCAAACGCTCCCCGCTGACCCCCGTTACACTAATCTCAGGGATGGGACCCGTCGGGCAGGAGTCAGGGGAGTCTACACTCTCCTCCAGTGACTCTACACACACACATACGAGAGACACGCACACAAACACAATGATACATGCATGATGCTTGATGAAACACACAAAATAAAACATATGAAACATTTCACAACTAAAATCAATACGTAACAATACTACTACTAATAATAATAATACAAAATGATAAAAAACAGCAGATGAAAATGGACACAGATGTTGAAACGATAACAAACCCTAAAACGGGTATTATCATGTTTCAAATGTAAATGACGCTTGCCTTGCAAAAACATACATTTGGATTTCATACTGTACATACACAAAAACATCACACTGTGATGCTGCTGGAGTGCTCTGGGAGGTTGCCAGAATGTTGCTATGTGGTTTCTAGGAGTTCGGGGTGCATGCCGGGACATCCCTGTGCAGTTGCTAGGGCATTGCTGTGTGTTTGCTAAAGGGTTCTGGACATCGCTATGCAGTTGCTAGGGCGTTGCCATGTGGTTGCTAGGGGTTTGGGGTGGACCTATGGACATCGCTGTGCAGTTGCTAGGGGTTTGAGGTGGATGCCTGGACATCACTGTGTAGTTGCTAGGGCATTGCTGTGTGTTTGCTAAAGGGTTCTGGACATTGCTGTGCAGTCACTAGGGTGTTGCTATGTGGTTGCTAGGGGTTCGGGGTAGATCTATGGACATCACTGTGCGATTGCTAGTTGCTAGGGGTGGATGCCTGGACATCACTGTGAAGTTGCTAGGGCATTGCTCTGAGTTCAGGGTGTATACCTGATCATCGCTATGCAGTTGCTTGTGTGTTGCTATGTGGTTGCTAGGGATTCGGGATGGATCTATGGACATCACTGTACAGTTACTAGGGTGTTGCTAAGTGGTTTCTAGGAGTTCGGGGTGCATACCGGGACATCCCTGTGCAGTTGCTAGAGCGTTGCTATGTGTTTGCTAGAGGTTCTGGACATTGCTGTGCAGTTCCTAGGGTGTCGCTATGGGTTCAGGGTGGATGCCTGGACATCACTGTGCAGTTGCTAGGGCATTGCTATGTGGTTGCTAGGGGTTCGAGATGGATCTATAGACATCACAGTACAGTTGCTAGGGCATTACTATGTGGGTGCTAAGGGGTCAGGGTGGATGCCTGGACATTGCTGTGCAGTTGCTATGCATTTTCTAGGGTTTCTGGACATTGCTGTGCAGTTGCTAGGGTGTTGCTATGGATTCAAGGTGGATGCCTGGACATCGCTATGCAGTTGCTAGGGCGTTGCTGTGTTGTTGCTAGGAGTTCAGGGTGGATCCATGGACATCACTGTACAGTTGCTAAGGGGTTACTATGTGGGTGCTAGAGGTTCAGGGTAAATGCCTGGACATCGCTGTGCAGTTGCTAGGCTGTTGCTATGTGGTTGCTAGGGGTACAAGATGGATCTATAGACATCACTGTACAGTTGCTAGGGCATTACTATGTGGGTTCTAGGGGGTCAAGGTGGATGCCTGGACATTGCTGTGCAGTTGCTATGCATTTTCTAGGGTTTCTGGACATTGCTTTGCAGTTGCAAAGGTGTTGCTATGGATTCAAGGTGGATGCCTGGACATCGCTATACAGTTGCTAGGGCGTTGCTGTGTTGTTGCTAGGAGTTCAGGGTGGATCCATGGACATCACTTTACAGTTGCTAAGGTGTTACTATGTGGGTGCTAGAGGTTCAGAGTAAATGCCTGGACATTGCTATGCAGTGGCTAGGGTGTTGCTATGTGGTTTCTAGGGATTTAGAGTGGATACCTTTACAATGCTGAGATGTTGATAGGGCGTTGCTATGTGATAATTGAAAGGTTCTGGGTGGATGCCTGGAAGTAGCTATGCAATTACTAGGATTGCTATGTGGTAGTTAGCATGTTCTAGGTGGTTGCTATGATGTTGCTATGCAGCTGGCAGGGTGTTCTTGGTAGTTTCCAGGACTTTAATATGTGGTTGCTAGTGGTTACCAGGAAGTTGCTATGAGCCACTCTGGTTTATTGGTCATACATCCAATATATTTGGCTCTGTAGATATGTCTCACATCTGTCTTGAAATGCACTGCAGCAAAGTTTTATTCCTTGTTGGGAGATAATTTAACAGCACAGCTTTCCTCAACCAGTGTGCATGACTCCATCTCCATTTTCAATTTAATACATTTATGGTTAAAAGACTAAAGAGCGATAGAAACCCTACTGTCTGCCCCGACTAACGCTAATCACTGTGTTTACTGCTTAATTGTAGCTCAGTAACAGAAAACCCTTCATTAGTGCTGCAGCTGAAACCATGAGCAGTAATTAGTCAGATGCTGCGAGATATCGACTATTAAGTGTCACACAGCAGTGAACGACAACCTGATCCACGTCAGCAAAAGAGAAACCCCGAGAGCCCAATGTGTTATTACTATAATTAGCTGACTGAAATGTCATTGAATAACATTCCAGAATGGAATCACTTCCTGGGAAAAGCCCGTCACAATCTGATGGTTTAGGAAGTGCGCGTCACCACGGCAACAATCTACGCCTCCAAATCGAGCACAACCGTTTATCTTCCACAGCTGTGGACGCTCACCGTGACGTTTCCAGCGATGTCCTCGGATAGACAGACTGGTGACGGCGTTCCGTGAGATCCGAGAGGCCGTGGGTGTGATTTCCACCTGGATGGATCGAGAACCTTCCTTATTAGACTTCAAAGAAGCACCGTGAAGAGACGATTTGATGGCGTTTCCCACCTAAAAATAGAAAAGAAAAAAAGAAATGCTAACATGCAAATGAAGCCAAGTGTTCCTGTAACACAATGCTATTGTAATGGGATTAGAGAAACAATTTAGGAATGTTTGTAATCGGCAAAGCTTTAGCAGGATTTCTGTAATCTTTCTCAAGCCTGAAGGATCTGAAACCCACCAGCAGAGCTTCTGGGAAGAGATCCAGCTTTGCTCGATACAGAACATCATCAAGAGCTTTGGAGGCCAGGTCTGCTTCTCCAGTACACCTGACAGACAGATGACAGACAGATTTGACATTAAATCTTATAAGTTCTCGCAGGTCCAAATGCCACTGGATTGAATCTGCTCCACGCTACTCAAAAATGATGGAAGATGGGAGGATTTTTCACTTAAACGTCAGTCTGTTATGAACAGCTATGATTGCTGCTACTATAATTGTCAGACACAAATTGTTAATATGAAAATTTTCCAGCTTTAAGACAAAATAAAAGCATGCAGACTTGAAAACACATGACGGTGAGTAAATAATGGCATAATAAATTAACTCCTTTAGCAAACAGAACTGCTTTAACCGGTTTCATTTCAGCACAGTCATGTCTACAAATCTCACAGAAAAAAGGGGTGCGTTGAGGCCACGCCCCCCTGCAGTAATTCTGTAAATATGATAATAAGATAAGATCGCTTGGATTGGTGTAAACAAAGGTAAACACAAAAGCAAAATCACTCACAAAGCAAAATGAATCCCTGTAATCAGCTGCACGAGGAACTCAGACGTGACCATCAGACGAGTACTGATGCCTTTATACCGCCGCATCTGTTGCCGTGGATACCCACAGATGGAGACCCTGAAACAGGAAACAAAAAGACAGAATATAAGTTAAGCGTGCTGAGGATATTTCCTAATTATAATACGTAAAAAGTAATTAAAATATTCATAATATTAAATATTTGCTCAAATATTTGAATATAATAATGCCCATCCTTAAGTCGCTGCATGTTTCTGTGATCGGACCTTTGACCGGCTCAATCTGCTGCCGGCTGCTGAGGGAAGCGATCTTTGCTCGCTCGTTTGTAAACATCAGCTGATCATCAGTCATGTAATCATCATTCGTTGGACCATGCAGCTTAAATGGTTGTGGTAAAAGACCAATCACAGGTCTGAGGCTCTTTCAGGTTCAGTGTATAAGAGGATCAGGGTGATTGGAAGCGGAGAGGATTTGAGATTAAGCGAAGCATTATCTACACAAACACCTGACCCGACGAAACCAGATCTCAACTGTGTACATCACAACAGAGTCCAAGGAGAAAGATTGGGCGGATTGCGTTCAGTGATTTTTATTATTAAACAAACACTACAGACTCTTTTCTTTCTATTCATGACAGTGTTTTTATTTATTTATTATATATGGCAGTTTTAGGGACTTGAAGCATCGTTATGTGCACTCTTCAGAGATTTATTTATTTATTATGTAATGCACAATAATTCTGACATGCTTTAACATTTTTTGAGAAAAGTTTATTTGAAAGGACACCGTGCATGAATATATGGCAACATCGTAGTGTTTGTGTTTCAGTGTGTGTCTTTGCAAACCTGGAGCTGAGCTGACAGAGAGACTGAAGAGATGAAGTACTCATGTAACTCAGTGCAGCGTTATAACACAACAGCAGAAACGTCAGGACCTCGAACCTGCAACACACACACACACATAATACAGTACAGACTTCCTATAGCCACAAAAATTTAACTTGTTTAAGCGCAATTTTCTGATTAATAATTGATGCCTGAAGTACAGCACAGAAAGCAGAATGAATATTTGATGTCTTGCACACCTGTTCTGTGCTGTAAACGTCTCTCGCTGGAGGTGGGGACCGCTATAAACCACTCGACTCAAGCCGTGATTGGCTAAGGCTCCTTCAGTCAAGGCCAAAGAGCCAATAGAAGAAGGCTGATGGAGGGATGAGAGAGAGATTGTGTTTATATGAACGGCCGCAGTGAGATACGGACACAAAAAAATCAGCGTGATCGATGGACTGACCTCATGGTACAATGACGGTTTGGATAACGAGGGGATGGTAAATGACAACACTTTACTCTGTCCATCTTTATCAACTATTTCCTGAAAGAGAGAGAGATTTAAAAACATGATTGACAATGATCATCGATATCAATATTGTGTTAAAGGTGCCAAAGAATGCATTAAAATCATCTGTTTAAGTGTTCTCTGATATCTACATAGAAGGTTTGTGACTTAATTAAGTGCAAAAATGATCCAGAGACGGTTTAACATACAATCGATTGCAAGCTCTTGACGGCACAATAACCATGTGATTAAAATCTAAAATCGTGACAACCCTACATTTAACAAACTTGAGCTACTGTTAACACTGCAAAGTTGTAGTTAATAAGTACAAAATGTGTGGAGCTGCAACGCTTTAATCCTCGCCTTTATTCATGAGCTGTGAACATTGCGTGTATTCAAGTGCATGTGTGAAGCATAATTTATATACTGTAGTAGAATCGTGAAACTGTTCTGGTAAAACAATATTTTTCAGGTGTAATGTCAAACAAGCGGGTGATACAGTTCACAATGATAAACATCAATATGCACAGGCCATACAAAGGCCCGCAGTCGATAATGTCGGGACGTTTAAACGCCCTCTGACACCTAAATGGTATCCGACTGACAGATGACCTATTCTGTTATTCATGGTGATTGTGGGGAGGGGTGGCAGGTCCAAGGGGTGTAAATCATGAAAGACCTCCGACACGTACAGCCACCCCGGGCATCCCATTTTATATCCTGCTTGAGAAATTAAAATTCATTTCTGATGGATCCATGCAGAGAGATAAAACTCTGCATTTTGTTAAAATTACACAGAAATACACTCACCTAAAGGATTATTAGGAACACCATACTAATACGGTGTTTGAGAACTGCCTTAATTCTACGTGGCATTGATTCAACAAAGTGCTGAAAGCATTCTTTAGAAATGTTGGCCCATATTGATAGGATAGCATCTTGCAGTTAAAGAGATTTTTGGGGTGCACATTCATGGCACGAATTTCCCGTTCCACCACATCCCAAAGATGCTCAATTGGGTTGAGATCTGGTGACTGTGGGGGCCATTTTAGTACAGTGAACTCATTGTCATTTTCAAGAAACCAATTAGAAATGATTCGAGCTTTGTGACATGGTGAATTATCCTGCTGGATGTAGCCATCAGAGGATGGTGGTCATAAAGGGATGGACATGGTCAGAAACAATGCTCAGGTAGGCAGTGGCATTTAAGCAATGCCAAATTGGCACTAAGGGGCCTAAATTGTGCCAAGAAAACATCCACCACACCATTACACCACCTGCACAGTGGTAACAAGGCATGATGGATCCATGTTCTCATTCTGTTTATACCAAATTCTGACTCTACCATCTGAATGTCTCAACAGAAATCGAGACTCATCAGACCAGGCAACATTTTTCCAGTCTTCAACTGTCCAATTTTGGTGAGCTTGTGCAAATTGTAGCCTCTTTTTCCTATTTGTAGTGGAGATGAGTGGTACCCAGTGGGGTCTTCTGCTGTTGTAGCCCATCTGCTTCAAGGTTGTGTGTTGTGGCTTCACAAATGCTTTGCTGCATACCTTGGTTGTAACGAGTGTTTTTTTCAGTCAAAGTTGCTCTTCTATCAGCTTGAATCGGTCGGCCCATTCTCCTCTGACCTCTAGCATCAACAAGGCATTTTCGCCCACAGGACTGCCGCATACTGGATGTTTTTCTCTTTTCACATCATTCTTTGTAAACCCTAGAAATGGTTGTGCGTGAAAAACCAAGTAACTGAGCAGATTGTGAAATACTCAGACCCTTTGGCACCAACAACCATGCAACGCTCAAAATTGCTTAAATCATCTTTCTTTCCCATTCTGACATTCAGTTTGGAGTTCAGGAGATTGTCTTGACCAGGACCACACCCCTAAATGCATTGAAGCAACTGCCATGTGATTGGTTGATTAGATAATTGCATTAATGAGAAATTGAACAGGTGTTCCTAATAATCCTTTAGGTGAGTGTATAATGTAGTTGAGAAAATGACCTGTTGCATATTTCTTGAATGCACCTCTAAACTGGTGCTAGATACTTAACAGCCAAACGTTTAAACTTTAGCGCTATCGTTTGAATTATTAAATGGATCGCTCTGAATGCTTGGTATCTGTACAGTGAATGAAACTTAATATAATTCTTGTCACATGTACATCAAACCTTACAAACTCTCTCTCAAAAGTGCAAATTGTAGGACACTAACCAGGTTATAGATGCCGAGCAGAAGAGCCTCTATACACCCGCTACAGTGAGGGTCTCGTGCGGCAGTGACCGACAGGTAACTCCACACCAGCTCAGGGAGAAACTGCAGTGTAAAACGCTGAAGACGCGGCTCACCGCTTCGGTAAAACTCAAACAACTGATGACACACGGGCTCCAAAAGCTAAGAGAAAAATAAAACAAACATACAGACATGTTTATTCCTCAATTTATTATTTGTAATAATATTCAATAAAATAAAGCAGTTATGCATTAAAGGACAAAACAAATCAGGCAGGTATGGCATGGCGTTATTGACCAAAAAATCTGTCATTTTGGGATTGATGATGATGATGATGTGAAATAAATATCACAGTGCAAGTCAAAGCCTGATGTGAGATGTCAAAAACACCTTTATTAAAACTTAAAGATATGCTTTCCCTTTCTTTGGAAAAGTTTACATCTGACCTCAGTGTTACATACAAAGAAAGGGGTTATATTAGACCATTATGTCAGGTATTATCAGATATCATCTCATACTGTATGCCCGCTGGGAAAAATTTATGTTTTTTTGTTATGTGCCATATTTCTGAGCACAAGCGTATACAGCTTATTATTAGCTAATATTTCTTCCAGACCCGATTACATCAGCAGAACAGAAAAGTTGTTTCGGTTGAAGGTTATTACATTTTGATGAAATATTACAAACCTTTTGTTTTCCTCAGAATGATGCACACTGAATCATCAAGGATGAAAAAAGTGACAAAGATGCAAGCTGGAGTTAGATATATATAAATAAATAACCAGTATGTATGAATGTATGTATGAATGCATGTATGTATGTATGTATTTATGCATGGATGTATGTATACATTTAAGAAAGTATAAAGGGTGGATTTCATGTCGTCTAAGAGCTTGGAGATAAAACCAGCATGGCTATTCTTTTAAATCTTTCTCACCTTATGGCCATGAGAAAGACAAAGCTTTTAAGATTTCGTGAGACAGGTGTGTGACGGTATGTGATTGTTGAGAAATTTAAACCCATAATGCACCTTTCAACACACAAAATCATGAAACTTTAAATTCAGCTTTATATGACACACATTCATCTTCATGTGAACGCTTATGAAAAAGTCATTTTATTGATCTGTGCTGTGTTTGCATTCATGAAGTGATTTCCTTGCGATGATGTCATCATCAAGGCTCTTTCTAGTAAAACATGACTGACATTAATGCTGTAAAATCTGACAGTTTTGCCTGAAGCAAACACACCCAGTCTTCTGAAAAACACCTTCGTCATTCATTGTAATGCTGAGGCTGTCATGACAACATTCACCGGTATTGTATTATGTTGAAAGACCACAGCGCTGTAAATATCTCACAAATACACTGGTGCATCACTAAACATACATCTTGAGCTGTGACACAGATGAAAAGACCTCAGTAATACTGATGTAAAAAAAAAAATCATTTTATATGAACAGATGGGAAATACAAGTCAAGTCTATATAACTATACAAAAAAAAAATTCCAGATGTATTCCAGGTGGGTATTAATGATGAATAATGTTTATTGAATAGTTTTCCCAGATGTGTGGTGTTGAAAAGCTTGGAACATGAAAAAGTTTATTATAACGCTGTGGTGTTTTTGTCTATTTTTGGAGTAAATTTAAAGATTAACACATGAAGACAAACCAACTCACATCACTGTAATTTTCCCGAATAACTTTGTAGAGCGCAGGAACCAAAGAGGCTTTGTCCTTTAGAGTGGTGGCATAATTGGAGATCGATGATTCTGGAAGAGTCTACAGCAGAAAAAACGCTTGTGAAACAATTTATGATGAAAAGGATTCAATGAAGACAATGAATAAGACAACACACCTTAAACTCAGACAGCCACTCCTCCACTACACCCTGATCCATGGCCAACATCTTCCTTCATCTGGTATGAGGAGATTTTAACCTGAAAGACAAACACAACACACATCAGACCAAAGGAAAGCAGGAAACATTTAAGGAATCTCACAATGTATAAAATCTGAAAAGTAGGAATATAAACGAGTCAAGCTTCTGCTATTTTTTTTACCAAAATTTAACACCAGACAGAAAACAGTTTGATCTTCCATATAAAACAGATACATGGCTTATAAATGGGACTGATTTATTTTGGACGTGTGCACACACATCCGGTGTAAACATGATGTGACTGTGGGTCGTTTATGGTTGCCAAGCAACATTTAAGTGATGTGCTGTCACAGGTGTGCAACTCAGTGTGTCGCATCAGCACAGAATCATATTTATAATGTATTATTATCATCATCTATCAAAAGTGGTAATTATTGCCATCGGCTTTACTGCATGAAAATATGGTTTTTATTACTGATATCAGAAGGATACATTATCTACAACAATGTTTAAACAGCTGTTTGTCTAAAGGTAAACATCAACAAATAATCTACAAAGACATACAGATACAGCCTTTCTAGGTAAACAAAACCCAAGTATACAAATAATAGCGAAAGAAATCAATCTTACATGGCAAGAAAAAATAAGAAACAGAGTTTCAGGAGAGGTTTTCACTAGAGTTCGACCGATAGTGGATTTTACCTACTAAGTTGATCCCTACTTGCCAATAACCGATTAATCGATCAATAGTTTTTAAAATGGATACTGGATAAAAACAAACATAACACTCAAAGTGAAACAGTGCTGAAATGCATTACAAAAATAAGAAAACAACAATACTGAACCATAAAAAAATGACTGTACATATGTAATAAATGTATAAATAAAAATATATTAGTATTTAAGTAAATACTTCTGTGAAATACTCAGATTTATTACATAAATGTATTTTATATGTGTAGTCTTGTATTTTTTTTGCTTCCGTTGAAACATTTAATGATTATCAAATCAAAATAACAAAGATATTGCAGTGATGACAACAAAAAAAACTGAATTTAGATTTTGATTTGTTGGATATGTTAAGGTAGCCGAAAGCTGCATATTGTTTGCTTTCTCTCGTTATTAACTTAAAATATGGATAAATCACAGCTGGATATAAAGTAATGCACCTCCATGGTAATAATCATGACATTAAACATTTGGGTTGGATTTATCTGCTAGTATTTTTGTTTGAGGTACTTAGGCCTGTCGCGATAACAAATTTTGCTAGACGATAAATTGCCTCAGAATTTATCGCGATAGACGATAACATTGATGCTCCGGGGCCATTATAATAATGCAGATACACCTTTTCAAAGATCTATAAACTTTTATTTCTAAACAATAAGTAATACTGGAACTGGAAGACATTTTAAATATCCACAAGAAATGAACAAAATAACAGGATGATTGCGTTTTAGGTGCATATGCATGTTTGTCGTGTTGCCACTACAAACTGCTACGTTTTTACCACAAATGCGACATAACGGCTCGTTCAGGTTTAGTGGTTCACCTCGGTCATTAGGTTTAAATCCAAAGTACTCCCACACTGCAGCTGTAGCGTTTGGTTTTGAAACTTGGCTGTTTACACTTGGTATTAAGATGTGTTTTTGATCAGATCACAAGTGGACGAGAGAGACATATCACGTTTACACCTGGTATTTAAATCCGTCTCTTTTGTCCACTTTCGACCGCTTCTGTGCTGAATACTGTGAGGGGTGGTCTGTCAAGACGGTGGGCGAGTCTCTCCGCTGTCATTTGAACGCCAGCGGGAGTAATTATGAGTTTATATGGACGCAAACTAATATTATGTCCACTGCTTGTTAAGCAAGTAAACATGCTGCACAGTATTTTCTACATGTATATGTTAGAGCTTTCTCTGAATTTTCAGCGCAATTGATGAAATAAGATCGCGCAACTTTCACACGCTTGCAAAATGAAACTGCGGAGATCACCCGCTTTAGTTTTTCAATGAAAGGCTAAAAATAGCACTGTTCACCTTGTGTCAGAAAAGTCAGAAAAGACGTAAAACATTGTGATCCGATCGATAAAAACGCATGTTAATGACAAGTGTAAACAGCCTCTAGTAAATCCATATTTTTCTCCAACTCTCGTCTCAACTAGTGTTTTCTCCTGCTACACTTCTCACGCGGCGCTCATCCTCCTCAGTACTCCTACTGTGATAGGCTACACCAGGAGTCCCCCCTCCCCACACAGATCATGCGACTGACAAATGACTGACGAGGGTTCACTCCTTGTCACTCGTTGCACGGAGCGGTCATCCAGTCTCTTTGGTAGAGAGAGAGAGAGACAAGGAAAACAAACAATCATGCAAATGTGAATTATTGCGGCCGAAAAAAATGATCGAGCTCATTTTATTTACCGTGCGATTAATCGATTTATCGTTTATCGCGACAGGCCTAGAGGTACTGCTAATATTAGCGTCCTGTCAGCCTTTATAACAAACTTTATTCATTATAAAGGGTTAGATTTTTTTGCCGATAGCCGACTGCTCCACCAATGAACTATCTGTGTCGATTAATCGGCAAAAACGATTAATCGGTCTACTTCTAGTTTTCACTACAGTCTCAAAAGGATGCTAGGTATCTGTGGATACCGGAGATATCCAAATTTTGAAGGATGGTGAAGGTGCAAGAGAGAGTTATACAACAGGATCACTGGAGAAGAAAAAATGAACAGATCCTGTAACTACGCAAACATTCATCTACTGTAGCTCTTTAAATGATGAGACTATCATCATTTTTTATAAATGATAATGATGTACAAACCTCAAAGAGAAAAATGATCCACAGTGATGTTTTTTACTTATACTACAGACCTGAATATCATAAATACTTGGGATTGTAAACTTCATCCACACAGAGATTCTCCGACTAGCAGCAATTATTTATAAGAAAATACTATGCACGGTTTCTTGACAAAACAAGAAATATTTTCACCATTAAGGATTTCCAAAGGGAGTTTAATCTTGAGGACAATTTTGTAAACCCACTCAATGCAGTTTCTTTGTGAAATGCCTTTCTGTAATGGATTTCCAGACAGCTTTACACAGAACAACCTTTACAAACCTCAAGTAATTAAGTCAAAGATAATAAATGTCAGTAAAAGCTTTAAGATATTACAGTTAAATAGGCCAACGAGGAATAAAGCAAGAAAATAATATGGGTCAAAGTATTTCTCACTGCAATGAAACATTCACGGTTCTCTCTCTACATTCAGACATGATATTAATACTCTACAGTACAGTTACCAGCAAACTTGTGTGTGTGTTTTTGAGGCCAAATCATCCCAACTTACTGTCATCAGTTTTCCTCTGTTTCTGTTTCTCTTCTCAATCATTCTTCATTTCAACTCTCAGTAAAATCCCTCAAGTCACAGCGTTCTGTGTGAAACCACTACAGCATCTCACTGTTTCTCCATCGATCTTAAACAGCAACAGTCTGTGCTTCTCACTTTAATTACAGCAGAGAGAGATCGACTGACAGTGCGCGAGAGAGAGCGCGCGAGAGAGAGCGCGCGCGAGAGAGCGAGAGCGAGAGCGAGAGAGCGCGAGAGAGAGAGAGAGAGAGAGAGAGCGAGAGAGAGAGAGCGAGAGAGAGCGAGAGAGTGGGTGAGTGAGTGAGTGAGTGAGTGAGTGAGTGAGTGAGTGAGTGAGTGAGTGAGTGAGTGAGTGAGTGAGTGAGAGAGAGAGAGAGAGAGAGAGAGTGAAGGGGGTCGCACACCGGATGAGAAGCGCTGCATCATGTAAAGGACAACTCGCAGGACAACTGGCGCGACACGGATTTGAGAAGTGTCCAGAGTTACAGCGGACAGCCGCCTCTTATGTTTACATTCATTTAACATAATGCGTTTGATTTTTAAATACATGGTGTGATGCGGCGCTTCTCATCCAGCATGTGACCCCTTTGAGAGTGTAATGGCCAGGGGCAATTTATAAAACAACGTTTTCAATCGTTAATGGTAATAAAAAATTATGTAGTTTGGCTCTTTGTTTACACAACAATTGTATTTTGGGGTCCTGAAAATGCAAACTTGTGAAGACGGGTCTCAAAGAGCACATTTTGATAACGTGTAAACTATGTAAACGAGAATCTGTGATAACGGTGATGTGCATGCACTGTAAATCCAGACAAGTTGAATTTACTTTTTTAGGGCAACTTATTTTCCTCTAATTTACATTTAACTTAAAAATGTCTAGTAATTCCAATATAATTCATTAAACTCAATTTTAAGTTGATTTAACTTGAAATAACTTGTATTATCAATTGTTCTGTCCAACATCTTTATATTACTTTTAGTGTTATAAATTGTATTAGAACACAACATTCATAACTTGTGTGTTCAATGACACATGTCAGTCATTGAATAAACTTGATTCTCCACAGAACACACAAAACCTTTTTTGACATGAATTGTGTCAGTAGTGTGGAGAGAACTAAGATTAAATTTAAACACTGATCTCCTTAACGGTGAAACAAAAATATTATTTACAAAAAAAGAAGCAGAAGAGGAGGACTTAATTTGCAGCACTTTGACCTTGGGCGCAGTAACATAATCACTCCTGACTCCTCACCCTCTCGCTCAAACTTCGTCAATATTAGTCGAAGTGCTGTACACTAAGTGCTCTTCCTCCATACAATATAATTCTCATTTTTCATTTGCTTAAAAAACGTCACATTTTATTTTGTGCCACCATACTTACTCGTGTAACTACTCATGAATAGGGTGGCTTCTGAGTTCATCCCTGTTTGGATCCTAAGGAATGAATGGGGCTAGGCTAAATGCTAACACATTCACAACGCGCTGTACAAAGATTAAGTGCACACATTGAATAAATTTAAGTATGTATTAATTCGTCTAAGTTGAGTTAAGAACATAGTAAAATATTGCAAAACTGTGGTGTTTTCCTTTAACCCTGTATGAATTTCTTTATTCTGCTGAACACAAAAAGATATTTAAAGAAATTATGGACAGCACGCAGTACCTGTCAACTTCCATAGTATTTGTTTTTCTTACTATGGACGTCAACGGGTACGGTCAACTCACTGTGTGGTCAACCAAAATGTTGAGTTTTTATGTAAACTATTACTCTATAGGCATGCACGAATATAATCAAAACAACAATGGCGGCCTACATGTGTTTGAGCTGCACAAGATACTGAGTTTATTAACGAATTATCCACTAGTTTATCGATCGCAAATATTGTTTGTGATAATTATCACAAATTAATAACACATTTACAAAACGTAAATATAGCCTAAATGCGTAAGAGTTTGTGAGCGAGAAAGAGTGAGAGATTAGTAGTACACAAACTCGTTCATTTACAGCTTTATTGATTAATTTGAATCAACACTCACATCCTGTTCATGGATTAACAAACTGTTGCACTATGAGTGTGTATTTGTGTTGTGTAACTGTTGCACTGTGTGTTTGTGTCTTATACCGAACACAAGCTATTGGATTAATGTTGGTCAGTCAGTGCCAGGATTCACGTTCTGTTTCTGGAAGGGATTTTGCTCTTTATTCCATCTATGGTGGTCAAACCGCGAGCCGTGACTCACAGACGTGAAGTTATTTTAAACATTCAGACGGTTTCTGGATTTAACTGCAGAAAAGAAAAACACAGACTTCACTGAAAGTGTGAAAAATGTTCGCTGGATGATTATTCGTTTGAGTATTTAATCATTTACCAGGAGCTTTAGTTTATCACCTGACGAGTCATTTGAGGAATTTAAATACTGGTGACCCTTGACCTTACAGAAGGACTGATCCATTACTATACCGATCAATGCCTTTCAAACAGTCTGATTCATTTAGACCAAAAGCTGACAGATGGGACCACAAAGAGTAAACAAAAGCGAGAGAGATCACACATTTTACCATTTTAAAATGCAATATAACTTGAATTACTCATACGAAATGTTAACTGGAACTTGTTAATTGAATTAAACACACAACCGGAAACAGGAAACAACATCCACCCAAACCACAAGCCCACTGTGGGTTAACATCATAGCGCTGTCATAAGATCTGTTTAAACCAAATGAGTTTTACATGAGGCGATGGGTCATGCAATAAATCCACATCAAAAACCAATGTAATAATCTCAGTGGCTGTATAATCATATCCAAGTTATTTATTTTAATACCATTAAATATTGCGATAGCATCGTTATTGTGAGTTTTATTGGCCATGATCATTCATTTAAATAATATCAGATTTTTACTAAAACCGCAAACAGAGATAGCATTAGAGACGAGTGAATCTGAGCATTATAGTTGGTTAAGTGCACCCATTGGTCTCTAATGGAAAGAGTAAATACTTGCCTCTCGCCCTTTGACTGATGACGGGAACAAGAGGCTTTTTAGACCAAACAACACATTATTACAGCTCACTTCCAGACTTAGTGGGTTTATACATCTGAAAGTAGCACATATGCTGGCAGAAACCCTGATTAAAGCCCACGGTGAGGTATGTTTGGTGTCCCTGCTGCGTCCCCACTCACTGAGGGTGAGACACTAATGAGGGTCCTCAAGTTCCCTGCTGAGTGAACATCTCACTGAAACCTACACGACAGCAGCACTGGATCCTGAAGGTCACGGATTGTTGGAAACGGCTAAGTGCAAGTTATAGTCTTGCGTAAGGTCTACGACGTAGGTTGTGCGTATACTTCTGAGTTGCCTGAAGTGCACCTCGCAAATGTTTTTACAGTACATCCATTCTACGCGGACTGCTAGCGTTGTTATTGTAAACCGATGCAGAGCCAACGCCGTAGGACCTACGCACAACTATAACTTCACCATATTTGCAACTAGGGCTGTGTATTGCCAACAATTCCCCGATACGATACGTATCCCAATACAAGGATCCCGATACGATGCGCATCACAATACAAGACAATTTTGATTTACATTTTTGTTCAGAATTTAGTAACATTATTATTATTATTTTTATTATTATTTGTTTATTGTACATTGAATAAGCAGTGTTGTAACAGTTGTGTTTTTGCCATTTATTTATTAGCTATTAGAAATATTTAAAATCCCAGAGTTAGTACTTAACTTATGTTGCGCTTTCATACTGAACTCATTGACTTTAATGCGCGCGTGAGAGAGAGAGCGTGAGTATGCGGCTCACTATGCAGACATGTGCGCCATTGAGACAGACACGCAAGGTGAAAGTATACCCCACCACCTTTAACTCTACGTACTCCGCGGGACACATGCGTCCTTTCCATACGGATCACGGATCAACAGCAATTCTTCACGTTACTTTCAAAAGTACATCCGAATCGATACGGAAGGTGCTGTATCGATGCACGCATCGTCAAGCGTCCATGACGATGTATCGTCGTATCGATATTTTGAACACAGCACTATTTGCAACTATAGTAAAGGCAAATTTACGATCAACGTTCCAGCCGAAAGACGTTAAATTCGACATGAAAAGTGAAATTAAAAAGAAAAAAGTTTTGCTATTATAATCTTTCATTTTTTATTTACTTTAAGCCTTAAATAATCATGCTTCTCAATGAATTATGGTGAAATGAAAAGTTTGTCCAGTTTTTAAATAGTAAAACATCTTTAAATTGCTAAATAAAAATAAACAAACCGCATTTAGTTTTCTCAATCTGCTAGTGAGGAAATTTTGCAACAGATTACCAAACTTATTTTGATCTTCAATTTTAGACCTTGATGAATTTTAACATTATTCGTTATTAATGAAACAAGCCAGATGATATGATATACATGCATGTTATAGAAATAAACAAGAAGTGCCTAACTCAATAAGCGCACAGCTCGCACTGTATCAAGCAGGTGGTGTGAAAGCATTTATTATTCGATAATGGCATTAGTTGAAAACTACTTCCATAATCAAATATTGATTAGTTGATGCAGCCCTTAATTTTATTTGAATTGTATGCTTTTAAACTATTACATTATGTGTTTCTACTGTATAAAACTTTGTAAAACAAGCTTTTTGATCAAATGTCCAGAAATGACATTTCTAGATAAAAATACATGGGTACATACAGTAACATTCTAGAAGAGTTATAGGATATGAATGTGATAAAGCAATTTCTGACAAAACAGGACTGTGTTCAGTATCATAAACAATCTCTTTCATACTTTATGTCTGGCCACAGTCCTGATTCCCTGTAGATAATCTGTGGTTCTAGCCTAGAAATCTAGACGCACCCTAGCGGCCGCAAAATATATTTGCTGCCAGGGTTTAGTCTAGGCACTCACAATACACTTAACCGGTCCAAAAACCAAAATTTGGTCAGGCCAATCACATCGTGTGTAGCGTCTGTGGGGCGGGCTTAACATGATGACGACAGAGCTGCAACGGTTCCTACTTGAAAACAGAGAATGGCTGCTGCTGTTGGCGAACAGCTATCTTTTGAAGCGGCTTTGGCCGCGACTCTGGAGGACTTAGACTTATGTTTTTCTTTGAGAGAAGAGCAAATAAACCCTACTGAAGTCCTTTTTAAGCAAGAAAGATGTGTTTGGAGTTTTGCCGACTGGTTACGGTAACTACGTCACCTTCTTCGTTGCTCTGATCCGTCATAGCGCTATCCTATTGCGTGCAGAGGCATTTTGAGGGACAACCTTATATCCCGCCCCTTGCATTGAGCCGTTTGTGTGAAGAGTTGCCAGACCTTACATATTGATGTAGGTCTGGCTAACCAGGCTACTGTGGTTCTGCATCCACTTCCGATATGAAAGCAGAGAAACCTCAATTTTAAAACCACTTTTAAAATCTAATAAACCTACATCAAATTACTTTAGAGCACATAAACAGAGCCGTTCAACAAGAAAGGTAAGAGATACTCAGAGCAGGAGTGAAGTGAGAAAAACAAAATTAAACCATCATAACACAACATCCTCAGGAACCTGAACACATCAGGAAAAACTACAACTTCAGGAAGCCTGAGAGCGAACAGGCAACCACCTTATCACTAAACCAGTACAAGTTTATTAACAAAAGAAGATATGGTGACATAGGAAGGACATCAGCATTAATCTTGAGTATATTTGCTGAGACAGTTCAAACTTCTCTTACTTAAAAAGTTCAATAAATATCTGTGTGTTTATTATATAATTTGAATAAGAACATGTGCGCATGTTGGAAAGCTAAAACCTTACTTTTATTTCATCATAATAATTTTTAATACACCCCAATACTGCTGTATGACGCAAATAACATGCGGAGCGAGGCGAGATGCGGGAAAATTAACTGCAATGAACATCCATAATTCTAAGTCAATCTACTGCTGTTTTTCTTCTCTCAGTCAGTAGAAAATGTGGTTAACACCCAGTCATTCATGGACAAAATCATCATAAACCGTGAAACCGGCATAATTTAGAAAAATACCTTGTGTCAATTTTTGGTCATACCGCCCAGCACTACGGAATTTTCTCATCCCGTATCCCGCTGGCAAAAAATATCGATACTAGAGATTAGGGCTGTCACTTTTCGTTCGAAAATCGATTGCACAATCGATCGGACCAACCAAAAAAAGTTTCGAAAACGAAAATAGGCAATCGATTTTAACCAAATATGTACACTATTAATTTTAAAAGAATTAAACAGTTAAAAATATAGATGTAACAAAACTCACAAACAAGCAGAAAAAGAAAATAAATAATTCCGAAAGTGCAGTAGGTGTGCGAAAGCTAGACAGAAAATACCCAGCAATTTTACGCACCTATAGTTTCACGCTTTCAATCGCTGCATCTAGTGTTTTGCAAAGAAAATGGAGGACAACGTCAATAAACCTGTGCAACATGAGAGAGCGTCGAAATTGTGACCTTACAGGAGATTATGAGTTATGACAAGGAGCCACCCTTGCGAGCTGACAGCAACCCGCTTTTGTGATGGAAGATTGGCAGTACGAAATACGCAGCTGGCAACGAAGTACCCGAGTTTCCCTGGGACATCAGTGCGGTCGGAGTGCGTCTTCTCAACAGATGGACAATGACAATGACCCCTAAAATGTTGATCGACTTGTTTTCCTGACCAATAATTTGTAATGGCCATAGTCTTTTAGCGCATTTCATTATGCCTGCCTAGTGCTGCCTAAGTGTCGGTTACGTTTAATAAAAAAATACACAGCATGTTCTCAACTTCAAGTAAGTCTATTTAAAGTTTCATTTTTGAACAGTTGTTTGAAATGGATCGAATCATTATTTAAAATAATTTTTGAATTGCCTAAATCATAAAAGCAGCCGGTTGAAGCCTGCAGTAATGTTTTTCATTTATGGCAGCAGTCCACTCTGCATATTTTTTTAGAGAATGTTGCACTACTGTTGCTGTTTTTTATTCTGCACGAAACTTAATGACAATGAATAAGAAATATTGCTGACTTGTGCGTTTCAGGCGCTCTCTTTACATTTGTCTGTTATTTGGCGTTGAAAATGGAAACGTCTTTTTTAGACATGGAAAATCGATTTTACAATCGATTCAATGAACACTTATATATTAAAAATCGAAAATGATTTTTTCACAAAAGTGACAGCCCTACTAGAGATCGACTGATATTACTAGAGATTTGTTTCCCGGTATTTCCACAGATATTTAAGCATTTTCCCATTATCAGTAATCGGTTTTGTAAAAATCGGATTGAACAATAAACGACGCCATCTTGTGCTGGACTGACACTTAATCACAGCGTTTGAGGAAAGGAGACAACAAAAACAACAGCGTGCATGGCAAATATGATGCGACCTCATTAAAATGACTGAGTATACTTAACATAACAGCCATTAATGCACAGATGAGATGCGTTATAAATGCCTGATATGCAATATATTCAGCTTGACTGATCATGTTGACCCATCAAAACTAGGGCTGGGTATCGATTCAGATGTTCCAGATCGATTCGATTTTGATTCACAAGCTATCAAATTGATTCGATCTCAATTCAATTTTCGATTCAGACTTTTTTTTTGATACTCGGTTCTCGATTGTGGGAAATAAAAACGCTGAATTAAATTTGGTTTTCTGTTATTTATGCTTATTAGCAGGCTTATAAAATCATGTTCATATTGCTGTTCACTCACCAGGTTGAAGGCTGAAACACAGCCATCGCATGTAGCTAACAAGATTTACCCTAAGTTACATTAACAATTAGGGGTGTCAACAATAATCGATTCGGCAATGCATCGCAATGCGGGCATGCACGATTCAGCATCGATGCCGCAAAGTGCCATAATCGATTATGTCACTGTTTATTTTCTGGCCTCGAGTGGACAATAAAGTTGTGAAGTTTACCGTGATAGACGGGTTAATAAAAACGCACCCTTTTCAATGGAAAGTGGACATATGGGCACATTTCGGATTCTATGAAGTTAATAGGAAACTAGACAAGACTTCTCATCTCAGGTATATAATTGTCATTGTCTTAAAGCTGCTATAAGCTTCCGTTTTTGTTAAGAATAGTTGCACTTGACTTTACTACTTGACTGATTAAAAATTTGCCTTGTTGTGTACAGTAGAATTCTGATGCATCGCAATGCATCGTAGAATCGAATTGAATCGTTACCTGGTGAATCGTAATTGAATTGAATTGTGAGGGCAGTGCCAATGCACACCCCTATTAACAATTACTATTTTGCTAAAACATCTTAATAAATAAATATGGATATTAATTAATTATTTAATACCTCTGCGAGCTATCACAGTTTGATACAGTTAATGCCAGAGTAAAAGCATAAACAGCGCAATGTTTATCAATGTATTATTCTAGTGATATTATTCATTAAATTAATATTATTCTTCACTCTTTCAGACCTCTCTATTTATGACTTTGTATGCAAAGAGGGAGTGATTGTTAAAGAAGTAAAACAGTAAATGATAATCGGTTAAGCATATCAGTTTTTGGGCACATAAGCAGACAATTATTTGGTATTGGTAATAAAAAATTATAATCAGTCGATCACTAACCGATACATTACTAAAACTCAATATACAGACTAGCCCTAGTACAAAGTATTAGGAAAAAAATCTTGAATGCTTCTCTATAGACAAGACAGAATACAATAGATACAATAGTTAAACACAAAATGTACAGAAGTATACAAAAAAAGGAACAATTGCTTGACAATAAAGTGACAAGATAATGCGTCTTGGATTTGGCATTTTTAAGTAAACTTTAGTATCTGTAAGTATTTCACAACTAAACAACGTAAAATCCCATAAAGCTTCACTTGTTCATAAGATTAAAATCTAGTAGATTAGTTGTCAACACACCCGGAGCTGACTGGAAAAATATCCCATACTCAAGACATGACACAAACTTCACACAGTCACAGAGTCTGTGACTAACTCAACATTACATATACACACTTACTAACACACAGACACACACACACAGAAACACTTCTGATTGTATCTAACAGACACAGTGTTAAGTGTACTTACTGTGTTTAAAAACCCTCAGGTCGAAACGACAGAGAAATATCCCAGCACAGCCACAGCTCAGCTTCATTGCACAAACGTTTCTTCACTTCCTGTTTCAAACCTTTCAAGCCCCACCCACGCCCGGCCGGCACTGACACGGCACAATGGAACACGAGGACAAATCAGGACCCAGGAGGCTGCTTTTGAGGGGTGTGGCAGAAATCTGGCCCATCTGCTTCGACCAGTGCTGGCAGACGCATGCCAGCGCCACAAATAAAACCTCACATCCGCAGGGTTTCTGAATGAATGAAATCCAACTGAGACTAACCGGATCTGACGAGATTCTTGCTTAAACGGGCCTCGAGGAGATGCCGTGACCCAGAATGACCAATGAGTGCAGAAAACCACCCTAAAACACCCGTGAGGCATCGGTTTGATTAAATCCTCAGTCCTGATTGGGCAATGTAAAGCCCATTATAACACATCAACTCCCACACTGTGCTGAATAATGGCAGGAAAGCCCATCTGCAGTGGCTTTTATCACGACTGGATGATGTGAGTGTGTTGGACTTTGGGCTTCAGGGGTTGATAGATTACAGATGAATAAATGAACAGAAAGACAGAGAAACTGAAAGTTAAAGAAAACAGACGCTCATTTGATAGGAATAGAGCATGCATTGCATCTATTGGCGCTTTTCCATTGCATAGTACCCCACGGTTTAGTTTAGTTTGGGTCGGGTCAGCTCACCTCACTTTGGCTCGGTTAGCTTTTCCATCAAGTTTAGTATCACTTCGCAGTGGAAGGGATTATAGGCGTGTCGTTATATTTGCGCTGCCTACTGCTGTGACATCATACACGTGAGAGCGTCGTTGTACATTCCCATACATTTATTTATTTCTCAGTTAAAATTGGCCACCACAAATAGATGTTTGCACATCGCGTTTATCACTACCTCTGTCTCACATGACAGTTTCTGTACAAACATCCGTGGAGTCAGTTGACGCGTTCTGCTGAGCCTCATTTAAGTTGCATTTAAGCATATATAGGGACGTGCGTGTCGCAAATGTGCCACCACAAACTGCAATTCTTGAAAAAAACTGGTATGGTGTTCCTAATTCTCAACCTGTGGATGTTTTTCATGGCTAAAAGGGAGTTTGAAAACTTACAGCAAAGCACAGATGACAACAGGTTTACTTGAGACAGCGCAAGCTAGCATGAAGGTAAAGCTAATCTTTTACATTATATTGATGACGCTGGTAGTGACGATTCTCTCAGACCAATCAGTGATCTACAGTGTTTTCACTAGAGCCCGAACGATATATCGGCATGCCGTTATTAGGCATTTTCCAAACTATCGGTATCGGCATTCATAATGGCCGATAAATGAATATTTTTAAAAAAAACGAAACAGCCTTCATTAGATTTTCTTACTGTTGGTGTTTCTGACAGAGCGCTCTGAACCAGTAGCTGCTGGTGGGGTCCAGATTTAGGCGTCTAGCCACTGCCTGAGTACAGTGATCAGCAATTTATATTTTGCTGTTGTTGTAATTTATCAAAACTTAACAGAATTTGTCTCCAGTCTTATTCAAAGTTATATTTATGAAATATAAATATAAAACTGGTAACTTTGATTTGGTTGTTGTTGTTTTTGTTCAAAGGCCTTTGCGTTTCTGGGAAAAAATATCGGCCGATATATCGTTATATCGGATTTTAAAACCAACAAACATTTGTATCGGTATCGCTCTTCAAAATCCTTTATCGGTCGGGCTCTAGTTTTCATGTCACGTATTAGTATCAGCTTGGGCCCCTTGGAATCCCAACCGAGGTAATACTTAAAAAACGATCGGGTACTAGACTGCATCCAGTGGATAAGCCCCCAAAAGTAAGCCAACCCGACCCAAACCAAACTGTGGGGTACTATGCAATGGAAAGTGTCATTTGACATGAAAAAGTAATCTAGGTAGGCAGCTCACTAGGTTTGGCAACAAAGGAGCCCAAACCAGCAATTTCCTAAGACCAACTAACCAGACAATGCAAATGAAAAATTTTAATTTAAACTCATTTTTAGAAATATACAAAATGTACAAATTTTAAGCATTATTGCTTATCCAATCCATTATCATGAAATACTTATAAATAGTATTCAGTATGAAAAGTCATGCAATACATACGATATACACCAGTGCTTTCCATTCACTTAATACGGCGCATCTTGTCGTGTCGTTTTATGTATTGGTTTCTCTTTTTTGTTGTTTTTTTTAAAACATTATCACTTGAGTTTGCTTTAGGGTGCCATTTAATATAGGCTGTAGATTTCTTAATGTATTTATCTATTTTAAAACATGGTCGCTGCTTGTAGTTGGGGTTAGAATTGGGGTTTGGTAAATGGTAAAAAAAAGAGAGAGAGAAAACAATACATAAAACCACATGTAAAGATGTGCCGTATTAAGTAAACTGGAAGTATTGGGGTATCATATGCACCCAAAATTGGAATTTGGTGTATGTATTGCACGACATTACTGCGTGCTATTTATACGCTAATAATGAGAATTGGCTGCGTTTATCCCATCATTTAGCAAGTTACCAAATTTTTTATCAGTATCGTGCAGCCCTAGTAAAACTACAAATCTGTGTGACTAGACTTGAGAAAGCTCCTGTAGTTTTGTCTCTGATAAAATATCATGCTGGTCTCATTTAACATCTAATGGGTTGTGATGGCTCCAGAGAGAACATTAGTAAGAGAAAAGCTTATTCAACCCGCTTTTTAAATAAGCTTTTATTCTAAATACACAAAACATCATAGTAATGGATAGAAATTTCAAAAGAGCACAGATGAATATGGGTTCAGCTAACCTACACAATGACCACAAAGAGAACCAACTGCGTTTTGTGAATAATGGCTTAAATTTAGCTCAGTTTGTCAAACAAAGTTATTGTATAATCTCCACAAGAATATTTTGCTAAGGTTGTATGGACTTTTCTTGTGCCTTTTGTTATTTCACAGCTCAGTCCTCATTCACTTACATTGTGCCGATACATATAATCAATGTACTCTTTTCTGTTGCTCCTGGTTCCACCAAAGATGAAAGGCTTAAATTCTTATTTACTCCTGACAGAATTGATCCATATTTGCTAAAAAGCACCACCATTTATTGAGGAAACTAAATGGCGAGTCATATTGGTGTCTCTGACTAACATCCCTGAATGATTTCCCATGTGTGATATTCAGTCTGACACCACTAGCATTATCAGACACACTTTATATAACATCTTTTAATGCATCTAAACTCCAGGCACCGTTTAAAGAATTATGCAACTCGCATTATAGCCGTCTGAGTAACGCTTATATAAAAGAGGAGAACCTGAGAAATAATAAGACAGGTATGACAAACATGTAAAACACACCAGCAACTTTTATGGTCAAATGAACACACACAGACAAAATGACATAATTTCTTCATATACCGCAAACATGTTTCACTTCCAGTTTTTCTCCATTTAACTTAAAGGCAGAGCTAGGGTTGTGCCGATAGACGATTATATCATGTATCGACAATCATCAGACATATGGCCAATAGCGGGCTTTCACGATAGTTGCCAATAGTTTTATTATTATCATCATAGTTTCACATTAACATGCATGCACATTGCGTGCTTTTCTCGCATTAGAGGGTTGACTTTGCGCGAGAGAGCTTCTTGGACTTTTGTCTTGGACTTTTGTTTGGACCCGAAAGCACGCGGCATGGACTCCTAGCACTTGAACTTGTAATACGCATGACTCTGACTCTTCCTTGCACATGAGCTTGTAATACGCACGGCACTAACATTTTCTTGCACTAGAGAGGTTATTGGGCACTCCCATGGCGCGCCCGGGCTTTAATTACGTTCTCGGATTAATGACATCAGTTTTAAAAAGGTTGCGTGATGACAGTGTTGCGCTTAGAGTAAATCAGCTTCTTTTTTGTCCAGCAATCAAGTGACTTTAGGTAAAAATTAACAAATAAATAAATGAGTAAACTATTTCCTCCCCCCTGATACTATCGTGTATTGCCGATCTTACAGGCTGACGATAGGATGATCTCAAAATGAAAAGCTTTACATCCCGTTGTTGAGAAATATTTGTACAATGCTGAACCATATTTTTAAATCATGTTTTAAAGATTATCTGACCCAAAATACAGATGACTCAATGAAAGCTCTAGAATAACATTTTTATAAGATGGCATTTCAGAAGATTAAAATTCTGACAATTCCTGGCCATTCAGGTCATCAGCTAAACATTTAGAAAAATTTAAGCTATTATAGAAACCTAATAGTAACACAAGACTTGTTTTGCATTTGTTATGGCAACTCAGAAGTGTTGAACCCTTAGGAGATGCTTGGCACGCTGTCAGCACCAAATAAACTCTATAATACAACAAGGCATGTGTGCACTTAGCTATATCTCATTGATTTAAATCAGAGATTTATCTGTGTGTTATTTATTCGCATAGATCAGTGAGTGGACTTCATTTCTGCTCTGACAGAAACAAAACCCAGCACAAACTACAGCGCGCTCACGTATTAATAACAGTACATCTAAATAAAGTGCCATTTAAAGGTCAGACGAAGAGCAGACATCACATTAGCCTTCAGGAAGAAAATTTAGACCGCAGAAGCTTGAAGGACAACAGTGTAAACAAAAACTATAATCAATAATGTGCTCCATGACTGTAGGCTTACATTTTATTATCGGCATGAACTTTTCCCCTAGAACCAACCAACTATTCACACAGACCTCCAGATCTACAGGAACCGACCCGAGTTTTGTTTAAATACATCAGTTAGAGAATACCGTAATAATATAGATAACATGTTAAGCTTAAGCATATCTACTAGGGCTGCATAACGATTAATCGCGATTAATCGTTTGCAGAATTAAAGTTTTTGTTTACATCATATATGTGTGTATACTGTGTATAATAATTATGCATAAATAAATACACATACATGTAGACATTTAAGGCGTATTTACATGTGTATATAAATTTTTATATTTATAAATAATTTATATTATATATAAATATTTAATCTATAAATATTTTTTTCTTAAAATTATACATGCATGTGTGTATATTTATTTATACATAATTATTATACACAGTACACACACATATATGATGTAAACAAAAACTTTTATTCTGCAAACGATTAATCACGATTAATCGTTATGCAGCCCTAATATCTACTTTACTTTCTTCTAAGTGCCTTAAGTCCGACATGTTAATCTGAGCATCTTTCAAAGATTCATGCCACCACTGTATCAACCCTGTCACCTTCAGTATTTGTACTTTCCATCACAACACCCAAAAGTTGTGTAAAACCAGACAGCTGTTGTCATGTATGTGTCCAAAACACATAAAACATGCAGTGTATGTGCCATTTGAGGTTAAAACCAGTGGATCTGTGAATCAATAACACAGATTTATATCCTCAACAACACAAGCAAGGCCACATCTACACATCTGCTGTCAGATTTAAAGGACACGAGGATGAATGGCATCACTACACAAACCACTTCTCATTCACACTTATGCATCTGACAGATGCTTTGCTTTTATCCTTCTTTTTATCAGTATGCATGTTCCCTTGGTATCAAACCCATGACCTTTGTGCTGCTAATGCAATGCTCTTCCTATTGAGCAACAGGAACACAACTCTTCTCTTAAATGTTAGGGATCATTTCCTTTTAACATTGTAATCTCTGTAAAACTGGTTTATCGGCAATGATGACTGGGGAAGGAAACCGCATGACTGGTGTGTGCAAAACATATTACGCCACCCAGACACAAACACAGGCATGCACTTGCAAAATGCATTGCACACAAGTACGTGTATAATGTTAACTTGCATACAGACACACAAAAAAGTACTCAAAGATATTCAGTCAGTCCCACAAACATATATAACATTCAAACATACATGCATGCGCGCGCACTTTGACAGGTCCCGCATTACAAAGTGTGTTGTCAACATACACCATGCGCAGTGTGTGTCTTTCATTTACCCTTCTTATTTTCCACTCACACACACATACAAGTGTAACAATCGCAGATGCTTTGACAACCTCAGTTTAATTACACTCACGAGATGTGCCACGCCATCCGTCCCTTCACACGAGACAAAGCAAAAAGGTCACAAGAACGCAATATTTAAACATTTACTCACTTATCATTGTATTTGCAGAGACTCTCTCCCGTTCGTCTCATTTATGTCTCGGTTAATCCAAAAACTCGGTGAAATATCGCAGAGCACGCGCGAGTCCTTCAACAGTACTTTCTCACGCTTCAGTCTAACGTACTGTAGCGAGTTAGAATTTCTGATTGACAGCCGCACGGGCCAATGACAGAGAAGCATATAAAACCCAGCGACCCGTCCACAAATAGCAGCCAATCAGATGATCCCGCAGCCAGAGCTCTGCTGTTTCCATTAGCAGGGTAGGTTGCGTTTGTTGAGGGTGTGCAGTAATGTATCGTGTGTAATTCACGATGGAAAAAAACATTTTGCAAAACTTATGACAAGAAAAGCTGTAATAATATACTTTTATTGTTTAATACATTTAATAACAAACACAAATGTGATTACAGCCAAGAAAACATTTTAGTCCCTTGACACATAAAATGTATTGTGGTACCGTGCATACTTATACAAAAAAGCCAAATATATTTCCCCACCATTAAATATAATTTTACATATCTTAAATACACTGTAGTATCATGGTACTATGTTGTACTTTGGACAAAGCATGCTTTATAACCTAAACATCAAATGCAAAGTACATGTTTACTGTAAAAACATTTACAGTATGTGTGATTAATTTTTTTTTTACAGAATATTTAGACAAAATGGATGAATATGTTAATTTAACTAGTGCACTTGTAGCATTTCTATACAATTGTTTAACAAATGCATAAAATATATAATAACATAGAATCACTTAGGTTCACATTTTTTATTTTTTTTAACACTTGTTTTACTGCCCACTATCAAAACATTCGTTGTGCATTTATTCATATCATTCTGCTTCACTTCTGCATTCAGTTTCTTTATTGTTTAGCAAGTTATAATGTGATTTTAGATATATATCACATGACCTAAATCATATGTGTGTAATTTTGTGATGTTAAAATACTCTGTCCTGCAACGAACCAAGATATCCCTTAAAACTGTAAGAACATTGCTCTTTTAATTTGAACATCCTGACATACTGCAACACTCGCTCAAACAAAAGAACGACTTTGATCTGGAATTACAACGCAGTAATTTTTCCACCTAGGTCTAAATATATCCATCACACCTTTCAATAATATTTACATAATAACATATTTGCAAACAGCTTGATACAGTATCTAATTTCACGGTGTGATACCAGACAACTGAGCCACCTCCTTTAAAAGATCTCCAGCCTCGTTCCTGTACTTTGGACTCAGTTCTTTAGCTCTTCTCGCCTCTTTGAGGTTTTCCTTTAGATTGTCAACTAGCCTTTTACGTTCTTGATGACTTGATGTAGCGTCTTCGACCTGCTTGGTGATGCTTTCTTCATCTTGCAGAACCGAGTCAATCATTTCCTGGAGTTTAGTGCCTCCAGACATGACACCCTTGGCAGCTTTGCTCAGCTCTGTGATGTTCATCTGCGTCCGCTTCAGTTTGTCTGGAATTTCAGCCTCTGACCTCACTACAAGGGCGAAGTCATATCCTTTAACCTCCAGAATGATAAATGATTGACCTAATAGATGGAAAAGAGACATTTAAACATTGAAAACTCTAAAAATGTAATGAATGCAGTATTTAAACATTGCATAAGGGCCATAATTAAATAAAGCACTGACAAACCAGCTTTAAGGAGACATGGAGATCATCATACCATAAGACTTATAAATGAATGATTATTATATTCAGGTACATTGCAGAAATTAAATGTATATACTAGATACACTTTTTTTATAATGATATGCGTTAAACATTGCAGCTTCATTGTGTTGGGTTAATGCTGTTATTATTCCTCTAACACAGATTCTCTTAAAATGTTCTAATGTGTTTACTGGTGCCCTGCAGGCCATGAGTCATATGTGAGGTCTCACCATGTTCCTCTTTCATTTTTTTCAGGCACTGTGACATGCTGTCATTAGTGGACAACTTGTAGCGGTCTGAGATGCGCTGGAGCTTTTCCTTCATGTGTTGATATTGCTCCTGCTGTTTGTTGAATATTTCCGAAATGTCCTTGAAGCGCTGGTCGAGGTCAGGAATGCCGACGTGCCGGGCAGTAAAGCTGCCTGTCTTCTGGCCTGCAAGAAACATGAGGCAATGGTCTAAACTAATGACTTGCATATGTCCAATACTTAATAAAATTAAGACCTGCAAAAAATAAACTAAAACCATTAGTCTGACCATTAGAAGCAGCAGCTGGGTGTCGCCTTGCAGATTCTGGCTGATTTTGTTCTTTAGACTGAAGCAACGGTTCTCTCTAGAAGTGACAAAAGGGAACTTAATAAATGCGCACATCTGAAGAATTCAAGTGGAAAAAAGTTCTTAAGTTTTTTTAAGAACTTCTGAATAATTCTTCTATGGCCCTGCTGTGAAAAACTTTTTGTATCACTTTAATTTTATTACAAAAATTAACTCAGGAATCACATCCTCCTTTAAAATATTTTTAGTAGGCTACATTGCTTTGATGGGATTAAGCAAGTAGCCTACATTGCATGAGAAGGTACACATTTTTAGTATGTGTGTTCCCTGGGTTCGAACCTATGACCTTTTGCACTGATAGCACTATGCTCTACCACTGAGCTATAATAATTGTATTAAATCATAGATTACTATCGGGGCATGACTAGATTAAATAAATCTCGCAAGATTAATAATGTCACAAGATTTCTTGTGAAGGTGAAATGTTGTCTCCTGATTTCAGCATTACGTTGGGTTTGTGGCAAAACCTTTTACAGTGCATGCATTATAATTTATCTTTACTGCATTGTGCTTTTTTGTTTGGCTTTCCAAGTCTGAGACGTCTTGTGTCGGTCTGTTGATCAGTGTCAGAAAATCAGTTTACATGATTTAGGACAGGTTTTAGATTAAGCCAGGACTAGGCCTTATTTATATTAGGACAATTAAGTTGTTTTTACTAACATATCTTACAAAAACACATTGCTGCAGTGCATCTTGTAATAAAATAGTGTGATATATTTTTTAAAAATAGGTCAGTGCAAGCTGTTTTTAGTTGCGTAAACATTCATTTTAGTCTGGGACTAAGATAAGTACTGCCTCTTAATATCTGGATGTTCTCACTCAAGAATGACAGTGGATGTATCATTTCTATTGTAAAGAAATTGAACAATTTAAATGGATTAAAACGTTGTTTGGCCAAAAGTAAGCATTTTCGCAGTCTAAAATGAAATAAAAAATTACAATCGCTAGTCCGATGGCGCCCTCTGCAGGCATTTGTTGTAATACATAATGCTGTTTTTATTTTATATCATGTGTTTACTTGGTTTGCTTTATTTGAACCCATTATTATAACATCGTCACTATCATGTTATTTTAAAGGTCATTGCTCACTTGGGTGTATTTTTATTACCGAAAAATATCAAATTACTTAATTAACAAAAAAAATGTTAGGGACAGTCCTAGATAAGTTAAAACACTTCAAATTAATGTTATTGTATCATTGAGGATTTCTTACACAGTCTCGTGGAGTGTCTCGTCAAACTCCTAATAATTAATAAAAATGTAATAAAGCAAGAATAAGCAATCTTCCATTCTGTAGTATTATTATTTTCACATTTTTCCTTGTTATTGCATTGTCTGCTGCACTGATGACCTACTTTTACAAGACTAAATCAAAGGCTTGTTCTAAACAACTGGGGCATGAAAACAGTGTAAGAATTACAAATATACTAGATTAACAGTAAATGTATTCATATAATACATCTATACTCAATCTTTTGTGTTTCTTAAATCTTAAAACTCTCAACAAAAACAATCAAAGCGTTTTACAGACAACTTTAATCAGACGTTAAGATTTCATGTTTACACAAACGCTTTACATTCCAATGAACTTACAAAACCTCGCGGAATAATCATGAAAAAGTTGTCATACCTCTGCGTCTTCATTGCGAGAGGAAAAACAACATCCCATTTTTCACTTCATAGGAGTTTGCGTTTCCTTAAAAAAAACTTAAAATGAAAGTTTATTGTGACATGACGTCGCAGTCATATGGTCAAGTGCACGTGAGACAGGTGCGTCACACCTGCGGTAAAAATTCCTTTGTTTGTATTTCATTTTTTTCGCCTCGTGGTTTAATTTCTGTGCTTCATTGTTTTTTCAACAATAGAAATAATCCATACTGAAAGATCAGTCATTAAGTTTTATGTGCTACTAGAATTTAAAATGTGGGCAACCCTTTAAGCACACAAATAAGTTAAGTTTCAAATTGATTTTAAAATTTTAATGCATATAGTGCCTACGAGGTAATACATTTTATTTACTTTAACGTATTTAAAGCTAATTATTCTATAAAGTTTTATCCATTTGCCCGCATTTTATTTTGCACGAAATAACAATTCCCTGTTTCGGTGTCTAGGGGGCGCCATTGAATCACTTTAATGAGCTCTGCTCGCCCTGACTGTAATGACAGCCTTTTTCCTCTTTCAAAGCCTTTAAATCTTACAATCTTTATTTTTAAATGTGCTATTTAATTTCTCAGATACTCTGTTCTGTCTTTTCTGGTATTAACTTTGATACACATTCATGGCAAATCTATTATGATATTTATAATTATAAAACATCAAGTCAGTTCATAACAAATCAAGAAACATGCTGTGAAGATTTAAGATCTGTCAGGTGAGGCTTCATACTGGTATTACATCAGAACACCTGCACTATAGAAATGTGCACAAGAAGCATTCAGCTCCTTACAACACTAGAAAATTAGGCAGCTCACTTTTTGCATTCGAAAAGACAAATATTGTCTGGGTAA